>NC_058371.1:37405000-37713020 GCF_018350175.1 Felis catus | reverse complement strand
GGAAATCCACTGTTTGAAGGGATTTCAGGGAAGATTCTTTTCACTTCCTCTGATAAAATCTTGGATAAAAAAATGTTTTCTTTTTTCTGCCCTCCTGCTTTTATTTCTAAAAGTGAAAGAAGTTTAGGAAAGGTAGAAACCCGGCCATCCATTCACCGAGGACAAAGTCACTTTAGCAGCTCTAGGTTTAGCCACAGAAAAACTACTCAGCTTCTAAGAACCAGGCAAACAATTTCCCACATTGGCAATTTGGCAGCAGTACAATGTTGAGGAAACTTTCTCAACTCAGCTGAGAAAACTCAGGAAAGACCAAATGGAGGAACAGAGGACAAAGTTTTATGGTCTGTTGGGGATGTGCCAAAGAATATCAGATAATAGATGAAATGCAGTTTGTCATTTGCCCCATTGGTTTCAGGGGCACACCGTGCTCAAAGCTGTTTCAATGGAATGAGTCACTCCTTGCAGAATCCACCACAGCTCAAGTTTAATCAGGCTTACAACAGCTTAGGAGAAAGCATAGCTATGTCCTCCCATAAAAGATGGGCCAGCTGAGGTAGCAAAGCATTAGAGGAAGAGCTATGGGTTACGTTGATAAGGAGAGAACCGGGGAATGGCACTCATGGAAGTCGGGGGTAGGGGGAGGTATACTCAGGGGAGAGGGAAGTAAAGCCTGTTGAGCAGCCCATAGAGATCTCATGATTAGGGAAAGAGGTGGTCACTCTTTGGTCACTGAAGTCCAAGGCTCATGGATCGAACATGTGACAAGGCTCAGAGACCACTTTCTGCTGCGACTGCTTACTGCCAGGCTCCTCCTCACTGTCTTCCCCCAGAGGAAATTCCCTTGTGGGCTTCTGAGTTGCACATATCCGGGTCTCCATGGGGCAGTCCTGGCTCAGAATTGCCTGAAGCAAGAGTCAGGAAGAGAAATTACTGCATATATTTTACCAGTCTCCCAGTTCCCTTCCCTCACTAGCTTACTCAAGTCTAGTATTGTTCGGGAAAGACTCAAGAAATGGGGTAGGATTCTTTTTCTGCTTCGTTTACAGGCACAGGCCTCCCAAGGCACCTAGGTGTAGCAACTCTAGTCAAGAGAAATATCTGGAATGCTTTTAATTGAATCTTAACAGTGGTAATACAAGCTATAGCAGGGAGTCAGCTGAAACTGGAACAATCCCCTATCAGACTCCTCTGTCTTCTTCCATCCCTTTGAGCAGCCCCCATATCCATCACTAAACACCCTTAGGGTGCTCACGCTGCAATAAAAGGAAAGTATCTTATTAACTAAAATCATATGTTGTGGTTCTCTTCCCTGGGTTTTGTACTTTAAATGATGACCTGGTAAAGATAATGGCAGACAAAAAAAAAATATATATATATATACATATATATATGTATATATAATGGAAGACATGAATTAATGAATTAATGAATGAATTAGCCTGGTGGAATTTTGCCTTCTTTGCGGAAATAATTTGGTAACTCATATTTTGCTAGTAACTAAAGTACAGGATGCTTTTGATGGCCCCTGCACCTAAGCTTCTCATTGTTCTTCTTTACTTAGGACCCTTTTTAACCACCTGATGTAAGAAGCAAAGTGGTTATATAGAAAAGGGAAAATAAGGAAGAAAACAAAGGAAAGATAAAGGTGAAAATTAGATCAGAAAACATGGCAAAGCAGAAAAACATTCAAAGAGGGAGGAAATGGCATAGGATAAAAACAATGTGAGAGAGATATGGAAAAAAAAACCCAGATTATTATTTTTTTAGCAGCAGTCAGAGCCCCTTACCAGCTTTTCCTCCTTGGCTGGGGGGCTTCTCAGGTAGTAACAGAGAGGAGCATACATGATGTTGATGACCCCAATGATGACCATAAGCCAGGGGAAGCCAATGGCATGCACAATGGCTCCCCCGGTGGATGGGCCTGTGAGGAATAAACCAAATTTACCAGTATTTATTGAGCCTTGATCACATAGAAGACACCATGCAAGGGGCAATAGGTGACCCAGAGGATGTCCTGAAGTCAAATATCTCCAGAACCTTAGGAGAATCAGCCTTCTGACTCTATTTCCAGTTGGTAAACAGTAAACAGGAGAAAATGGGAACCAGGTCCTGGGTGCTCCCTTCTCCCCTGCCAACATACCTATAGCAAAACCCATGCAAAAAGCTACATCAGCTATGGCATAGACACTCCCATACACCGAGGTATGACGCAGGTCCACCAGGTGTCCCATGATGGGCATCACAGAGGAATCCACCATACCTGTAGCCAGAGGAAACAGGACACTGTCAGCTCTACTCACAGTCCCTTCCCTTTTTGTGGCATCTTTCCTTCTTATTCTCCTTTAGTCTTTTTGCCTGCTATCCTCCCACTCAGCACTGACACCTATTCCTGGTAGGAGTTAGAAGTCCACATCTTTGCCAGCTGCCCTCCTGCTCCTTCTGCCTTTTCATATACCTTCCCTTATCTGACCCAAAGCCAAAATTCAGGAGGTTCTTATCTCCTTTAAAAGTACTCTTACCTATGGAAAAGCCAAGTCCTGCATTGGGGCCAATGAGACCAAAAATATTATAAGCCAGAGGAACCTGCAACAGGGAAGGGAGAAGAGTTCATCAGGAGTCCAGCTGAATCACCACAGAAACAAAGGGTTTTCATATGAAATGCATTTATTAGCCATGTGCTGTGTACCACATGTATTATCTATCTGGATTCTCACATCTCCTTATGAAGAAGAATCTTTACCTCCAATTTAAAGATATGAAAGCTAGATTGGTGCCATTTGGATTAAACATCCTATCCAAAGTTAAGATCTAATAAGTGGCAAGATTAAGTCTAAACCTCAAATTTGACTCCATTATACTATAACAGTGCTTGAGCTTCTGTTGAATGAGCCCTCCCCCTACTTTAACCACCGCCCACCCCCCTGCCCCAGACATACATTTCTGTCCTCACTATTCATTGAATAGTGTTTCCTCCCTTTTCTATTAGGAACATTCAAAGGTTTTAGTTAAATTCTAACTTGGTAGCCACTGGAGCAAGACAAAATACACCAACAACGAATTACCCATAATCTAGAGGGGCAGATGGCATGTTTGGGGTGCTATATCAGCAAGCTTGTGAAACTCATTATTTTGCCTTACCAGTGCTCCACTGAGAGCCTTCCTTTCCTCTTTTGCTGATTCCTTACCTCCCTCTCTCCTTGAGCATCTGTTACCTACACCTGCCCCAAAACATTAACCCCTCAGAGGTTTAAAATACCACTTAGATGTTAGTGGCTAAACACAATTTTAAGGATTATTCCCAAGGGGTATTTATATTTTACCAGCAGGTGTCTTGAGATTTACTGTGGGCTCACTATGTGTCAGACACTGTTGCTATTTATATGGACAGCCCTACGAAATGCTAACAGAATCCTCTCTACACAGATGGGGATACTGAGCAAAAAGAGGTGACATATCTAGCTCAAAGTCACACGAGCAGCAAGTGGAAAATCTGAGAATGAATGTGGAGCTCATGTTCCTGATCAGGACCTCCAGCCTTTCTTGAACATTGTATTCAGTGCTTTATAGCTCTAGTCTCATCTCCCTCATGCCTAGGAGACAATTGTGCTGATGATTCCCATTATGGAGAGGAGAAAATGAAGGTTTAGAGAGCTTGAAGGGGGCTCTTGAAAATAGGAAAGCTCTTCTTTCTTTCTTTTATACCAAATATTCTGGCACCAGAGCCTGCAACTCAGATGATGGTTCCCCTAGGGTCCTGTCATGGTGGGATGAATAAATTAAGTCATAAAATTCATCACTCTGTTGGCCCCAGAAATAGATACCAACTTGGATAGTTTCATGTGCCCATACATAGGACCTCAGACCTCTGGCTACAGCTGCCCCAATTACACTTCCTCCCTCCTTCCCTCCTCCTTTAATGGGATGCCTGATGGCATCTCTCCCAGTTCTCAATTCCTACCTATGCAGAAACAGTCCTGCCAACAATCATTGCCAAGTAAACCCTCCGTTCATTTTAATTTTTTTTTTCAACGTTTATTTATTTGTGGGACAGAGAGAGACAGAGCATGAATGGGGGAGGGGCAGAGAGAGAGGGAGACACAGAATCAGAAACAGGCTCCAGGCTCCGAGCCATCAGCCCAGAGCCCGACGCGGGGCTCGAACTCATGGACCGCGAGATCGTGACCTGGCTGAAGTCGGACGCTTAACCGACTGCTCCACCCAGGCGCCCCAACCCTCCGTTCATTTTTAAAGAAAATGGTCTTTAAATGTCTCTCTCTCTCTCTCTCCTAGACTTATACTTACACAAAGCAAGCTGGTACCTATAACCATCATCCCAATCATGGAGCAGAGCCACCTGGAAGAAAAAAGCCATCAGCAAATAGTGCTAAAGGGAAATATTCCTACCACCCCTAATTCCAGGAATCCCTTAGGATGTGAGAAGATGAAGACATCTCTATATGACTTGTTTATAACCAGGTGAGAGATCTTTCCCTGTTTTTTCATTGCCTTCATCTATTCCAGGCTCTATATCTCTTTCCATAGTAGAAGCAGAGGAGGTGCAACGGAACATATTATTTCTTCCTCTAGAAGAGGAATCAACTTACTCAGAATGTACTTGCCCCTTGGTAGTAACCCTCAAACTTAATTCATGCTACTCCCAGTTCACACTATATCTCCCCTATTCATATTTTTTTTCTGGTCTTCAAGGTTCATCTCAAAAGCCACAGAAAATACCATACTTCTTTCTTTTTCTGACTTCCTATAGCAGGGGTTTTAAGAACTTATTTTTTAAATCTTTATGCTGAGCTCCAAAGATAAAATTAAAGCTGTTCTCACTGTAGTTGAACAGAATCCATACTCATATTTTTAGCCCTCAACCTTTTCCACTTGATGGCCTCTGAGGTCCCTCTAGAACTCTCTAGGGATCTATGGAACACAATCTGATAACCACTGCCCCCAAAGTACTGAGCTTTCTCATGACTGTTCTCTGTGGGGTTATTTTAGCACTTCAACTAGACAACAAACAACTGGAAATAAAGGTTATCCCTCACAACCAGCTCAGGGCCATCCTTTCTCTATATTGTCCTCACCAACTACCCACCCTCATCCTCCCTGTGGGCAGCTTTTATCTATGTGTACTTGTTCTAAACTTTAAATATCAGAGAAGCTATTCATTATACTAAGCTCAGGACAACCTCAAAAGGCTCTCACATCCTACATTCTTTTTATTCTCCACAGATTCCCAGGTTACATACCGACCCATCTTGTTTGCCAACACACCAAAGAGGTTGGTGCCAATGAGGTAGGACACACTGGCAGGCAAAAAAGCTAGACCTGTGGAAAGACAAAGGTCCTCATCTTAGGACATTCCCAGTTAACTATTATATAATTTATTTCCTACAAGACAGTTAAGTCCTCCTATTACCTTCAAGGACCCCAAGCCACTTTGTTTTGTGGTTTGGAGATCCTTGTGCAAACCCAGAGAAGTTGACATAAGGCTCTCACCTCCATTTTCCTCAAGAGTAGCGCTTTGTTTAGCTTTAATACAATGTGTTCCAAGCTCCCCACTTAAACTTCTTGAAGAATGGCTCTAATGAGCCATTCTCATGTATAAAATCTTTTTGATTATCATCATAAGATCATCAGCATTAGAGAGAGAAATAAATATATCTTGGGACGTGAAATTCCTGCCTTGCTATTCACCTTTCTTTCTATTGCTCTGGTAATGATCTTGGGTATGTTACTAAATCTTTCTGAGCTTTGGTATATACATCTGGCAAAAACAAAGCTATGACTCTATCATACCAATTTACACTGAGAAGTAAATTGTATAATGTATGTAAAAGTATTTTGTAAACTGAAGCACCAGCTACATTGCTTTCTCTCACTGTAGAGCCAGGTGGTTTAGATCATGGGCTTTGGAGCCACACAGTTTTGGGTTCAAACTAGTTTCGCTACTTTTTAGCTCTGTGACTTTGGGCAACTTACCCTCTCTGAGTCTCATTCATTCATTCAGTTTACTTTTAATGAGCTTTTACTATGTCTCAAGTGTTCTAGGATTAGAGGGGGTAAATAAGATAGACAAAATCTTAGCTTTTGGAGAGTTTACATTCCAAGAGAGGGGAGCCAGAAAATAATAAACACACAAACAAATGAATGAAAAAAGATAATTTTGTAAAATGATAAGTTCTGTGAAGAAAATTTAATGTGGTGACATGGAAGTGACCAGGAACAAGGCTAACTTCAGTTTGGGAGTTGAATGCTTTTTTGAGGAGATGACATTTAAACTGAGATTTGTGAATCAAAGCAGAGTATTCAAAGCAGGGGGAAAAAAACACATCTAATGCAAATACCTTAAAGAAGAAACTATTTGTCTGTTATAGGAAAAAAAAAAGGAAGTCTGTGTGGCTGAAACACAATGAGCAAAGTGAAGAGTGATAAAAAAAAATGTAGGTCTATGGGGGAATGGGTTAAATGGGTAATGGGCATTAAGGAGGGCACTTTTCAGGATGAGCACTGGGTGTCATATGTAAGAGATGAATTACTGGGTTCTACTCTTGAAGCCAAGGCTACACTGTATGTTAACTAACTTGAATTTAAGTAAAAAAAAAAAAAAAAAAAAAAAAAGAAAGAAAGAAAGAAAATATAGGCCTAGAATTTGGGATTTATTCCAAGTGCAATGGGAAACTTTGGAGGGAAACGACATATTTTAATTTACATTTTTAAAAGTCCTCTGGGGGGCGCCTGGGTGGCTCAGTCGGTTGAGCGTCTGAGCTCAGGTCACGATCTCTCAGTCCGCGGGTTCGAGCCCCGTGTCGGGCTCTGGGCTGATGGCTCGGAGCCTGGAGCCTGCTTCTGATTCTGTGTCTCCCTCTCTCTCTGCCCCTCCCCTGTTCATGCTGTGTCTCTCTCTGTCTCAAAAATAAATAAACATTAAAAAAAAAAAAGTCCTCAGGTTGTGGTTAGAAGAATGGGATCACAGGACAAGCATGGAAGTCAGAAGATTATTTGTAGAACCCAAGAGGAAAGTGACAATGCTTCAGCTTAGAGGTCACAATAGAAAGAAGTGAATAAAATCGGAGGTGTTATGGTGGTAGAGTCAGTGGAATTTTCTGTCGGATTGGGCATGGGCATAGTGGGAGTGAGGGAAAGAAAGAAATCAAGGATCACTCTTTTTTGTCTTACTTAATTTGGTGTACTACTTAATTTTGTCTTACTTAATTTGGTAGAGGAAGAGCTTGGGGGAAAAAACATGAAAGGTTTGAAATGTGTATTAAATATCCAACTGGAGATGTCAGGCTGTGAACATACAAGTCTAGACTTCCAAGGACAGATCCTAAGCACAGATATAAATGTTTGACTCATTGGTTTATACATGGTTCTTAAAGCCATAGGGAGGGCTGGGATCACCTCTGAAATATCAGATAGAGAAGAATAGAAATCCAAGGTCTGAACCTTCAGGGACTCTTAACTTTAAAAGTTAGCAAAAGAAGAGGAGCTAACAAAGGTAATAAGAAGTAGCGAAAGAAGTGGTTGAGAAGGGATGGAATGCAGAAAAAGAAGAAGTAGAAGAAGAAAGAAGAGGAAGAGAAGGAGAAGAAGGAGGAGGAGGAGAAGGAAGAAGATAAAAGAAAAAAAGGAGGTGGAAGAGGGAGTTGAGCGAGGGAGGAGGAGAAGAAAGAGATGGAGACGGGGGGAGGAGGAAGAAGAAGAAAAAGTAGTAATAGTGGTGCTGGGGGCAGGTGGGGGTGAGGGTGGTGATGGTGGTGATAGTGGTGGTGGTAGTAGTAGTAGTATTAGTTGTTGTGGTTGTAGAAATAGCAGCAGTAGAAGTAGCTTGGCCTCTGAAGGAGTTGGGATGCTTCAACCATAAACAGAAGGCAACGAATGTGGGTACAAGTGCAGGGAATATGTGAGTTCCTATCTCATCGCTTCTATTTTCTCAATGAATAAGAGATGAGAAGGATGAAGGTAAAGGAATCAGGGTACAGAGGAAGTTTGAGTGGATAAGGGTAAAATTATCATTTCAGAAAGTTGGAAGGAGAACAAAACTGGGGACTTAGAAAAATGTTGTTGGGTAATATGAACACCTACTTCAATTTTTGTAAAGTAGACTCCACAACCAGCAGTGAGCCCAATGCGGGGCTTGAACTCATGACCCTGAGCTGAGATCAAGAGTCAGACACTTAACCAACTGAACAACCCAGGTGCCCCTATGAAAACCTACTTTAGATTTGTAGCCATAAATATAAGGTTAAACTGAGAGCCTAGTTGTGTGTTTTCCTACAGCCCCAATCCACTACTCATGTGCAGACAAGGAGTGGGAAAACAGATTGGCTTAACCAGAATGCTGTGCCAGCTGACAACCCTATAGGGAGAGAAAGGCAAAGGAATTAGCAATGCTTTCAAAGGAGTAACATCATGATGGAATCCAAGCTGAGTAAATGAATAAGTGAGGATATGAGAAATGATGGAAATAGGAAAAGAATTGAGGCCAATGGATTGGTGAGCTTAGAGTAGCCAAAATTTGTTGATATGGAGATATTAGAATACCTGAGCAGGGAATATGTAAGTTGATAACCTGAAAGCTTGGAATTGAAATTTCAAAGGTGACACAATTAAAGGTTTGATTGGTTGAGGTGGAGAGGAGAAAAAAAATTGCAAAAGATTATTGTAAGAAAGTAGATTAAGGAATAGGCCAAGATGTTGGTAAAGTTCTCCACCTGGATATTGAAGCCACCAAAAGTGGCTATAAGTGTAAAGGATAAAAGAATATTAACCAGGTATTGACAACTTTAATTAATGAGAATGGGTAAGTAAGGGGTCAATAGGTGATTGCAATGAAGAGAGGTAGAGGAGGGTATAATATGATGACATGATCTTCAAGGGAGTTTGGGTCTTTGAAGGAGAATTAAGAAGAAATGATCCAGCAGCAGCAAAAGTAAGCAAAGTCTAGAGGAATGTGGACTTCCATCAAGAGGGCTGGGAAAGGGTGTTCTCAGGAAACATTAGGGTTTCAGGGCAAGAGAAGATGAAGGAAGTGTTTGGAGAAGAAGATGAAGGCACTGGGACACATGTCAATGACAGGAGGTTCTACAAAGCCAGGGAATTTTTGGAGGGGAAAATAGGAAATTGGGTAAGATTAAGAAATTTCTTTTTTTTTTAATTCAAGTTAGTTAACATACAATGTAGTCTTGGCTTCAGGAGTAGAACCCAGTGATTCATCTCTTATATATGACATCCAGTGCTCATCCCAAAAAATGCCCTCCATACTGCACATACGAAATATGGTGTTAATAATAATTCCTACCAGATGGGCTGGTTGTGAGCTTTGAGATAATGTATGCCAACCAACCATTTTTCACAGTGTCTGGGACACAATAAGTGCCCTCAGAGCACCAGCCTTAACTGTTAACATCATAACCAGTGAGTAGCAGGATCAGGACTTGAACCCAGGCCTTCTCCTTCCGACTTCCTGTGTCTCCACTACCCATACCAGTGGTGTGAGAGCACAGATGGCTCTGGCATAAGGGACTGTAGAGAATGCAGTGTGAGTTTCTTCAAGTCTCACTAGGCTCTCTATGCCTTTCTGTAGCTATATGAAGCAGTGTTGCCTGATGGAAACTGTCATGATGATTACAATTAAACCCAAAGTACAACAATTCACCAGTTACTGGTCAATGGCTTGTTTGACTTTAATATTCTCTTCAATGGGGTGAAAGTGAAGCATATCTTAGTGTATTTGTCTATTTGTACAGGGCAGCAAAACTTTACCCAGTTGTTTATTTTTAATTGCTTTTAAAAATTTAAAAGTATACCTATTCCATTTTTTACCTGAGATCTGGAAATGAGCATCTCTAAGAATCCCACTAGCCACTTAAATACATCTCCTTAATATTGCTTTGAATGACATGGAATTTTCTAAATGAGATTTTCCTCAACTAACGTGGCTTGTTCTTTAGGATCTGGGTATAGGTTGCATTTCAATAGTATTTTGTGCAAAATAGGTGTTACAAACTATATGTCTACAGACAATCATATATTTTTCACAGCATATCTTCAAAGGAGCAGGAAATTACACATATCTGTGACTGTCTAAATAATTTCTAGAAAAATAATGATGAAAATAATAATTTTTATTTGCTGAGTATAACTATCCTGTATTCTATGTACTATGATAATCCCTTTAGAATACATAGATCTATTTAATCCTGAAAACAACCCTGAAAACATCTCCCTTTTTACAAATGGAAAAAAAAAAAGTGGTGTGAAGTGGTATGAAGAGGTTAAATAACTTATCCAAGGTCACAACCAGTAAGTAATCAGGATTCAAACCCAAGTGGGCCTATCTCCAAAGCCTGCGCTGTTTCCTCCACTTAGAGTGCTGGGTCACTTAAAAAGTGTCCGGTCACAGACTACAAAGCACCCTCAAAACTGCTGTCTCCAACTCCTAACAACCATGAGAGGTTGTCTCCATTTAGTGCAATATTTTTCAGTGTGGTCACTGATACCACATCAACATCACCAGGAAACTTATGAAAATGCAAACTTGATTCTGTCGAATTTCTGGGTGGGGCCCAACACTCAGAATTTTAACAAGCTTTCCAGATGATGTGAGACTTTTTGAAGCTAGACTTACAGATGCAGATAGCATTGAAGAAAGTTGTAAAGGATGGTGGGAGACAAAGCCTCATTGGTGTTTTGACTTACTCTCCAGAGGGCTTTCTGCTGCAGCCTCACCTCCATAAGGGACTGTGTGGAATCAGCCCAGTGAATTTCTTTTGGTGTCACTAGCCTCTCTATGCTTTTCTGTACCTGGAGGAAATAGTGGTCCCTAAAAGAAACTGTCATGACAATTACAGTTAAACCCAAAGTCAACAATTCAGCAGTTATTGAAGGCTGGTTCGCTTTTCTCTCCTATAGGGTGAAGAAAGGCTGAAGAGGAGTTGTTCTGAGCTGTATTTGCCCGCCTGCACCAAGAGCCTGAGCCAGCAGAGCCTTGGAGCAGAGGATACTTTTGTATTACAAGCACCAATTCAATTAATTGTCATGGTCAGAGGTAGTCGCAGCCCAGAAAAATACAATTTGAGGCTAGGAGTGCAGCTTGGAGCCTTGCTTAGAATTGTCCCCTAAAAAATTAGATTTACTGCTTTTTATCGTATACTGAATTCTATCAGATTCATATCAACTTCCCCTCTGGTCCCATAAGCTTCTCCTCTCTACAGTGACTGAATGACATGTAGCCTTCTATGTTCCCTTTTCTTAGGCTTCCTGAACCTAAGCTCATCTAAGCTCAGATGAGTCATGAGTACCTCTCACCATGAATCAGAGGAGGCTAGAGGCCTTTCTCACAGAACAACATACTCCATAAACACCTTGTTAGAGGTAAAAAGATAGCAAAAGGGTAATCTAGAGGAAGGAGAGTTGAAGAGAGAAAAGTGTGGATGTTAATGGTGGTGCATATTAATATACCACAGGTGCAAAGCATTTCTACAAATTATAACATGTATTCCTCATATTACCCTTTGAACTAGACAGTATTCTGATGCCCTCTTCAGAGATGAAAAAAATTATTCTCAGAAAATTGATGTGGTTTGCATAAGTTTGCATAGCCAATCAATGGAGCTGAAATGAAAACCGAGGTCTTTTGACTAAAAATTATTGATCATTCTATGACTTAGCTGGGCATGTTGACTCGATAGCCCCTCTCAATCCCTCCCACCCCGCCCATCTCAGGATGCTTCTTGGAGGTACTGCCTGGCCACTCAGGCTCAATTTATAAGTATGGAAAGAGAAAATACAAATAAAAAAAAAAAGAAAAGTGGTGACAAAGGAAGCACATTGTGACCCTGAAGATCTGGACCTGATAATGCTTCTCAATTACCTGAGAAATGGCCATGGCACACACCTCTGGCCAAGCCCTAGTTGGGGAATAAGGTCACTTACCTAACTGCCACTCAGGGGAACACATGGTCTGCATCATCCAGATGGGCAGTGTGGGCTCCAGCATGGCCACTCCCATGTTAGCAAAGCAGAGGGAGCCTGGAGAGACATTTCTGTGAGCCCCCATGGCTACCCTGAAGCCCGGACTCTTCCTATCCCAAAGGGAGGCATTGTCAGCTTACCTGCAGCCACCAGGATATAAGGGTCTTTGAGAAGTGTAAGGAGTGGAGTCCCCTTGGCACTCTGAGAACATGCACAACAAAAAAACATCCATTTGTACAGTGTACATCTCTCCTATTTTCATAGAATCTGAGAATATGCAGACAGAACCTTAGAGACCATCTATGTCAGCTCCTTTACTGAAGAGAGCAGACACACAAGTTAAAGGAGATAAAGTGACTTGCCCAATGTCACAGAGTCACCTGGCAGTTTCCCTCCTGTGTGTAAGACAGACAATGTAGTAGTCATAAAGAGTAGGACAACATATTCCATACATGATTCCTGCCTTCAAATGATCATCAACCATATGAGAGTAGATTGTCAGCAAGACCAGCTTTGGACAATGGATGTCTGGACTTCTGGTCTTGGGCCTTACCACTAGATCTCACTGGCATTAATGTTTGCCCTGGGAGAACCACAGGCAAAGTACTGAATCCCAAAGGTGAACACAGAGGTGATAACTTAGAAAGCTTCTCAAGCATTCTGAATGCTTTATTCTAACCATTTTGAGCCATACTAGACAAGTGTAGCACAAAGTGTTTGAATATCTAGATTAAAATGTGAGCCCATGGGCACCTGGGTGGCTCAGCCTGTTAAGCGTCCAACTCTTGGCTTTAGCTCAGGTCATGGTTTTGTGGTTCTTGAGTTTAAGCCCTGCGTTAGACTCCACACTGATGTGCAGAGCCTGCTTGGGATTCTCTATCCCCCCTCTCTCTGCCCCTCCTCTGCTCATGCTCTCTCTATATACCAAAATAACCTTTAAAAAATAAAAATAAAAATAAAATAGAGTTTTAAATATTCAGTTCTAACTTCTGTCTACCCCCAGCAAATTTTTATTCCAGCTAAACTCAGTCATTCCATCTTCTTCCCATTCATTCAGTGGGTTATTTTTGCCTAACTAACTTCGTGGTTATTTTTGCCTAAACTATCTTCCTTCTCTCTACAGGTCCAAATCATCCAAATTCTACCCTTCTTCATAGTCAATCTTAAATAGCTCCTTCTTTTCCACAGTATTCCATGACTCAGTAGCTGGAGCTTCTCCCACTTTCAAACTTCCTGAATTCTGTGCCTTAATCCATGGTGCTAACTACATCTTATCTTGTAATAGAATGAATAGTTTTGGTATGATAATCATCTGTGCATACACACAGGGGTGGATTGAAATACTCAGAGATATTAAAACTAAATATATGATTCAAATTAAAGAGACAAACCTAAATCATAAAATACACATAAAGAAGTGTAATAAGCCCTTTGGCCCAAAAATTCCACCTCTAGAAATTTATTCTATAGATTACTTCCAATGTAATAAAAATGCATATACATAAAGTTATTAATTGTAGCACTCTTTATAATTGCAAAGTACTAGAAACTACCTAAATGTTCAAATCTATGAGATTGAATAAAATATGGTACATGCACAATGGCGTTTCATACAGCCAGAAAAATAATAATTGAATTTTTTGCGTATCTGTAACATTACCATCTAAGTCAAAATTATTGGAAAAGATATTAAAGGAAAATAATTTCTCCTCTCACAACACTTTTGACACTGAATGTGGGAACTTTCACCAAGCAACTCTTCAGTTCTTTGTGGGCACCAATTGGTTGTCCTAGAATGTAATTCAATTCTGACACTAAGTACTTGGAGTTAGCACAGACCCCACAGATTAACAACTTGGTCCCGTAAGACTGCCCCCACTTCAGATCCCAATTGCAAGTAGTGTGTTCCCATATTACCCACATTTCTGTCTGATGTGGCTATAAAAATCAAGGTTTTTAGATCAAACTTTCCCACATTTTTTGTATTTACTTGTCTTTTATTCTATGTGGTTTGATATGAATTTCTCAGAGCCGTCTTTGGCTTGGGGTCAGACAAATACCAACTCTGATATTTAATCATGATAGGATGATAGTGTGCAAAGATGCTCTTGGTGGAGAGATTGAACAGCATCTAAAGTCTTCTCTAGCTCTGAGGTGTTATAACCATGAATTCACAGGTCCCAATGTCATTGCCTCTTGTTCTGAGTTCATATATATAAATTCTGTAATGTTTCTTTCATTTTTCATAAGGTCTTTCCTCCATCTTTGTCCAACATCAAACCAGACTCCCTCACCATCCCCAACATTACCCTAAATATGGAACTATCTTGGAATCCAGATATAGTTCTCACTTTCCATCACTCCACTCTTCTTCACCTTTCTTCTTATGGTTTGACAGGGATGATCTAGGGGAGACTGGGTCTCAGCACTTAACCACTCTATATATCCCTTGGCAATGGAGCTTGGTGCCCTCTTACCTCAGGAGAGACTTTGGAAGGCTGTAGGATACACAGCTGGAGTGCTAAGAAAGAAAGAGGCAGAGAAAGAGATAGTTTAGTTTGTCCACTGATTATTTGGAAACTCCAGTAACAGCCATACTGCTATTATCACCCTATCATGTAGAGATCTAGCTCTCTGAATTTCTTCCTTCTTTCCAAGAATGGGGCAGTCCTTGATTTTTCAAGTATGTCAAGACTGACACCATAGCAGAGTACATTGCCAACCTGATTTAAGCTATCATCTGTCTGGTGATCTCTTATGGTGACTTACCTCCATTTAGTAGTGCCAGAAAGGCCAATATAAGGAAGGGTGAAGACCGCCCAACAAACACATACATCACACTTCCAAAAGGAGCTCCCACTGGAAAGGAAAAACAGATTTCAGAGGTAAGGGTCAATTCCTAGTTGGTGTGATTTGTCCACATATATCCAATGGGATTTACCAAAGCTCTCCTAGGCACTGAGCTCCACATGAGGTTCTGGGGATTCAGAGATGAAGAAGACCTGGTTCCCAGGGGCTTACTTTCAAATAGATAAAATGCATGTGATTGGGGTGGGGTGGGATGACCCAAATAATTAGAACATGGTGAAAAGTAAAGTTCAACAGGAAAGTTTCAATCTACAAAGTGCTGTGTAAACACAGTGCAGTGAGTTCAGGTGGCCACAAGGGCTTTGTCAAGTGTATAATACAGGTGGGGAAGAAGCATAAGTGAAGAACATTGAGGTGTCATAAAAGAGACTGTAGTTGAAGAAGAAATAGAATGAAGTCAGTTCAGTGTTCAGTCACTAGAATGTGAGTATTTGGGAGAGAAAGAGTAGAGGTGGGGAATGTTGATGCCAAATAGTCAAGTGCCCCATATATCCAGATAAAGCATGTATTTGGCCTTGTGAGCTACGGAGAAACATGTTTTTTAGCAGGGAAGAAATGCCACCAGCTCTGGGCATAGGACATTTTTTCTGGTGGCAACTTGGTGGAAGAAAGGAAGGTGAACGAGATCAGGCAGTAGGCTGGTTCCAACTGAGATGTGATGAGGAACCAACCTTGAGGAAGTGGCTATACAGAATATACTGGGCTTATCCATTTGAGAGTGAGAAGTGATAAAGGAGACCAAGATGAACCAAAATTTTAGCTTGGGTGGGAAAATGGATATTAACAAAGAACAGGGTTTTTGTTCCCTCTTCTCCCATGGTTGTGGTGGGAGGTGGGGTATGGACCAGGGAACAGACCTTTGGTGTTTTTCCCTCAATTAGATTGCAAGGAGGGGAGAAACAATGTGTGAGGCTTCTTACCCATATCCCCTCTGTCCT
This sequence comes from Felis catus, assembly GCF_018350175.1. Lineage (NCBI taxonomy): Eukaryota > Metazoa > Chordata > Mammalia > Carnivora > Felidae > Felis > Felis catus. The sequence continues at coordinate 37,697,229 of NC_058371.1, read as the reverse complement.
AACATTGTGCTTGGCATGAAATAAGTGCTCCGTAAAATATTTGACTTGTTGGACTAGTCAAATGAACCATATGAGAGATGAACCTCAAAGGAAGTATGTTACAGCTTGGGTTTTTAGGCCAGAAAATGTGAGTCTATATCCTGGCTCTGGCATTTTCTGTATGTGTAATCTTGGATGGTTGCTTAAACTTTTTAGTTCTCATCTGTATAATGAAGACAATAATTCCTCCTTTATAGTGGTGTGATGACTAAGAGAGATTATGTCTGCAATATATATATTTATTTATTTATTTATTATTTTTTTTAAATTTTTTTTTCAACGTTTATTTATTTTTGGGACAGAGAGAGACAGAGCATGAACGGGGGAGGGGCAGAGAGAGGGAGACACAGAATCGGAAACAGGCTCCAGGCTCCGAGCCATCAGCCCAGAGCCTGACGCGGGGCTCGAACTCACGGACAGCGAGATCGTGACCTGGCTGAAGTCGGACGCTTAACCGACTGCGCCACCCAGGCGCCCCCATGTCTGCAATATATTTAGCACAAAATCTGTCAAGGAGCTCCTTTCATTTTGAGAGCACTAGCCATGTGTGGAAATGGAGGTGAGACAGTGGCTGCTAACATGGGTATATTTGCTCAACTTGAATAGACTAGGTTTCTGGATCATTCCCAGGCCCTCATGGCCTATTAAGCTTCTTAAGGGGAAAGAGACTTTGCCTTTTTTGGGAAACATTTCAGAAGGACTCCACATGTAATTGGACAGAAAAGGGAAAAAAAATACTGTCTTCCTTGAACTTAGAAACACCTGCTTCCTGGAGCCATCTTCAAAGAGTATGCACTACCCTACCCTCTGAACCTAGATTTGGGTCCAGGTTATGCTTACTCAGCACTCCCAAAGCCAGGCCCCCCAAGGCAATTCCCATGGCATGCCCTCTCTCATAGTCATCAGTGTAGACACTTGCCAGCATCCCAAGACCTGAAAGAAGAGTTACATAATGGAGTTAGCATACAGGAGCCCTCTGTCTGCCTCTTTAACTGAATTCTTGGTCTATTAGTTCTTAGTCTTCTATCCCTATTATATCTTCAGGGATCATCTTACCTAGAGTTCCAGTTTGAGGGTTTTTATAAAACTTAATGCATAGTACTTTATAAATACTGTCCACACTGGTCCCCCAAACTCTCACATTGCTGTCTCCTTCTGCTCACAATATTGTTGGAAGTGTAAGGGTAATACAGAATACCACTGTCCATTGATTCTGCATTTCATTGCATTTTATCATTCCCTACCTTATTTTCCTGAAGGAATGTATATGAAGTAGGTCAAAAAAGGAAAAAATCTATAAACACAGAACACTATTCTATTCAATGGAGGTGCTCAAGGAAGACATAAACAGAGTATCTGGAAGACAGCATGGGTTGGGCTTTCAGGTCAGTTATTCATGTGAAAAATGGCATAAAATATCTACTTCATAGGATTACATTAAATGTTGTATTTGATGATACTTTGCAAAGTGTGATAGGGTTACTGGTAGTAGTCACATTATTCTTTCTATAAAATGTTAAGAGGGGGACAGAGAAAAGACCATAGAGTAGCATTAAATACAAACCTGGCCTACTGCATGGTCTTACTGAGTTTACTTGGACCTAAGATGGCTATATCCAAATATTATCAGAGGAAGTTATGTCAGGCTTAGGTATTTATAACACTGCCAATAACTACAATTATATTGTTTTTGTTTATTCTTTTAATGTTTATTTATTTTATTTTTGAGAGGAGGGGGAAGTGGGGGGGGGTTGGGAATAGAGAATCCCAAGAAGGCTCCACGTTGTCAGTATGGAACCTGATGCAGGGCTTGATACTACAACTGTGAGATCATGACCTGAGCCAGAATCAAGAGTTGGACACTTAACTAATTGAGTCACCCAGGTGACCCAATTGTCTTGTTTTTGAATCATAATTTCTTCCTACTAGGATACTTTCTTATCTATTCATATAAATCTTATAGGGTCTGAAGATGGTAAGGGATGTATAGGTATGTGTGTTGTGTGTGTGTGCGTGTGTGTGTGTGTGTGTCTGTGTGTGTGTGCATAAGATGTCAGTATTACCTGCAACAGAAGAAAATGAGGATCCAATGCCTTGAAGGGTTCGAGCCACAAAAAGTAGGGTATAGGTACCAGAAAAAGCAAACACTGAGTAAAGAGAACAGCAAGAATGCTCCAGTTAGCAAATTGTCTTTATCCCTGGCCACCAGAAAATATGCACATGATATTATAGATATAAGCCACTAAATATATGTTTTAATAAAGCATGATCACTGCTCTCTGTTTTTGGAGTTGTCTTTCTAATCTCCTATACCTTATTTAGGATTTAATTTTCATTGACATGAAAACTGAGAAACCACAGAGACATAAACCACACAGTGGATGGAAGGCTGGATTTCCACATTTCCTGTCCAAAGCTCAACATCCTGTCCATTGGAATCATGGCTGTCCAAAAACTTTAATGCCTTTAGATCCTACTTCTCAATCCTTTATATTCAACACCCACATTTGACCTTTGCCATTGTTGGGCTCCATTGGGTCATCTAAAGTGAGGGGACAAAAGCTATGTGTAATTGAAGGACCATTGGCTGGGTAGAAAATAATATCTTGTGATCCAATCAGGTATTTCCTCTTATTTTACCTGGAAGATCTTTTAACCAAATCAAACCAATGAGTATGTGTTAAGTAATACCAAACACATATCTATCATATACAGACTCTGTAGCAGATGTGAAATAAAGAAAACATCCAGTTCATGCCCTCTAAGAGGTTCAGCCTACTCAAGACTAGCATACAAAAAACCGAGTACCAAATAGAAATACATTATCAAAAACTAAATTACAGGGTGTTGGTGGTAAGCTTGGTAAATCTAGACATGTCTCACCTCCATTTCAGGACAATGTCCCTGAAAGAAAGAAGACTCTCTCCCAAAGTATTTGAATCAGCAGAATTTGAATCCATTTACCCTTTCATTACACATGTGTTTGGTTGTTTGCTGTCTTATAATTTTCTCCCATTACTTCCTGACGTGATCACAGTCTCTCAAACATGCATGGACTTGGTTTCTCTTTGCTGGCTTTCTAATGCCTTCTCCTAAGCTTTCTGATTTTCAGTCTGTTCAAGGTTGGTTATTCCTATTTTCTTTGAGAATGGAGTTACCAACTTGTTACAGTTTGCCAAAGACTTTGCATTCTGGAAGGCCCCTGAATCTCAGGCAAAATAGAATGGTTGGTAACCCTATGTAGGAAAACCAAAACAATTTCTTTCTCACTTTGCCCCCAAACATGGTCTGCCATTTCACTCCTAATTACATTAAGCATAGGTCTAAGCTGGAGGCCCTTAAGGGTAATAATGGGCATCAGCAACCTCTTTTCAGTATTTAAAAAACCCTAAAGAGATGCCACATAAAATTCTGTAAAGACCAAACATTTGCTAGAATTAGGCCAATTCAGTATAGCAACACTGGTTATAACATGGAAACAATAATTATTATTTAATTGCAGAGAATCAAGCAAGGACCTTATACTAAAGAGTTTGGGATACTATAGCATTATCTTATTTTGCAGGGTGCTTGTTTTATCTCCCCAGACACACATCATAAACCTCTGGACTGGAACCATGTCATTTCATTCTTTAACTCCCCTCAATGGCTTTTGCCATCAAGATATAATATGTGTGCTCTACAAATTTTTTTGGTGAGAATTATGGTCTCATTTGATAAAACAGAACCCTATTCATTTTTAATCTATTATGTGGCATGGACTGAGATTCTACAAGTTCAATAAACATTTCTAACTTGAATTTCCTCATTTTCTTTTATTTAGCTAGAATTTTCACAAGCTGCAGTTCTCAGAACTTCACACATCAAGCTTCTGCTCTTTGCAGCTTTCCAACCCTGAATGCAACAAATTCCCGTTAAGCATTGGTTGATAAGAGTTAAGCCCTATGCTGAAAGGGAAGAAAACTTGAAGAGGGGCAATAGAAAAAGCAGAAAAGTAACAAAAAGGTGATAAGAAAAACAGGAGAGAGAAGGAAATAATGTTACTGGAAGCAGAGTAAGCAGAGGCAAGCTACCTTCTCCTGTATTAACCTCCCACCCCCCTTCATTCCTTCTTATTTTAATTCTCATGGTCAATTTCCAGACATATTTTGTTCACTTACTGTTTTTATTCCATCTCTATTTTATTAGAACATTTATATTATACTGGATAGACTGTTTTTCTTTTTCTTGTTTTTTAAACAAAATTATTTCTCTAAGCTATAACCTTTAATGTCTTTACTTGAAGGCAATAGACTCTTTGGTATTATCCAGTTGCTATTGTCCAATTTAGATTCTTTGCTGGGGGTCTTTACCTTTGTGTATCAAAATAATACAACCTTTCCCCAAATACGGGAGGTTTGTACTAAACTCATTCAAGGGACTACTGATACACACACACACACACACACACACACACACACACACACACACACTATAGCCCACCTATTTAAAAAGTATTTACAATTTTCCCCAGCTGATGGAAGCAAAGTGTCTTTTCTTCTATAGCAGAATATACAAATTCCAAGTAGAATGATTTGCCACTACTGCTCTGGTCCCCATATCAAAAGCAGCAAAATATTTAAATCAGTGTCAGGCTATTTAGATACTACCTAGCTAGCTTGACCCTACTCTCTTTATTGTAGTGCATGTGATAAAATCAAAGGTAATCAATGAATGAAATAAAAGATGAAGCAAATTACTTACTAACTGTGGAGAGAAACAGGATAACAAAGCCAACAAACATGGGGATGTGATATCCAATCCTAAAAGAGAATTAAAAAGAAAAAGATACAGTCCCAATAGGCATCCATATACTTGGACTATATATTTTTTTCTTATAATGGGGAATAGAAATGCAGTTATTGAGTACATGGAAAACATGTCTCTGAATGCAAGTTTAGAGATGAATATGACATATGAATGTGTATAAGCAAATAAACAAATATGCAAATTTACCCAGAGACCAGGGCCAAAATCTTTTTTTCCAGGAAGGATGCCCTAGTCAGAGTATATATCCCTTTGAAACATCAGGGTAATCCCAAACACTTCTAACAAACCAGTGTTCTAGATTGCAGTAGTCCTGCCTTTGAGATATGTTCCAGAGCACTGAAATAACATCAACAGTATACTTCTGACCACTGGTTCTTTTCTTGGTACTCAATAGTCACTACATCATTAAGAAAATTTGAGCTCCATGGCATTTCATCAATACCATGTTATCCTTTGGGTAAACAGCTGACTCCCCAGAGATAGACAAGTGAGTTCTTTTCTTCCTCTAACTACCTTTATGATACCACAGCCCATCCTCTTACTTCTGAGCCAGTGAGTACCATGTAGAGCACTGAACTTATTGAGATACCTGTTGATGAAAGGTCCCACGAATGGGTTGACCAGAAGTTGCATCAGAGCCTTTGAAGCAAACAGAACCCCAACCCGTATGTTCTCTTCCTCCAAAAACTCTGTGCCTTGCAAGCAGTTGTTTTGTTGTGCTGGGATGGCTTCAGTGACTAGAGGAGGGATGGTACCAGAAGTGCGATCTGTCCATGCTGTGCCACTGGGTGCACTTTCTTTAATAGCCATGGTGTCATTTCCAAAGAAGGAGAAGATTGTGGAAAAGGCACGAGGAGTAAGGACATGCTGGGAAACTGTGGTGGTGCCAAGGTGCAGAGGAGTGTTGATTTCTTTGAACTCTGTGGCATATAGGAAGTTGGGTACAATGGGCACTGAAAGTCAAGAAGGACAAGTCATGAGGGCTAAGGATACTTTTTAATGCTAATTGGTTCAAAGACATTACTATAGGCTCTATATCATGCTCCATGTGACATGATTTGAAGCCTACTAAAAGACTGTGCCATCCAAATTATCCTTTTAGATTAAGTAAATTCCAACTAACATAAAATTGGTCACATTACTCCTGGATTCTGTATGGGCCAATCACCTACTCACTAACATTTATTTTTAATCACAAAATCATTATTTATGGAGTTTTCACAATTTTTCTCAAACATACATACAGAGAGTGGGGAAATTTTCAACTCACCAGATGCTCACTTTCACAGCTGAGGTTGAACAAGGCAAGCTTTGTCTTACTGTTTCAGCTTTCATACAGAGATGGCAAAGAATGGAGATGGTAGGGTCAGGGAGGTATAGTGCAAGAAGGTCTAGCTCTGGGATCAGTTGGACAGAGCTTGAACCCCAACTTAGCATCTATTAGTAGGGAAGTCACAGAACACTTCTGAACCTCATTTACCTTTTGTGTTTTTCAAGTCCACTCACTGCTAAATTTTAGCAGGGTATGTGCTCCCTGCTGGAGCCCAGAGCAGATTAACCCCCAGGGCAGAGACACCCAAACATACCCACTACAGTAAGTAGCATGTTGTCCAGGAGCAGAGCAACAAACACCACCACCAGTACCAGCTTCCGGGACTCTCTCCTCTCCTTTAGCAACTGCTGAGGAGCATCCCAAACTATCCTGAGCATGGTGAGAGCTGGGCTGAAGGTGTCTTCTCCAGTTTCTTATGGAAGGTCCTCTTACAGCTATAGGTCTTCTGCAGCCTTTACAGAAGAGGGGAGAAATCCTGCCCAGACAAGTGGAACTCACTATTAAAATAAAAAAGTGCAAATAGTTGCAGATACTAGAATGGTATTTGAACCATTTCCATGCCTGTGTCTCTGTTCACTTATACATCTCAACAATTCTACTGGGTTCCTGGAATGCCTTATAAGAAAGCACTGCTTACCAGCTTTTTATATCTGGAATTCTACCTAGCATATTTTTTTTCTTTTTTTCAAATTTTTATTTAAATTTTTATTTGAATTCTTTATATATATACATATATATACATATTTAAATATATAATATATTAAAAATATAAATATTATTTTATTTAAATTCTACTTAGTTGCACTAAATACAGTACAATGTTGGTTTCAGGAGTACAATCCAGTGGTTCATCACTTACATACAAACACCCAGTGCTCATCATAACAAGTGCCCTTAATACCCATCATCCTTCTAGCTCATCCTCCACCCACCTCCTTCCATCAACTCTCAGTTTGTTCTCTATGAGAAAGAATCTGTTATGGTTAATTCCCCCTCCCTTTTTCCCCTTTCCCATATGTTCATCTTTTTGTTTCTTAAATTCCACGGATGAGTGAAATCACGGTATTTGTCTTTCTCTGACTGACTTATTTCACTTAGCATAATACTTTCTAGCCCCATCCATGCTGTTGCAAATGGCAAGATTTAATTCTTTTTAAAAATTTTTTTAGGTTTATTTATTTATTTTGAGAGAGAGACCACAAGCAGAAGAGAGACAGAGAGAGATGGAGAGGGAGAATCCCCAGCAGTCTCTGCACTACCAGTGCAACACCAGGGCAGAGCCTGATGCAGGGCTCAAACTCACAAACTGTGAGATCATGACCTGAGCCAAAGTCAAACGCTTAACCAAATGTCAAACTGAGCCACCCAGGTGCCCCAAGATTTCATTCTTTTTGAATTCTGTGTAATAATCCAGTGTGTGTGAGTGTGTGTGTGTGTGTGTGTGTGTGTGTGTGAGCGTGTGTGTATCACATCTTCTTTATCCATTTATCAGTTTATGGACATTTGGGCTCTTTCCATAGTTTGGCTACTGTTGATAATGCTGCTATAAACATCAGGGTGCATGTGCCCCCTTTGAATCTGTATTTTTATATCCTTTGGATAAATACCTAGTACTGCAATTGCTGGATCATAGGGTAGTTCTGTTTTTAAATTTTGAGGAACTTCCATACTGTTTTCCAGAATGGCTGCACCAGTTTGCATTCCTGCCAAAAATGCAAGAGGGTTCCTCTTTCCCGATAGCCTCACAAACACCTATTGCTTCTTGTGTTATTAACTTTAGGCATTGTGATAGGTGTGAGGTGGTATCTCATCATGGTTTTGATTTGCATTTCCCTGATGATGGGTGACATTGAACATCTTTTCATGTGTCTGTTAGCTATCTGGATATCTTCTTTGGAAAAATGTCTATTCATGTCTCTGCCCAATTTCTAATTGGATTTTTGTTTTTTGGGTGTTGAGTTTGAGAAGTTCTTTATAGATTTTGGATACTAACCCTTTATCACATATGTCATTTGCAAATATCCTCTCTCATTCCATAGGCTACCTTTTAGTTTTGTTGATTATTTCTTTTTGCTTTGCAGAAGCTTTTTATCTTAAGTTCCAGCAATTCATTTTTGCTTTTGTTTCCCTTGTCTCTGGAGACATGTCTAGTAAGCAGTTGCCATGGCTGAGGTCAGAGAGGTTGCTGCCTCTGCTCTTCTCTAGGATTTTGATGGTTTCCTGTCTCACATTTAGGTCGTTCATCCATTTTGAATTTACTTTTGTGTATGCTGTAAGAAAATGGTCCAGTGTCATTCTTCTGCACTTCACCGTCCAGTTTTTCCAACATCATTTGTCGAAGAGACTGACTTTTTTTCCATTGGATATTCTTTCCTACCTGTTGAATATTAGTTGACCATGTGGTTGTGGGTCTATTTCTGGGTTTTCTTATGTTGCATTGATCTACGTGTTTTTGTGCCAGTACCATGTTGTCTTGATGACTACAGCTTTGTAACATAACTAGAAATCCAGAATCATGATGCCTCCAGCTTTGCTTTTTTTTTTCAGGATTGCTTTGGCTAGTCAGAGTCTTTTGTGTTTCCACATAAATTTTAGGATAGGGATTGCATTAAATAGATTACTTGGAGTAGTATATACATTTTAACATGTTTGTCCTTCCAATCCATGAGCTCAGAATTTGTTCCATTTCTTTGTATCCTCTTCAACTTCTTTCATAAGTGTTCTATAGTTTTCAGAGTACAAATCTTTTCCTTCTTCAGGTAGGTTTATTCCTAGGTATCTTATGGTTTGGGGTGCAATTGTTAATGGTATCAATTACTTGTTTCTGTTTTTTGTTGTTGTTGCTTCATTTGTTTGGAATTCTACCTAGCACATTAAGCAGACTCTAGCTCTATTCACCTAACTCTCTTTGTCACATGTCAGACATTTGCCTATCACTTCAATGGTTTATGTTAATATCTGAGAACTACTTGTATTATCACTTGTTTAATCTTTTTCTCTAAATCAACTCTTTTTAAAAATCAAAATACTGGGGCGCCTGGGTGGCGCAGTCGGTTAAGCGTCCGACTTCAGCCAGGTCACGATCTCGCGGTCCAGGATTTCGAGCCCCGCGTCGGGCTCTGGGCTGATGATGGCTCAGAGCCTGGAGCCTGTTTCCGATTCTGTGTCTCCCTCTCTCTCTGCCCCTCCCCCGTTCATGCTCTGTCTCTCTCTGTCCCAAAAATAAATAAACGTTGAAAAAAAAATAAAAAAATCAAAATACTGTTGTTTTAAGAAATAAATATGCCATACAAAAGAAAAGAAAAAAGTATGGTGGGGTTCCTGGGTGGCTCAGTCAGTTAAGCATCAGACTTCGACTCAGGTCATGATCTCACTGTTTGTGGGTTTGAGCTCCACATAGGGCTTTCTGCTGACAGGACAGAGCCCACTTTGGATCCTCTATCCTTCTCTCTCTCTCTCAAAAATAAACATTTGAAAAAAAATATGGTTTATGCCTATGTACCAACCCAAAATTATAGCCTATGGTTTGTACCACCCCAAAATATCTCATGTGCCTCAACCTGACCTAGACCAACACTGTCATCTCACAGATGAGAAATCTGAGACTCAGGAAGTTAGGACATCTGTCTCAGGTGACACAATTAGTATTAAACTGTAATAATGCTCCAAGCTTTTTAACTTGCAGGATTATATTCCACCATCTTCCCTTGCTCTGTGGCACTTGAAGCACTTCTATTTTGTCTGAGCTATAAATCCCTGCTCAGAAAGGTGTGTTACTATGTGTAAATAAAATACTGTCATGGCTAGTTCTTTCCTTAGGATTTCATATCATTAATCAGCATTAAGTCACAGTATTTTTTTTAAACTTCAGGTAATAACAGTTTCTGGGAATACTTTTATTTTTGTGTGTGTGGCTTCTGTTGTGGTATCAACAATGACAATTATATAAATTTTAAAATATATTACTGTCATGAAATATATCAGGCTCTAAAATTATGTAACCTTTGATTTGGTAACCCCACTTCTAAGAGCCTATCTTAAAGAAAAGATCAAAAGTGCACCCAAAGATTTATGTTTAAAATTATTAATTGCCAAATTATTGATATCAGTGAAAAAATAAAACATTTTAATGGTGGAATATAAACAGCTCTTAAAATCATTTTTTTCAAATGATTTTAATGACTTAGAAATACAGTTAAAAAACAAACTGTATTTGCAGCTTGATCTTAAGTACATAAAAAATAAAAAAATGTGCATATTTTGAAAGATTAGAAAGATACACACCCAGTGTCAGCTATTATAATCACTGCTTAAATTATTTTCTTTTTGCTTTTCTATAATCTCTAAATATTTTAAACTATTTTCATAATATAAGAAGTAAATAATTTAAATGATTATCACTGGAGTTCAACAGTGGGCCTCAAATGTTGGGAGTATCCTAAGTACTGAGCTACTCTGTTCTGTTCTAAGACCAGAGCTGAGAGAAAAACATCATCCATATGACAGTTCTAATTGACCAAGAGGCTCCCCCACTGAACCAAATTCCCAGATAAGTTTTAACCAGAAAATGCATGCAATCATTTAAGATCCTTCATTTCTCTATATAAATAAGGTATTTCTAAATACAAATTTAACTTGGGATACATAAGGAAAAAAATAAGAGACTAAGAAAAAAAAGCAATAGAAAACTACATGTAAAATGGAATAAGTACTATATGGACAGATCAAAAAATATATAATGAAACCAACAAAACCAAATCAAGAATTTGCCAACCAATCGTAGTAAACTTAGTTTACTAGGGAATTTTAGTCAAAATTCTTTGTTGAGGACGCAAATTATAAGGAAGGATTAAATGTGTTCAGGAAGAGAAACATCTTACCTTAAAGCCCATCTTTTGTGAGGTACTCAAGGAGTTATTGGCAGCTGTTAGCTGTTCAGCAGGGACTCTGTTCTCTGAGTAGATGTGCTGATGTATTTATTGCCACCTGTTATCTGAGGATGTCATGTGAGCCCTTTGTCCACAAAGATTTAATTGGAACCTCCAACAGGTTTCATTCAGACCCTTTGTTCCCTGCAGTCAGAAGCAGGAAGGCAGGACTAGAGAGGATAAAGTGAAGGGGAAATTATCCTATGCGAAGATGGACTGGGCTGTGTTGTTTTTCCTCTGTGCTTATCTATCATTGAACTAATTAACTCTTGCCTGGATCTGAATGTAAATTGGAAGATAGAATGAAGCCACAGTACAGCTCATGTCCCTTGCTACCTAGTCAAAGAGACTCCATATACCCCAATTGCTTTCTGGAAAGAAACAAATCCTGGAACACCCACAGGATCAAAACAAAAAACAAAAAACAAAACAAAAACAAAAACAAAAACTATGCAAGTTGTTCTCAAATCATAAAAATCCAACTTCTATGGCTTCTGTAAAGACATAGTTCATGCTGCCATTTTTTGCATAAAGGTGCTAGCTGATTGCCAGGCACATATTGGCCTTCAGTAAATATTTCTTGGATGGATGACTGAATGAATGGCTACATGAGAGAGTTTGACTCACTGTGGGGTCTTGGAGTGGCACTACAGATTTATATTTCTCTGACACTAAGAGTCATCAGTGGGTCAAAGAACATTAACAGTTTACAAAAGAGCAAGAGTAGCAACAGTAGTTTCCACCTTATGGTTTCTCCTAATTGTTTTAAATAACTTGAAGACTTTCAATTTAGGGGCAAAAAATAAGGAAAGAGCTTTTTTTTTTTAATTTTTTTTCAACGTTTATTTATTTTTGGGACAGAGAGAGACAGAGCATGAACGGGGGAGGGGCAGAGAGAGAGGGAGACACAGAATCGGAAACAGGCTCCAGGCTCTGAGCCATCAGCCCAGAGCCCGACGCGGGGCTCGAAATCCTGGACCGCGAGATCGTGACCTGGCTGAAGTCGGACGCTTAACCGACTGCGCCACCCAGGCGCCCCCTTTTTTTTTAAATTTTTTTTTTAATTTTTTTTTTTTTAAGGAAAGAGCTTTAAAGGAAATCTAGAAAGAGAAATAAGGTGAAGAGGCAAGGATATTTAAGGGAGCATATGAGTTTCCTGTTGCTGCTATAACAAGTAACCACAAATTTAATGACTTAAAACAACACATATTTATTATCTTAGAGATATAAAGGTCAAAACTTCAAAACAGGCTTTATTGGGCTAAAAATCGAGGTGTTGGCAGAAATGCAGTTCTTCTTGAAGCTTTAGGAGAAGCTCTGTTCCTTTGACTTTTTTAGCTTCTAGAGATGGCCTGAGTTTCTTGGCTTGCAGCTCCTTTCCACCTTCAAAGTCAGCAACAAGGCACTAACTCATTTAACTCTCTCTCTCTCTCTCTCTCTCTCTCTCTCTCTCTCTCTCTCTCCCTCAATTCTTAGCTTCTGTCTATTCCCTTAACTTTTAAGAACTCATGTAATTGCACTAAGCCCATCCAGATAATCCAAAATAATTTCCTCCATCTCAAGATCCTGAATTTAATCACATCCATAAAGGCTCTTTACCATGTAAGGTAACATATTCACAAGTTCCAGGATTAGAATGTGGACATCTCCAGAGGCATTATTCTGCCTACTGCAGGGAGCATGATGTACTTCCCCCCTTACATACCCTGTGGCCTGAGCCTTTGTGAAGAGAGGGGGTTGGGGCCAAAAGATGGAGGAACCTTATTAATATAGACACTCATAAGGTGATGTCCTATTTGAAGCCCATGTGACACTTCTGTCATCATGCTGTCTACCCTTAGTGTGGTTCTGGAACTCTGGGAGCTTAGGGAAACCACAGCAAAGCAAAGCTATGACTAGTAGTGAGCACCAACAGCAGAGGTCTCAGATGAAGCATCTTTGCAGGAAGAAAAAGCTGTTCTGAGATACTTTAGAACTGGGAATGCCCCACATAACCAGAAAACTATGGTTTACAGGAGCTGAGGGCCTGAGAGACCAGATACAGACTGAAAATCATCATACTTGGGGCATGAATAGAAACAACAGCGACAATAATAATAGCTAGCATTTATTGAGCACCCATTATGTAAGTCATGTTTCTAATACATATATATGTTTATATTTATATGGATTGACTGTGACCATATTAGCATTTATAGGCTAGCCAAATCTGGGGTATTCTCACAAAGACTCATCATTGTTAACAGTCAGAGTTTTGTCTAGTAAATAGGAATGAGCTTTTATCTTCCTCCTGTTTAAATTTATTCATTTTAATTCCAATGTAGATAACATACAGTGTTATATTAGTTTCATGTGTACAATATAGTGATTCAAAAATTCCATACATTACTCAGTGCTCATCAAGACAATATACTCTTAATCCCCTTTAACTTATTTCACCCATTCCCCACCCATCTGCCCTTTGGTAACCATCATTTTGTTCTCTATACTTAAGAGTCTATTTTTCTTTTCTTTTTCTTTCTTTTTTTTTTTTTTTTTTTTGGTTTGTATCATTTTTTTTCTTTGTTCATTTTTTTGTTTCTTAAATTCCCCATTTAACTGAAATCATGTGGTGTTTGTCTGTCTCTGACTTGCAAATATTTTCCCCCATCCAGGAGGTTCCCTTTTAATTTTAGTGATTGTTTTCTTCACTGTGCAGAAGTTTTTTATTTTAATGTAGTGCCAATAGTGTGTTTTTGCTTTTGTTTCCCCTGCCTCAAGAGACATATCTAGAAGGATGTTGCTACAACCAATGTCAGAGAATTTACTGCCTATGCTCTCTTCTAGAATTTTTGTGGTTTCAGGTCTCACATTTTAGGTCCTCAACCCATTTTGAGTTTATTTTTGTGTATGGAATAAAAAGTGGTCCAGGTTCACTCTTTTACATGTAGCTGTCCAGTTTTCCACTACCATTTGTTGAAGAGACTGTCTTTTTCCTATTGCATATTCTTGCTTCCTTTGTCAAAGATTAATTGACCTTATAATTGTAGGTTTATTTTTGGGTTTTCTATTTTGTTCTATTTATCTAGGTCTCTGTTTTTGTGATTGTACCATACTGTTTTGATCACTATAGCTTTGTAATGTAACTTGAAGTCTGGAATTGTTTTACCTCTAGGTTTTATTTGTTTTGTTTTGTTTTGTTTTCAAGATTGCTTTGACTATTCAGAGTCTTTTGTGGTTCCATACAAATTTTAGGATTGTTTGTTTTAGTACTGTGTAAAAAGCTGTTGGTAATTTGATAAGAATTGCGTTAAATGTGTAGATTGCTTTGGGTAGTATAGACATTTTAACAATACTTGTTTTTCTGATCCATGAGCATGGAATGTCTTTCTTTTTCTTTGTGTCATCTTCAATTTCTTTCACCAGTGTTTCATAGTTTTCAAAGTACAGGTCTTTCACCTCTTTGGTTAAGTTTATTCTTAGATATATTATTTTTGGTGCAATTGTAAATGGAATTATTCAGTTAATTTCTCTTTCTGCTGCTTCATTATTAGTGTATAGAAATTAAATGGATTTCTGTACATTGATTTTGTATCCTGTGACTTTACTGAATTCATTTATCACTTCTAGTATTTTTTTCATTCTCCTGTTTAATTTCTTAATGTAAAAAAAAATAAAACTGATGTGTGTATAATGAAATAGAAATTCATATATACTATTAGAAGCTATGCAAACAGATACAATTCTTTAGAAAGCAATATGGGTTTCTAACTTTTGTCATTTAAGTCATAAAATATTCATATCTTTTGACCCAAAATTTCACTTCTAAGAAATCTATTCTAAAAAACATAAGCTAAAATATGGAAAGAACATGATAACTACAAAACTTTTACCATAGCATTTAGGGGAAAATTGGACATGTCAAACATCAAATATTCAACTATAAAAAATGCTTAAGGGCCAGCTGGGTAGCTTAGTTGGTTAAACATCCAGCTTTGGCTCAGGTCATGATCTCACAGCTGGTGGGTTTGAGCCCCGTTTTGGGCTCTGGGATGGCTGGAGCTGGCTTCAGGGTCTGTGTCTCCTTCCCTCTCTCTCTGCCTGTACCCCACTAGCACTCTGTCTCTGTCTCTCAAAAATAAATAAATGTTAAAAAAATTTTTAGATGTTTAAGTACATGGGATTGAAGAACTATCATGTTGCTATTAAAACAGAGAAGAAAAGATTATTATGAAAACTATATATATCAATCTAGAAAAATTTATCTATGTTTATGCCTAGATATAATGGGAAGTGAAAGGTAGGACATAACACTTTATGTAAATTCATGACAGAATTATGCACAATTTCCAAAAGGTAGGCGTAACCCCAATATTCATTGATGTGTGAATGGATAAACATATATGGTATATCCATATAGTGGGCTATTATTCACCCTTTAAAAGGAAGGCAATTCTGACACACGCTAATCTTAAGGGTGAATCTTGAGGACCTTATGCTAACAAGTAAAATAAGCCAGTCACAAAAAGACATATACTGTATGACTCCACTTATAGGAGGTATCTAGAGTGTCAAAATTCATAAAAACAGAAAGTAGAATGGTAGTTTCCAGGGTCTGGGGAAGAGGAGGAAATGAGGAATTGGTGTTTAATTTATATAGAGTTTCAGTTTTACAAGATGAAGAATAAGATTGGTTGCACAATAATGTGAGTATACTTAATACTACTGAACTTCATGTCCAAAAAATGTTAAGATAATGAATTTTATGCATATTTTTCCATGACCAAAAAGTGTTCAAAATTTTATGTATATTGTAATTATATACCTATAAAAACTCCATATCATAGGATAAATATATTTAAATTACATTAGTGGTTATGCTAAGTGGCAAATTATGGGTGATTATTTATTATCTAAATTAATAGAAAATGTAAAGATAAAAAGTCACCAGTCTATATGCATTTGAGCTGGTGAACTCTGAATCCTTGATACAAACTCATGATATTTAGCCAGAGCAGATTATTGAGAGCAATTTGGGATGGAGATGAACGTTTGAGGCTCTTTGAGAGTGGTTATCACTCCAGTTAAAGTGGCTAGCACACAGCATCATCAGAAAAGACAGCTCTTTCTCCAGACAAATAACATGCATAACCTAATTATACTTACCTTTAATTGTGCCTGACATGGCCTGCCAGAGCAGATAGTCCTCTAGCTCAGACCTAGAGGGTGCTTTTGTTTTTCATTGCTTCCTGTTTTTCTTGCTGTTGAAATACTTAACAATCAGTTCAGACTTCCTCTTATACCAAGTATATGTCAGAGTTCCAGCCTCAGACTAGAAGCTTTTGGTTTCGGTCATAGGCTTCTGAAAAGAAGGCCAGGAAGATGTTACTTTATGGCTATGATCTACATGGCATTGTAGACCCTGTAGGGGTGGATTTGTGTCCAAAACTGTAGGGAATTGCTATGCCTGGTAAAGTGAGGAAAGAGTTTGTTTCAGATCAAGGGACACAAGGTGGTTTAAAACCAAACCTAAAACAAGCTGGAACTTCATTGAATAACTGTATTGTAGGGACCCTGGTGACAAACTGGATAGTAAATAAATAAGAACACTGGAGCTAGGGAAATTCAGCACTCCCCCACTCCCAACCAACATCTCTTGATCCCTAATGCTCTTGAGAAGATAGCCTTGCCTATAGAGACAGCAGACTTAGAAATGTTTAAGACCAAAGAAGGTATAAAATCTGCCTCTGTGAAACCAGCTTTCTCATCTTTAGAGCCAGGTGCCTTCAAACTCAGTCTGGATTTCCTTTAGCCAGGGCTACCAGGAGAAGCCTGCATCTGTCCCATTACAAGGCAAAACTAAGTGGTAGATTGTCTTTGCAGAATTTGCCCTTAAGAGGCTTTTCTGGCTGTTGCTTCTCACCTGCTACCTCAGTCCTTTGTTTCCTTGGTAGAGACCTAAGCCTCTTTTCTCTACATGACTGTCTATCTTATACTTTCTACATTCTTCTAACTTAACCTGGTGAAGTCCCTCCCTTCTTTCTAGTTTTTTATTGCCTCTCAGTATGTCACTTCAAAAATCCTCCCTTGTTATCAAGTTTCAGCCTGGGTGTTTCCCCCAAATTATCAGTGTGTATCATCTCTGCCCAGTGTGACTCAAGCCCAGTGTGACCCACCATGCTTAGGAAATGAAGCCCCAGTACAGTTACCAGTGAGCACTTTTCCATCTCCTTTTCTTTAGTGCCCACTGCCATGCAGGAATTGGTTAAGAACAAGACTGGCCAAAAGCCAGAAGCAGAGATATAATACTTTATTCCACTTGTGGCATTTTTCTTTGCATTGCAATTATCTGCTCCTAGAACGTATACTACTTAAGGGCAGGGGTTTATCTTCCTTATCTTTGCATTCTACATAGCATCTGGCATCTTCCCCAGTTGAAGTACTCAATATAACTATTTGTTGTTGCTGTTGGTGATAATGATGATGAGATGCTGATGAACTTTTTTGCTTCACTGAGCATCACATAAGACTGGCAAGGTATTAGATACCCTGAAGGACACTTGCACTTTCCAGAGCCTCGTTGCTTAAGAATGGGAATAAGGAGGGGTGCCTGGGTGTCTCTGTTGGTTAAGCTGTTAAGCATCTGACTCTTGGTTTCCACTCCAGTCATGATCTCAAGGTTCATGAGTTCAATCTCCATGTGTGATTCTGTGCTGACAGCCCAGAGCCTGCTGGGGATTTCTCTTTTCCTTTCTGCCTCTCCCCAGCTTTCTCTCAAAAAAAAAAAAAAGAAATATATATATATATATATATATATATATATATATATATATATGTGTGTGTGTGTGTGTGTGTGTGTGCGTGTGTGTGTGTGTGTGTGTGTAAACATAAGAAAATTCCACTTTTTATATGGAATTCAGCTCCCACCCATCTTGACTGTGTGAGTAGAATTCAGCAAGCAGAGGTGAGAGTTTTGAAATCCACCATTGACCCTTGGGATCTTGGCCTTAGCATTGGTTCCTTATTAACTTTAATTCATAGACCAGAGATGAAAAATCTATTATCTCATGCACCATTGCACTGGATCAAAGAGTCTGTAGAAATATCCATGACTTCAGAAGGGTATGAAAGGCCAGTGGTACTATCTTAAAAACAAGGGCCATATTTTCTGTAAATATCTTTCTATAAACACCAGGAAGTCTAAAAGAAGCACCTGTGGGGCACCTGGGTGGCTTACTCAGTTAAGCATCTGACTTTAGCTCAGGTTATGATCTCACGGTTTGTGAGTTCGACCCCCACCTCGGGCTCTGTGCTGACAGCTCAGAGCCTGGAACCTGCTTCAGATTCTGTGTCTCCCTCTCTCTGCCCCCTCTCCAGTTTGTGCTCTGTCTGTCCTTCTCTCTCTCAAAAATAAGTAAAAACATTTAAAAAAATTAAAAAAAAAAAGAAAAGAAAAGAAGCACCTGAATTAGCAAGGTTTGGGTCCTGGTTCTGCTATTCACTAGCTATGAGACTTTGCACAAACTACCTGTTTTTTGTTTTTTGTTTTTTGTGCCTTGGTTTGCCAACTTATAGAGTTTGTGGTGGAGGTTCAATGAGTAGATTAGCAATAAGTGCCTGTAAGAGTGCCTGTCACATAGTAGACACATAATATTAGATTCCATGAATTTATTTATCAAAGAAACAGTAAAGCATTGACTTTGCTCCAACTAAACTCTGTTTGGGGATGGAATTTACAAACACTAAGTTCCCTAAAATAAATTTCTGTTCTAAATTGAATATCTACCAGGAACTGCTTCAGAGCTATTACTTCTTGCTTACCATGAGAATTTATGTGCCTTGCTCAAGACTCACATCAGACACCTGACTAACATTCTTCTAATCCAAATCCTCTCAAAGATCTGCCTTTCTGTGGAGACCACCCTAACCTAAGCAAATCTTAGCTGACTTTTCTCTTACTAGTTAGACAATCAGCATGACATTTCATGCTGTTTTGCATGTTGTTTTTGTTGGATCAAGTGTGCTAATCTTGTCTCCACAATTTAACCTTTAGATTCTTATAAATAACATTTTACAAATATGTCACCTTTGCTTTAACAATTTGTTACAGGCTTAAAGAAACTGGCTAAAAGCACAAAGCTCAGTCCAATGCACTTACCACTTGGGAGCAGAAACATGTCCTTCAGTGTTTCCAAGGTTTTCCAGTGCCTAGAACCATGCTGAGTTCATTATCAGTATTCACTTATGCACTTGTTGATAGAAAATATCATTCAAGTTTTAACCGTACTTCTCTAATAAGTATGTTGTAAGTAAGCTGGGACATAAGGCCTTCCTAGTGATGGTCAGATTCAGACATTGAGATAGTACAGGCACACTGCCATGACAACTATTGGTAAATTAGAGTTGATCCAGAGCAGAATAAGTCCCTAGGTTTTTTCCTGAGAATCCCAGATGTTCTAAGTGTAGCTTGTCCCCAGGTCATCTTTGCAACAAGAGTAGAGGTTTCATACAGACACCAGGTCAGTGCCTGGGCCTTGGATTCTTATTTCAAAGAATCAGAAACCCCCACCTCTCTTAGAATTAATTTGGTCTTCCAAAAGTCTCCTAAATAAGGATAGAACAGACCCTATATTTGCCCTGCATCAGAAGGAATCTGCCAGACTTAAAAGAAATGTACACACAGGTGATAGAGCCAGAACTGGGCAGCTATGGAAGCTTTGGAGCAAAAACAAACAAACAAACAAACAAACAAACCAAAAAGGATGACCTAAGGTCTAGGAAGTTCTAAGATCTAAAGTCTAGTGAAGTAGAAGGTCTTAGCCCTTCTACAACCTTGCTTCTGGAACTTGGAAAAATCACTTTACTTCCCTGAGTTTCTTAGCCTGTAAATTAGAGAGTTAAGTCTAGTTGATTTGTAAGGTCTATCCCAAGACCTCTAGTCTTTGAGGTAAAACAATGAGTTCTCATCAAATGCTGACTCTGTGTCATCTGTCACTACTTTCTTTGACCCAGCTTCCTCTCAAATCTCTATAATATAAAACTTTTCATTTGCCTGATTGTATGCTTATTTACCACTAGTCAAATCTGCCCGTTAAAACAAAAACTGTACCATTTTAAACAGAAGCATCTTAACATTCTTAATTTTATTGCAGATTAAAAAATGCAATGGAGGCTCATGCTATATATATATATATATATATATATATATATATATACTGTATATATATGTATATATGTGTGTATATATATATACATGTATATATGTGTATATATACAGTATATACTATATATATAGTATATATAGTATATGTATGTATATATATACCGTATATTGACAGAATACAAAACCTTCCATAACTCAGAGATTGTCACTGTTAATATGTGTATGTATTCCTTTCCAATATTTTCTCTGAGGGTATGTATTCATATACAGATAATAGACATTATACTGTATATGCCATTCCATATAGAATTTTGACTTAATACTGTATTGTGAAAAATTTCCCATGCTTAAAATATTTTTCTATCTGCCTTGGTGTCTGAATAATACTCCATCAAATAGACACATCAGCATTTATCCAACTGATGGATAAACGGATGGATACGTTTGGGATGAGAAAAGGCCGTTTTGATCTGCCAACAAAAGAAAGGCTTTGACAAAAGTTACCTAGAGTTTCAAACCTCTTCCCATTTCACACTGCTAAGCAATGATACAAGCAGCACCTGATAAAGGAACTTCCAACCATTGTCTTTGTCTCGGATTTGTAAGTTTAAATATTTGCACCATTTGCTCATTAGTCATTATTCTGATTGTAGGGGGCCCTCTATTGTTCCCTCTCTTTCCACAACACATCAGTGATCTTAGTGACAATGAAAATAATATAGAATAGAACCAGAGATCTGTTTTCAGGAAGTCAATACAGTTTTCAGCCTATAAAGCTCACTTTGCATCTGACGGTCAGAATTACAAAATAACCAACATTAACAACAAGAAAGAGAAAATACACACACCTATGCAGGAATTAATTTCCCATCTGATGCCCAAAATTCTATATTGATGATCTCATGCTAGTTTTTGCCTTGTTGCCTGGAAATGTACAGCTCTGTTTTATACTCTGTTGTGGTTTGTCTTTATAATGCTTTCCTTGATCAAAATTTTCCAGCAAATGAAAAGAGACACACCTTCTATGGGGAAAATTAGGTCACTAGCATGAGCTTTTTTTTTTTTTTTTTTTACTTCCCTTCTCTGATTTTCTTCCACAATAATCTTTTGTAATAAAAGAATAAGCTTTTGCCTTTTTTTCTGAGATGTTGATTTCTAAAAGCCCTCTTTTTAAATCCTTGAGAACTATCATATAAAATCTTCCCAACTGACATATGGAGACTCAGAGACAAAAGGAATTGAGGATCAGCCCACAGTTACACTGTGCGTTAGGAGATAGTCCACAATGAATCTGGGGCTGGTGACTCTGAGTCTCATGTTCTGACCACATTCCCTACTGCTAGGGCCAGCTGGTCTTGCATTCCTTGTGGGTAAAGTCAGGACAGGATTTCAACAAATAAGAAAAGGACAATAACCAGCATAAGGGTGAGTATTTATTAGGAAGGTGGTATTATGATTCTCAGTTTGCAAATGAGACCTAGAAAGAATAAATAAACAAATTTTTGTTCAAGGTTATAGAACTAATAAAATCAGGATTTAAATTAAATCTGTCTAGCTCCAGAGCCTCTTAACCCTAATACTGAATTTCACCCCTTTCCTCAGGTCAAGCTGTCTGTGTGAGTGTATGTGAGTTTGGATTATTAATGTCCATTTAAAAAGAAAATAATGATACCTCCTAAAAAATTGCAATATCAATTATTTATATCACTGCACAATGTCTCCTGATTTTTATCAACGTACAAAGGTGTTTTATGTTATTACAATTGGTCTATATCTGTGTTTAGCTCATTTTACTCACTATTATTTTGTACAAATAGTTCCATATACTTAAAATCCACTAGCTAGGGGCCCCTGGATAACTCAGTTGGTTAAGCATCAGACTGTTGATTTTGGCTCAGATCCTGATCTCATAGCTTGTGAGATTGAACCCTGTGTCACGCTCCACATTGACAGTATGGAACCTTACTTGGGATTTTTTCCCTCTCTTTCAGCCCCTACCTTACTCTCTCTCTCTCTCTCTCTCTCTCTCTCTCTCTCTTTCTCTCTCTCTAAAAATAAATAAATAAACTTTAAAAAAAGTCTACTAGCTATATATTATATGCATACCAATATCCATTAAATGTAGAATCCTTCTACCAAAAATCTATTAGAAGTAATAAATGGATTCACTAAATTTAGAACATAAAATTAGTATATAGAAATCTGTTGCATTTCTATATACTAATAATGAAGTAGCAGAAAGAGAAATTAAGAAAACAATTCTGTTTACAACTGTACCCAGGAATAAACTTAGCCACAGAGGTCAAAGACCTGTACTTTAAAAACTATAAGACACTGATGAAAGAAATTGAAAATAACACAAACAAATGAAAAGATATCCTATGCTCATAGATTGGAAGAATTAATGTTGTTAAAATGTCCATACCACCCAAAGCAATCTACAGATTCAATGCAATCCTATAAAAATACCAATAACATTTTTCACAGAACTAGAACAAATAATACTAAAATTTGTAGGGAGGTACAAAGACCCAAATAACCAAAGCAGTCTTGAGAAAGAAGAACAAAGATGGCAGTATCACCATCCCAGATTTCAAGATATACTACAACACTATAGTAATCAAAATAGTATGGTGCTGACATAAAAATAGACACATAGATCAATAGAACAAAATAGAGAGTGCAAAAACAAACCCACACTTATGAGATCAATTAATCTACAACAAGGAAAGCAAGAATATCCAATGAGAGAAAGACAGTGTTTTCAATAAACGGTGCTGGGAAAACTGAACAGCTATATGCAAAAGAATGAAACTGGATCACTTTCTTACACCATGCAGAAAAATAAACTTGAAAGGATTAAAGATCTAAATGTGAAAGTTGGAACCATTAAATTCCTAGAAGAAAACATAGGCCGTCATCTCTTTGACAGCAGCTTTAGCAGCATATTCATGGATCTGTCTCTTGAGGTAAGGGAAACAAAAGCAAAAATAAACTATTAGGACTACACGAAAACAAAAAGCTTTTGCACAGCAAAGGAAGCCATCAACAAAACAAAGACAACCTACTAACTTGGGAGAAGATATTTGCAAATGGTATATCCAACAAAGGGTTAATATCCAAACTATACAAAGAAATTATACAACTCAACACCAAAAAACCCCCAAATAATCCAATTAAAAATAGGCAGAGGACCTGAATAGATACTTTCTCAAAGAATGCATACAGATGGTCAACAGACACATGAAAAGATACTCAACATTACTAATCATCAGGGAAATGCAAATCAAAGCCATAATGAGGTATCACCTCACACCAGTCAGAATAGCTAGTATCAAGAAGAAAAGAAATAACAAAATGTTGGTAAGGATATGGAGAAAAACTAAACCCTATGCATTCTTGGTAGGAATATAAATGGTACAGCTACTGTGGAAAACAATATGTAAGTTCTTAAAAAAATTAAAACTAGAAATACCATACAATCTGGTAATTCTACTACTGGCTATTTTATTTACCCAAAGAAAACAAAACCACTAATTCAAAAAGATACATGCATCTCTATGGTTATTGCAGCATTGTATACGATAGCCAAGATATGGAAGCAGGCTAAGTGTCCATTTGTAATGAATGGATATAGAGATGTGATGTGATGTGATGTGATGTGATGTGATGTGATGTGATGTGATGTGGTATGTGTGTGATGGAATATTACTCGACCATAAAAAAGAATGAGATCCACTTGCAACATGGGTGGACCTAGAGGGTATTATGCTAAAGTGAACTAAGTCAGGCTGAGAAAACAAATATCATATGATTTCATTTATATGTGGAATCTAAAACAAAACAAGACAAAACAGACAAACAAAAAAACCAGAAACCCCTCTGGTGGTTGCCAGAGGCAAAGGGGGTTCAAGGATGATCAAAATGGGTGAAAGGGAGTGAGAGGTACAGGTTTCCAGTTATGGGAAGGATAAATGATGGTGATGAAAGCTACAGCATAGAGAATATAGTCAATGGTATTGTAATAGCATTGTATGGTGACAGATGGTAGCTACACTTGTGGTGAACATGGCATAATGTACAAAATTGTCAAATCTCAATGTTGTACACCTGAAACTAATGTAACACTGTGTGTCAACTATACTTCAGTTTTTAAAAATTAAGTTAAAAATAAAATTGTTAAAAGCCATCTATAGATACAGATACAAACTCCTTGTCCAGTTCACTACTATTATTTAGGTTATTACTTCATTTTTGCTATGATGAATAGGAGTATTGTTATAACAAGCTATAAACATATTCCTTTGGTTCATAATCCTGTTCTTGAGGTTACCAAGACAAATTATTGGATCACACACTATGAACAGTTTTGTGATCCCTAACCCATAGGACTGGTAAATTTACAAAGCTGGGAGAAATGTTTTGGTGCACTTCTTAGTCCCTAATCCTGCCAATACTTAAAAAAAAAATCATTTGGTTAGTTTTCTTAATTTTAACAGATGCAATAGAACTTTATGGTTTTCTCAGTTTGAATTTTTTCATTATTAGGAAAACTAAAAATTTTCCATAATTTCCTACTTTAATTTTTCTATACATAAAATATTTGTTTCAACCTTTGTCTTTTTATATATTAAAAAAATATTCTGCTCCTGAAACCAATACTACACTGTGTGTTAACTAACTTGAATTTAAAGAAATAAATTTTTAAAGAAATTTTAAATTTAAAAAGAAAATATTTTAAAATATTTTTAAAACATGTTTAAAGTGTTTAAATATTAATGCTCTAAGCAACTGAGAAACTTTCATGATCAATTTCGATCAAGTCATATTTTGAGATATCATCATAAAACCCTAATAAATTATAAAATAAAAATAATTATAATTGTCCAAGACATTAGAGAAGATGCCAAGTAATACTATCTGACACTACCATATGGAAATTTGATTTAACACCTATGATTCTATAAATGGATATACCACTTATCCAATTACTCAGTTATGCTTACTTATTTCTTTTCTTTAAGAGTTTTGGTTCTGGAGTTCCTGGGTAGTTCAGTCCATTGAGTGTCCAACTTCTGATTTTGGTTCAGGTCATGATCTCACAGTTTGTAAGATCAAGCACCTCATCAGGCTCTGCACTGACAGCATGGAGTGTGCTTAGAATTCTCTCTCCTCTCTCTCTGCTCCTTCCCCTGCTCATGCTCTTTCTCTCTCTCTCAAAATAAATAAATAAACAAATAATTATAAACAAGAGTTTTAGTTTTCTTTAAGAATCAGATAAAACTCTATTGGTCATCTCCCTGGAAAATGCCCATATGCATAATATTATTTTGCATAAGGATTCACAGATTTCCATGTATTCCCAGATAATGACACCTGTTTTACAGTAGTCTTAGACTTATCTCTATCATTTTTCCCTTCAAAATATTCCTAACTATGCTCTTATCTACATCCTCCTGCCAATCCCCTTGTTCTGTATAAGGTTACAGAGAGGAACGGTAGAGGAGAAAAATATAAATGGACACTTGTCAGTGTTGTCATTACAGCACTGAGTTCTGTGACAAAGATAAGGCCAGAGAACTGTGGAGGTATTGGAGGAGAGCCACAAGCTATCATTGCTCACCCAATTACAACAGCACCCTAACTGATCTCTCAATTTCTCTCTTGCTTTCTGTCTCAGTTCATTTTTTGCTCTTGCCTTCTGTTTCAGTTCATTTTTTGCCTGGTAGAACAAGATGTCTTTTTAAAGCATAACCAGATCACATTATTCCTTCAAAAACCTCTCTACTCACACTAATAAAATTCAAACCCCCTATTCATATCTTCAAGGCTCTATCTGATCTGGCCCAGCCCTTTCTCCTACTGCTGTCTGCTTAGCTTAATTCATTCTAGCTCCACTTTAATTCTGCCTCAGGACTTTCCACTTAACTTTTGTCTCTGCCTGTATCACACATCTTCTGACCATGACTATCTTTCTCTCTTTATTTAGGCCTCAGGTGGCTGAGATCCTGACCACACTACTTCAAATCTGTCCTTCACCCTGTTTTGCTATTTTTCATCACACTTGTTACTAAGCACTTCATTAATGTGTTGTTTGTTTTCTGATTTTCTCACTCCTATAAGTGCCATGAAGACAGAGACTTTGCTTATTCACTGGTGTATCACTGGGCTTAGAACAGTATCCAGTACAGATGATAAATTGTTCAAATATTTGTTAAATAAGTGTTGAGGTTAACACTTTGTTCATGCACTGTAGACCATAATTGAGTCTTGCACATAAACAATAAAAGAAAACTTTTTAAAAAGTAAAAATTTGAGGAGTGCCTGGGTGGCTCAGTCGGTTAAGTGTCCAACTCTTGATCTCAGCTCAGGTCATATCTCACGGTTTGTGAGTTTGAGCCCCATGTCAGGTTCTGCACTGACAGCACAGAGCCTGTTTGGGATTCTCTCTCCCTTTTCTCTCTGCCCCTACTACTTGCACTGTCTCTCTCTCGAAATAAATGAATAAACTGGAAAAAAAGTAAAAATTTTAAACTACTCCTAAGATAAAAAGAAAAAAAAGTGTAATTATATTAATTCACATGTATTTTTTTTGTTATTCAAAATGTAGAGTCAGCCTAAATGTCCATTAATAGGAGATGCTAAATCAACTACTGTAGATTCTACTATGGAAATATTGTGTAAAGTTTCAAAACAATGAAATAAACTTTTATTTATTGATATAGAATGATGCCCAGGATTTATTATTAAATGAAAAGAGCAAGTTACAGAACACAGAATGGTGTGCACAACATGATCTTATTCATATTAAATACACACACACTTGCCCCAAATCTAGATAGATACCTATCAAATTAACAAAAGTGGCCCCCCCTGGGTGGAACTGGGTGGGAATCAAGAGGAACTTTTGACATATTTGTATTGTGCACATTAAAAAACCAAAACAGGAAAAAACATGAAACAAGAATAAATTACTGTATTACTTCTTTGATTGAAAATAAATTTTAGAAAACAAGAAAAACAGGTATGGCAATAGCTAATAGTCTGATATTCATATTTGAAACATACCTACTATTGTGAAAAATTAGCATGAGAAGACCTAATTGTAATTTTTATTAAAAAAAGAAGCTGTCATACATTGTATTTAAAAAAAAATCAGTGCAAACACCTAATAAAGGATTGAAATCACACAGAAAGATTATTAAATTAAAAGTAGAATTTTCTTGGGGTGCCTGGGTGGCTCAGTCGGTTAAGCGTCTGACTTCGGCTCAGGTCATGATCTCACAGCCTGTGAGTTTGAGCCCGCGTTGGGCTCTGTGCTGACAGCTTGGAGCCCGGAGCCTGCTTCGGATTCTGTGTCTCCCTCTCTCTCTGTCCCTTCCCCGCTCATGCTCCGTCTCTCTCTCTCACTCTTTCAAGAATAAATCAACATTAAAAAAAATTTAAAAAAAAAAGTAGAATTTTCTCACACATATGTACATATATTTTATATATGTATTTATGCATATATATGGAGATATATGCATATATACATACATCTATGCTTATATAAATATATACTTAAAATACTATATATTTGTATACTTAAAATGTATACAAATTAATCCACTCTACCTACCATTTGGTAATTGCTTTTAAAAATCTTATAATTTATTTTGAAGGATTTCTTAACACTTAAGACTATACTGAATTCTTCAAAGGTTAAGGAATACCTTTGGCTGGGTAGGCTGTAATTTAGGAATGGGCATCTAGATTATTTCTAGATTTTTCCTATTTCAAAATGTTTCAATGAATATGTCTGTATATATCCATGTACATGCATATAGATCAATATAGATTACATATCATATAATAATATACATGATGTATATATGCAATTTAAAATATTTATCACATATACTGAGATAGATAGATGATAGACAGATAGATAGATAGATATACAGAAAGATAAATAGATGAGTCTGACACCACCAAATTGCTTTTCTAGATATCATACCAATTATGCTTTTAGCAATAGAATATGAAAATTCTTGTTTCCTTATGCTCTTACCAACTTTGGACATTAGTTCAAAATTGCTGTCATTCTCACAAATTAAAACAAAATGGTGTCTCATATTGTTTTCCCTTTCTTTTCTTTAATTATTAAGACATACTAAATGATACTCAATCTCACTCAAAATTAAGGAATGCTTGCTTCAGTGTTATAGTTTAAAAGAGCTGTGGGTATTTATACCAAAGGCATGGAAATGAGATTCACCTAAAATAGACTAAATAACCAAGTAATGTTCACTTAATTTGTAATAGATGATCAGGTATGTAGTTCAAACTCTAAAATTTTCACATATGTGAAAAAGTTTATTGTTCTCCGTTAAGTATCTATCTCTCATTATATCACAATGGTTTTCTAGAGGCTACATACAATGTATATTTGTAGTACTTCTATCCTTTGCCTTCTCTTCAGTTTTTGGTATTATACAATAATCCTTCCTAAAGATTTTCTCTTCCTTTTCCTTCTAAGACATGTGCTTTATGTTTTCTCCAACTCTAATATCATTCCAAATTTGATTGCAAGATATTCTTTGTTTGTTCATCCCCTAATCTTAGTGAACCCTTAAAGTTGGTCTTTAGCATTTCCCCACAGTACACACACTGACTTACTTCTTTTATTTCCATATTACCTACATGGTGATGCCACAAATTTTTATCTCAATTCAGCCTGTATATATTCTTGTGGGATATTTACCTATACAATTCAATAGAAATCTCACTGAGAATATTCCACTGGAAACAACTAAACAGATCCCCAATTAGCTTTTATCTTTTCCTTCACCACCATCTGCAAAGTTCCACACTTTCTTCTCTATTCTCTGCACTATAAACAGCACCACAATCAATTCAATCGCTCAGACCCTAAGCCTGGACGGTCACCTCCCACAACTAGCTAGTCGTTCTTGTATCAGTTCTTTTAATTTTTAAAAAATGTTTACTGATTTTTGAGAGAGAGATGGGGGTGGGGGTGGGGGGCGGAGAGAGAGAGAGAGGGAGACACAAAATTCAAAGCAGGCTCCAGGCTCTGAGGTCTCAGCACAGAGCTAGACACAGGACTGGAACTCAGTTGTGAGATCATGACCCAAGCCAAAGTCTAACTTTTAACCAACTGAGTCAGGTGACCTTCTATTTCTGAAATAGTACTGGAATATGTTACACGTGTCTTACACTGCTATCACCACCCTAAACATTCCACCAAATGTTTTTTTAAATAGATACATGAGGGAATAAATCGGACAGGAAGACAGTAAAGTGCAATAAATAATGGCACATAGTGCCCTATGTTAATCACGGAATAGGTTTAATATCTTTTCCGTTTTTCAAAGTGCTTTTTCAGAACTTGAGTTTTCCTCATTCAGTGTCATGAAAATGGGTGACCTTTTCTTGTACATGCTCGCCTTTCTTCCCCCCCCCCCCCCCTTCCCTTCATGTGGATCCCTTTCGTGTTCATTTCTTCTCTCTCTCTTAAATCTAGCCTTTCTTTCTGGGGCCCACTTCCGCTTCTCCTTCCCTCTCCCCGGCCCGGCGCCTTCCCTCACAGCACGCTGGTCAGCTCCTCTCGCTGGTAGGCGGACTCACACCCGCCCACACGGAGCCGGAGTCACGAGTCTGCAGGCGGTGAGCTACGAAGCAGGCGGCTTAGCGGGCGGGGCGAGGCCGGGGCGAGGCCGGGACGAGGCCCCGGCCCCGCAGCGCGCGTGGGCGGAGCCAGACACACCGTCCGCCCTTGCTATATCTGCGCCTGCGCTGGGCAGCTGCGGGGCCAGTCGGGACGGAGGAGACAAGATGGCGCTGCGGGCGATGCGGGGAATCGTGAACGGGGCCGCACCCGAGCTACCCATGCCCACCAGCGGGCCGGTGGTGGGATCTCGGGAGCAAGCGCTGGCAGTTAGCCGGAACTACCTTTCCCAGCCTCGCCTCAGTGAGTATCAGAGAACAAGACGAATCTTGTTTTTGCTCCTTACCCAGTCCCGTGCTCTCATTCACCTGCTTAGCGGGGGAGGGGGGATTTATTTTTCCCTCTCTCACCGCCCCTACACTGACCCAAAAGTCTGTTCTTAGAAGGAGATATGAGTGTACCTAACGTTTTCGTAACATAGGTAGGCCAAGGGCAAGAGAACCGCCAGGAACTTTTTCCTGGGGGTGGTGGGCTCCAGGCTATTTGCCCCGCCCTCTCCAACTTCCCTAGACTGGAGCTTTATCAGGCACTTGCTTCCTGTCTCTGAGGCAAGGCCGCTTCTTGTGACTTCAGTCTTCAGCTGCCCCCGCCCCATATCATTTGGATATGTACCCTCTCCTCCCTCTGGTGTAGACCTTTAGGGGTAGTCTGGAGTTCCTGCCTAGGGAGACTCTGTAATGCCATCGCTGACGTGGTCTGGCCTTTACTTGATGGAGGTCAGGCCCACAGCCAGAGGGAGATGTTTTGTGGAAGGGCTGCTCCACGGGAGGACACCTTGATATCAGAGAATGCTACAGCTGAAAAGTATTCTGCAGGTCATCTAGTCTAACGCTCTCATTTTACAGTGTGAAGCTTACAGTCTGGGTAGTACACGACTTCCAGACTTTAAACGCTTAAATGATTGGCAGAGCAGGAATTAAAATTCCGTTTCTTAATTTTCTCTGGGCCCTTTTCTACCATTGTCTCTTCATTTACTGATGAGTTAAACCTAACACGATTGAGTGCAAGGATATCCTGGGGAAGCCAAGCAGCTTTGCCCGTATCATATAGTCTATGTGCAAAGCATATCATACATATGCATGTTTAAGTGTTGTTGTGACTGTAAAAAAAAAACCTGCCTTAATAAACCATGTTTTAAGTGGACTACCAAAAGAAATGTTTATTTATTTATTTTTATTACTAAACAGTACAGTTGTGTAACATCAGATGTCTTCACAGCTTCCTTAGGAATTAGGGATCAGCCCTGGAAATGGACTCTTTTTAAAACCTGGGGAAGCACCTGATGTTTCCCCAGGTGGTGAGACAATATTTGCACTGGTTAATTGCCAGAATGCCTGTTTGTGGGCGGCTCATTGGTTAAAAAAAATTTCAAATGAAGGGTTCCAGTCTAGGGCTCTCCAGTCTGACTAATCCTATCCTGATCTATCACTAGGTCATATGACAGCACTGCAGTGAGAGGAAGAGGGAAAACACAGTTGATTCCATGGTTTACTAAAATGTGCTTTTTACATTGAGAATTATCTGAATTAGAAAATGCCTGTTGGAGGTTTATATAAATGAATGTTTCAAGAAATTGGCAGATATTGCATTCTTATATAGATTTTGACAATAAATTTATACCCAACAATTACACGTTTTATTTTATGAATTGCATTTGCATGCTTTGCTTTTCTGGGTAGAGCAGGTAAACATTAGTGACTTGTAGGAAAAGATTATAAGGGTGCAATAGTTTCCATATAATCTTTCTTTCAGTGTTAATTCAGAGAGTATCAACTGAAATAATAAAATTGTTTAAAACATGGTTGTTAATCCTTAAGAGAGGAGTGTGGTTTTTCACTATTCTTTGTGTGCTTAGCCAGCGGCAAAAGAACTCCAGAGGAGATGCCTCCTGACAGAATTGTTACAATATAATGCTTAAAACTGAACCTCAGGAATCCTTTTTGTGTCCTCAGTGTAGCAAGGTGCTTGACACATAGAAGGTGTCTTGTAATTGTTTGATAACCTGCATTTAAACCCCTTGTTTTAATAGTTTAGGAGATTCTTAATGTGGGTGGAATCAGAGTAGGGAGTTGGGACACTTATTTGAGTTGCCCTTCTGTGTCTGGGTTATTCTGAAAAGCATAAATGATACTGAATTTAGGCTAACAGTTAACTATATTTGAATATCATCCTTTTCTTATATTGCCATATTCTTGATTCTAGTCCCACAGTTTTGCTTCTGAATAAATATTGATTAACTTCTTAATTTTTCTAAAGATTGATTATACCACCTTAGGTGATATGTTATTATAGTAATTTAATGTGTGCTTTTTGAATAAAGGAGTGGAACTAATTTGGCAGTTCCACTGTAAAAATTCGATCCTGTTTTAAAACAGCATCACAATTATGGATCTGTTAACGAGAAATGGAAAATAAGATATACAGCCTTGAAGTAATCATGAGCATTTTAGTTGAATTTCTAATCACAAGGAAAGAAAACTTAATTTTCTTTTAAATTGTGAGCAAAATTCAGTAATACATATAGAACTTTTATACATTGAACATTTTGAATTAGGTGATCTCTATTGTTCTTAAGACCTTACTTAGATCAGAGCTAACCTTAAGTTTCTTATTTCATAGTGCAGAGTTAGCCTCAGAACTAACCTTGTTTCCTATTTCATAGAGCAGAGTTAGCCTCAGTGAAAAGTCAAGTAAAGGAATTATCAGTTTGCCTTTTTTTAGAACCTCTTAGTACCCACCTGTCAGGGTGTGGGTCTCTACTATTCTTGCATAATTGAAGATGATTGCTTGGGGTTTTTGTTTTGCTAATAAGGTGGAGGCTAGAGCACTGGATCTGGTATTATGCAATGGCTGTCTAATTTTCTCTGAAAATTTCACAATCATTAAGTGGCGTTACTAGTGTTGAACAATATCATATCCTGCAGGAGGAAGAGGATGTCATCTGACAAAATAAGTGCTTCTTAAAACCTTTGTAAATTTAGATTTTAAAATATTACTCCATAAATATTACTTGATAGTACTTGCTTGATAGTTAAGGATCAAAGATGTAATGTGTTCAACATGTAATGTAAACATGTATCTATGTTGTCAGAAGTTCTGAATATCCCCTGCAGACTCAACTTACTCATCTGGGAATTTTCATAAGAAGAGTGGTCATTATTTTGGTAAATACAAACGTTTATATAATTTGTGAATAGGTTTTGACTTTTCATAGGGCAGCTTAATGTCTTTGGCAGCCTTACTCTAAACTTTTCTCTCTGCTTTGGGCTGTTAATAGTAATTGTGAGGAAGGCTGGGTAAACACTGTCGAGAGGTAAAAAGTAGTGTTTGGTATCATTTTCTCTGCTTGTATTTTTTTAAAATAGTTTTATTATGGAAAAGAGCTATAGTTGGTATATATAAACTGTCTTACAGTACCTGTTTGTAGTCAAAATGCTAGGAAGTGTGTTACCTCTATATTTATTAAATTATATAGGAGACTAAGTTCAGAAATACAGGGTCATAGAATACAAACCTTAGAATTAGGGGGAGAAAAAGCCAAACAAACCAAAAATCCAATTCTAAGTCCAGTTCTTACATTTAGTAACAAATTTGTCAGAGCCTTAGTTTAAGTGTAGAGTGGCTTTATCAGCCTTGCTGATCTCCCAGCATTTTGTGAATCTGAAATGAGGTAACTTCTCTGACGACACACTGTATAGTGTGAAACACTCTCTAAATGTAAAGTTTGGTAATATTTTTATTTAGTTTGGGTTATAGCTTTTATTTGTTCGGTTTGTATATGTCCATTTAATTTAAATCAAGATGTTGCTTAAGCTCTGATTTGTATCTGAAGTAGTCTCCTTGCATTTTTTAAGCTTTCCAGTGAGGGGAAAGAAGTAAGCATCTCCATTAGATTCTCCCACTCTGCCAGTGGCTATATGCCATTGTAGAAAGACTGTGTAGCAGTAGTGACAAAATTTAGACACAAGAGAAGTATTGTCCAGTGCATTAAATAGCAACAATAACTTACTTTTTCATAGCTAAAGTTGCAGACTTGTGAAATTGTTTTGAGTGGTATAGCTACTTAAGTCTTACTAATAATTACAAGAGTGTACCAGACCACGGAAAACAACCAGTTCAGTTTTGGAATTTGAGCTGCAGTACAGAGTTAAAAGAACAAGTGGCTCTGGGTCCAGGCTATATATAAGTTCAGATTCTTGGGGCACCTGGGTGGCTCAGTCGGTTAAGCATCCAACTCTTGATTTCGTTTCAGCTCATGATCTCAGGAATCCTGGGTTCGAGCTCTGAACTGTTAGCACAGAGCCTGCTTAGGATTCAATCTCTCTCTCTCCCCCTCTCTCAAACTAAATAAACTTAAAAAAAAAAGTTCAGATCCTTGTCAAGTTACTTGACTACTTATCTGAGAGTCCTTTTTCTCTTCTAAAACTTGGAATAATATTAGTTAACTCTGATCTGTTAATGGAGATTAAGTGAGAATTCCTGACAATTACTTATTAACTGTATATTGGTGGTGTTGGTATTAAACAATTAATTTGAATGGTTATTTATAGACTTTTTAAAGTATGTACATTGTTGCAAATTTAGAGACTGCTTTTGATGAAATAGAATTTTCTGTAATAGAAGTCAACTTGATTCATTGTTTCCAGCAAAAACAATGACTAGTGTTTCTTTTTCTTGGTCAGGCTTTTGCTTGTGACTGGCAAAACTTCATAATTTGAAATGAGCTTGAATTTAAACGTGAGATTCTGAAGGATCTGGTTGCGGAGGCTAAAAGTTCAGAGAAGATGCCAATCTTGGTGAAAAAGTAGAGAGAATTTTCAGAATCTGAAGAATTTTGTTGGTTACATTTTATTCAAAACAGTTGCCTCTAGGAGCACCTGGATGGCACAGTTGGTTAAGCTTCTTTCTGACTTTGGCTCAGGTCATGATCTCACAGTTGGTGGGTTCTAGCCTTGCGTTGGGGCTCTGCACTGACAGCACGGAGCCTGGAGCCTGCTTTGGATTCTGTGTCTCCGACTCTCTGCCCCTGCCCTGCTTGTGTGCTCACTTGCTCGCTCTCTCTCTCTCTCTCTCTCTCTCAAATAAACATTAAAAAAATAAAGTTAAAACATAGTTGCCTATAAATCTCAAAACTAGATCCTCACCCCCACCCCACCAGCTGACACCCTCCTCTTATCCCTGACTAAGTGAAGGTTTTGAAAATGTGGTGTTCCTATATTTTTAAAAGCTGTGTTCTAGGAAAACATGTTTCAGATGTAGCTCCCTTTGCATTTCTACATAGCAGTTTTAGAAAGTCATTGAAAAACTGAATGTTCAAATTCACTCAAAATGAGAAAAATTAATTTTTTTTAGGAGTAGGAATTATTTTTAAGAGTATCAGATTATTTTCATATAGTGGGGAGGATTTTCATAAAAAGCCTCTGTTTTTTTCTGTTTCTGTAATTTAAAGAGAATTGGATTAATTGTTTTACATTACCATCCATTCAAGTAACTTAGCTTTTTAAATTTGTGACTTGGTTTTTATTATCCAAGGTTAAAAAAGTCATTTGGGGCCCTCTGTTGAGATAATTACAATTACAGATATTCAAGCAAATATCTGGTATCAGGTTTAAATGTCCTATGAGCATGAAAGACAAATGCCCCTGATAGTGCTTTCCTGCTTCCAGCATTTGTCCCAGGGTGCTTGCTTTCTGGTTGAAGAAATTGTTTTCAAGTTTTTAAGCCCCTTGAGTGGACAGACTAGTTATATTAAATGGTTTCCTCATTCTTGGAAGTCTATATTTGTGCCAAAAATCTCTATCCCAAGACCTCACAAGAAATGAAGCAAATGAAAAATTCTCAGATGACAATTTCTTAAAATGTATTTAAAGCCTTGTATTAAGTTTTCTTCATTTATTTCATTTTTTCAGCTATTCTGATTATGAAATTTAGTTAATTCTGAGATTAGAATTATTGTCTCCTGAGTGTTCTGTTTTATACCTAAATAGCGTTACATTTGACATGTTTGTCGGTGTAGGATAGCTGGCTCCTTTCTGAAATGAAGGATTTGGGTAGTACCTTATTGGCTGGTAGTTTATTCCTAGAGAATAATTTGCAGTAGAAAAATACAAGCCTCTAAACTGACAGTAACATTTTACTTTTTCTAAGAAAAAAAAAAAAAAAAGGTCTTATTTGACCTCTTCCATTGCCTACTCCCCACTTCCTAAAGTTCTTTTCCCTGTAATTTTTATGACATCATTTAATTATGGCTTTTTACCTCACAGATTACATTTTCTCAGATTTGCTTTGTGAGTTTTGTCATTTGTGTTTAAAGTTGTTGAGGCCTTCCTTTCCCTTCCTTATCTACTTTGCTAAGTGCCACCTCTTATTTAAAGCATTATCTTTTCTCTTTGAAGTAAGAACTACTGCTAGGTTTTTCCTGTGCTCCCACAAACCCTCTATGTCTGTTATAGCCCTTAACTCTCCCCCCTTCTCCATATAAAACTGGGAACTTGTGAAAGAGCTCTGCCCCTCTATGCCATCTTTGTTTTTGTGTCCTGGGTCCATAAAATAAAGTGACTTACAGTAAGAACACAAAATGTTTTTGGTTGGATGAGGATGGATTATGAAAAGTTGTACAGGCACAGGCATATTTCACAAATTCAATGAAAAGTTTTTAACTGTTTCACTGCTCCATATTATAATAGGTGCAGTAGAGAGAGTAGCTTTTTGGTAATACTACAGAGACAGTTGTAGGTTGTTGTTCTCTTTGACTAAAGCTGACTCTTCTGTGTTTCTTTCCAGCGTACAAGACAGTATCAGGAGTCAATGGTCCACTAGTGATCTTAGATCATGTTAAGGTAATACCACTATGATTATCATTTAAACATTTATGTAATTAAAGACATGGCATTAAGTCCTGTTCAGCACACTTTAAATTTTGTGTTACTGTTTTTAAGCCATTCTTTGGTCTGAATGTCAGTGCTATCTAGGAGACTAGTTTTAAAATCAAAAGACAGAATATTGGATTCCAGTAGTGGATCTACTGTGGATTCTGTTTATGGCCTAGAATTCCTCATTTGCAAAATTAAAAAAAAAAAGAAGAAAGAGAAAATTGGGGAGCGGTGTCAATCCTACCTCATCGGTTTATTGAGGAAAAACAACAGTAATCTATGAATGTGTTTTATAACCTATAGATTATTATTAGCTATGTGATATCTTTTGGCTGTTGTCATAGACTGCCATGTGTTATACTTATTTGTTAATAGTATTTGTCTTCTTTACTAAATTTTAAGGTCTTTGAGTGAATAAACAAAGTTACTTTTATCTTTGAGGGCCTGACACTGGTTTTCAAGTAATAATAAACAAGAACAGGTTATCTCAGCAGTGACTGAAACTCTAAAGAACAGTTTTTACTTAGTCTGTTGTAAGGATCTTTAGTTACATATTGGTTATTTAGCTACACCTATGCTTAAGAATTAAAAACACTATTACTGTTATTATAGAAAAAGAGGCATAGGATATAGACTGTAATTGAATATCGTAGGGAAAGCCTCCTACCTGAGCTCTATGATCAAAATATTTTCCAAGAAAATAATTTATATAGTATACTCTCTAGAACAATAATTCTGTATTGGTTGGTGTTGGGGTGGATTGGGGAGAAGCACACAATTATTAGTTTGTTGGGAGAAGTAATGGTGGAAATATGTTTGACATGTGACCTCTCTGGAAGCAGAAAATAAATCGAAAAACGTTTCCTCAAAGAAAGGGCAAAGTGCATGGGGGGCGCCTGGGTGGCGCAGTCGGTTAAGCGTCCGACTTCAGCCAGGTCACGATCTCGCGGTCCGTGAGTTCGAGCCCCGCGTTGGGCTCTGGGCTGATGGCTCAGAGCCTGGAGCCTGTTTCCGATTCTGTGTCTCCCTCTCTCTCTGCCCCTCCCCCGTTCATGCTCTGTCTCTCTCTGTCCCAAAAATAAATAAACGTTGAAAAAAAAAAAAAAGGGCAAAGTGCATTGTCTCTTCAGCTTTATCACTAAGATTATATTTTTATGCATGACAAACTTTACAAATTTTAACCTTAAG
Organism: Felis catus; assembly: GCF_018350175.1. Lineage (NCBI taxonomy): Eukaryota > Metazoa > Chordata > Mammalia > Carnivora > Felidae > Felis > Felis catus. Next base: position 37,659,191 of record NC_058371.1, on the reverse strand, counting down.
ATTAAGCATAACAAACGTATCTTCTGGCCACAGTCTCATGCTAGTCTGCAATTTGATATAAAGCCTTAATTTATTGCACTCAGTTTGTGCAGGGTGTAGGCAGGTGCCCATTAATGTTTTGTGAAGTGGAGCCTACACTTTTATTTTTGAGGAAAAGATTGGATGCTTTCTTTTTTTTTTTTTAATCCTTATTCTTTTTTTTTCCTATGTTAGATAACATTTTTGACTCATTATAAATATGTTATTGAAAACAATTAAAAATATTCACATTTCAATTATGTTAAGCGCTGAGCTCAGAACAGAAGATATGATGGTGAACAATGGGCCCTCCCCCGTGGAGCATCATGTAGTGGAGAAGCAAATATAATACATATGTATATAAATATCTAGTTAGTATTGCTCTGAAGGCTAAGTGTGGGATGCTGTAAGAGTCAGTAACAAAAAGGATTTTTATTTTTAAGTGTATTTATTTTGAGAGAGAGCACATGTACGTACACAAGCTGAGGAGAGGCAGAGACAGATGGAGAGCGAAAATCCCAAGCAGACTCCACTGTCAGCATAGAGCCTGACTTGGGATTCAATTTCACGAACTGTGAGATAGGACCTGAGTCGAAATTGAGTCAGATGCTTAAGTGACTGAGCCACCCAGGTGCCCTGAGAAGGACTTTAGAAAATATCTTTCAGGAAGTAATTTTAAGAGTGATCAAAAAGTTTCATTGATGTTTGCTCCAGCTGAGGAAAAACTGGTCAATATATGTAGTTGTAGAAATGGCTTTATAACACCACATTTAGAGTAGCTTTTAGAATTTAAAGGTTAAGGAACAGATAATTTTATGCAAATTGTGTCAGAAAAGAAGAAGATGGAGACTGCTCAATTCATTTTATGAAATTGGCACATATTTGGTTTCCATACCAGACAAAGGGTAGTAGTGGAAAAGAAAAAAAGACAACTATCCTCGCTTATAAATACGGATTCCAAAATTTTTAATAGTCATGTATTGGAGATTAGCAAAAATGAGTATAAAAAATCAATAGAATTGTGACAAAGTAGAGTTTGTCCCATTAATACAAAGATAATTTAATGTTAGGAAATATATCAGTCATTTAGCTTAATTTAGCTCATTTATGGATTAAACTAGAAAGTGCTTGTGCTCCTCTAAATTAATAAAGAAAAGGTGATAAAGTTACTCATTTCTACAAAAACAAAAGGTTTTAACCTCTTAAAGGATATTTACCATAACCTACAGCAAACAACATATTTAAGGAGAGACTCGAATAACATTCCCATTTAAATCAGGAAAAAGCTGAGGATGCCTGGTTGTCACCACCATTATCTATCTTTGTACGTGGAACCTGACCAGTGCTGTGGCTAAAAGAAAGAAGAGTATAAAGGTATTAGGGGAAAGGCACAGGTGTCATTATTTCTTGGTAATACCATTAACTAAAACCCAAGTCATTCAGTAGGCAAACTACTAGAAACAATGGTGTAACACAGAGTTGCTGGATACAAGAATCAGTCTATAGAAATCAGGAGTGTTGTATGTGGCAGAACTCCTTATTTACAGAAAACCTTAAAACTTTGTTGGAAGACAAAAAGGAAGACTTAAAATAAGTGGAGATTCCATGTTCATTAATGAAAAGACTCAGAATAGGCAAGATACTGATTCTTCTCAGGCAACAGAATCAGAGAGAGAGTAATTACAAATAAAGATTTGGTGCAGGCATAAGCAATTGTTATCAGTGGAGCAAAATTAAGCTCCCTCAAACCAACTCTTGTCACAGTGCAGATTGTGACTTGGTAAATGATAAAAGCAGCATTGCAAGTCAGTGGGGGACATTTTGTGCTGCATAGATATTTTTGGGGTAATTGGCTTTCTATGTGAAAAAAGAATAAAAATGAGAAAAAAAATGGATACCACAAAGGCAATTGGATTAAAGTTAGCCTAAACCTGAAAAACTTACTAGAAGACAAAATTGAAGACTATTTGTACAACTTAGATTAGATGGTTTTCTTTCCTAAACCAGACACAAAAGGCACCAACATAAAGGAAGACAAGTCATTTTCTTACATAAAAAGTTTTGATATGATACCATAAAGAAAATTAAAAGACAAGAAACAGTAGAACCACATACTTACAGAAGGATTAATATCCAGTACCTATAAGAGAAAGAAAAAACAGATCCATTTGAAAAGTGAAGAGATATAAGCCAATCGTAGGTAATGAAGTCTTAATTGTCAATGGAAATGAAAAGCTGTTCCATATTAGGAGAATCTGGAAAATACATATTGAAAAGATGCTATTTTTTACTTCATTAAAATGGCAAAAATTAAAGTTCAAATAATAAAAGATTGGCACAAATATAGGGAAAAGATAGCTTTGTATACTGCTAGGGAGATCTTAAAAAAAATACAGTTCCTTTGTAGAGTAGTATGAAAATTTAGAGAAAATGGGCACAGCCTCTAGCCCATCACTTGGTAACCAAATATCTTATGGAAAACCCACTTGCATGAGGAGCTGCATGCAAGAATGCTCTTGTAGCATATTTGTAATAGTGTAAATTTGGAATAACCTTGAATAAAATGTGGTGTCATTTGATTTTAACTACATTTGTTTTGTTTTAACATTAATTTTGGGATGCCCATTTATTCACATGTTAGCATCCCCAGGTGTCTTATGGGTACCTGTGTGGCTCAGTCAGTTAAGTGTCTAAGTTGGGCTCAGGTCATAATCTCATGGGTTGTGAGTTCAAGCCCCACATCAGGCTCTGCTCTCAGCACAGAGCTCGCTTCAGATCCTCTGCCTCCCTCTCTCTCTGTCCCCCCACTCGCATGTGCTCTCTCTTCTCTCTCAAAAATAAAAACATTAAAATAAATAAAATTTTTAAAAGAGTGTTTTAAAATCAGTGATGCACCATTGTTTAATGGAGAGATGTTTTCCTTCACATCACACAGGAAGCGATGCACTTTGCAATAGATTGTGTTGATAAAAGAGGTAAGTATTACCATGACAGATCTAAAACATAAGATCAAGTGAAGAAAAAGAAAAGCTTCAGGATGATATATATAATATGTTGCCATTTATGTAAATAAAACACTAAAATATATTTCTGGGAAATCTGCATTTTAAAATATTAAAAGTGGTGGGGGGTGCCTGGGTGACTCGGTTAAGCATCTGACTCTTCGTTTTGGCTCAGGTTATGATCTCAGTTCATGAGTTGGAGTCCTTCAGCAGGCTCTGTGGCTCTATGCTGACAATGCGGAGCCTGCTTGGGATTGTCTCTCTCCCTCTCTCTGTGCCCCCTACTCATGCATGCATTCTTTCTATCTCTCAAAAATAAATTAACTTAAAAAAAATAAAATATTAAAAACGGAAGAGGCATACATACTTGGTTAGGAGAGTTTGAGGGGGAACATTTATCTTCTTATTTTCAGTTGACATTTTTATCCCCTCCCCACAAAGTATAAGGGTGAGTACACACACAACCCAGAAATAAACGTCAGTTCTGAGTACTGAGAATGTAGTCATTTGTAAGTTTTGTGCCTTTCTTTAGTTTCAAAGTTTAAGACATATACACAGAGAAGAAAAATTTAATTGCTGCGTTTTTATGGATTTAAGACCCCTTTCTCTGTACCTTATGCTGTGTTTACCAGTATATGTACCAGGTGCTAAGTGTTTAAAGAATGTAAACTACCTGACGATGTTATAAACTCTCAGTATATACCTTTGGGGGAGATTTTACATGCATACATGCTATGATGGAGATAGAGCATACAGAGGAATTTGGGGAGCTTTTAAAAGTTGGTTATTGATCTTTTATTTTTTCTTATACAGTTTCCCAGATACGCTGAGATTGTCCACTTGACATTACCGGATGGCACGAAGAGAAGTGGGCAAGTTCTAGAAGTTAGTGGTTCCAAAGCAGTGGTTCAGGTAAGCATCATTTTCAAAACCTGGCCAGTTGAACAAAAACATTAAGGGACACTTCTTGTCTTTTCTAGCAATTATTGAGTAAGTATATCTTGATTACTGGCTATTGGTAGAAAAAATTTTTTCTTGTTGTCTTGCCAAATGTCAGCATCTATATTCATTCTAGCCCAATAGCTCCACTGATAAATGGCTTTTTTTTTTTTAATAAAGCAGATAATCACATGGAAAGAGAAAGATGAAAAGACAGAATTTATAGCTTATGGGATGAAACCAAAACAAGATCTGAGTTTGTTTATTTCATTGTCTTGTATAATACCTAGTTTTTAATGTTACCAATTATGAGAAATGCCAGTTTTCTCAAATAACATGTTCCTCTAAAAAGTACTATAGAGCAAGGATCAGCAAAATTTCTGTAAAGGACTATATAGTAAATTTTTAGGCTTTGTGGGGCCACCTAAGGTCTGTGATGCATATTCTTTTCCTTTCTTTTCCTTTTTTTTTTGTTTTTAAACACTTTAAAAATGTAAACAACATTCTTAGCTTGATGGAGTTGGCCTAGAGGCACAATCCTTGGTTTAGAGGTTGGCAGTTTGGTTCATCACCAGGGACATTTCTCTGTTTATTATGAAAATAGTATGCATTGATGTATTTTACTTTATATAGGCTGTTTAACAGACAAAAATAATATTTAAGTACTTATGATCTAAATCCCTTTTACTCTTCTGATTACTTTTTCTTTCTCAATAGGTATTTGAAGGGACTTCAGGTATAGATGCCAAAAAAACATCTTGTGAGTTTACTGGGGATATTCTCCGAACACCAGTGTCCGAGGATATGCTTGGTAAATGGATGCTATGCGTTGTGAGCAGAGATCTGTTTTCTTTTAAACATATTTCCATGGAGTCTTTCTTAAAAATTATGACTGTTTGAGTCATAGTCCACTCTGTACTGTCTTGTTACTGTTTTACAGGTAGGGTATTCAATGGATCAGGAAAACCTATCGATAGAGGTCCTGTTGTACTGGCTGAAGACTTCCTTGACATCATGGGTAGGAGCAATAAATGGATTTCTGTGTTTTGAAGAAAATAGCCTCTATTTTATAATATCTTTGTCAGAGAGTGATTTTTTTTGATAGTTTAAGTAGACAAACAATGTGGTACATATTAATTGTATTATTTAATTTTTTTCTAGAAATCTTAAAATTTTATATAAAATATTTTAAGATTATAAAATATCACTAGGGTATATCTGAAATATAAATAGCTTGGAAATGTAAAGGATTTTGAAATTAGGATTTCTCTCTTATTTATTTTGTTTTAGGAACTTGAGTTCTGCTACCATGTATTTTGTGTCTACAAAAGACTGGAAATATTACTTAATGGAAAAGTTACTTAAACAATTTCAGATTTTTAAAAATAACTGATTTTATAAGAGTAGAAAGAAATTATTTATATGGCTATAGTCTTAATGTATTAAATGTTATCTTTTGGAACTACTTTAGGCCAGCCTATCAATCCTCAGTGTCGAATCTACCCAGAGGAGATGATTCAAACTGGCATTTCAGCCATAGATGGCATGAACAGTATTGCTAGGGGGCAGAAAATTCCAATCTTCTCTGCTGCTGGCTTACCACACAATGAGGTGAGAACTAGGATCTGTTTTGTGTGAAATTTAACAAGGGAGATTTTTTTTTTTAATGTTTTATTTATTTTGAGAGCTTGTTATTGTGAGTGGGGGGAACAGCAGAGGGGAAGAAAGAGAATCGCAAACAGGATCTATCCACACTGTCAGTGCAGAGCCCAATGCGGGGCTCGATCCTACAAACTATAAGATCATGACCCAAACCGAACGTTCAACCAACTGAGCTACCCAGGCGCTTCATCACGAGGGAGAATTTTCAAATGCTTCACTGTTAGTAGGAAACCAAATAAAGGGTTTTCAGCAATACTCACTTGTACCCATTGCCCATTTCAACAGTATTGTGTTTTTCATGCATGAGGTTTATCTTGCTTACTCTTACAAATCTTTGCAAAAAGTACAAAAACTTTTTTGGGTAAAGTCCTTTAGAACATCATTTCATTTATAATTCCAATTTCAAAAAGTTTAGGATAAAAACAATTTTGTTGTAAAAATTTTAGATTTCAACTCAGTTCGTTTATACTTGTCATCAGATTGCAGCTCAAATCTGTCGCCAGGCTGGTTTGGTAAAGAAATCCAAAGATGTAGTGGACTACAGTGAGGAAAATTTTGCAATTGTATTTGCTGCTATGGGTGTAAGTATAATTTTTTTGTTTTAATATGACATATAAAATTAATTGTTTATGTTATTAAAACAGTGCAGAAACAACACATACATTGTTGGATTTATTTCTAGGTAGAGAAGTTGCAATTTGGCATTTTGGGGTAAACTCAGGATTAAAATTTAGCACTTGACTGCAAAATTTAAGAATAATTTTCTCTATGCCCAAAGCAGGCTGTTTTTACTCTGTTGGCTTTTGTGAAATTTTGGGGAGTACTTGAAACTTTAAAAGAAGGAACAGTGTAGATCCATAGCTTAGCCTTCATCAGAAATAAATACTGAAAATTTTTCTTCTCCCTGCACTGATGAAGTCATTGTTATTTAGGTAAACATGGAAACTGCACGGTTCTTCAAATCTGACTTTGAAGAAAATGGCTCAATGGACAATGTTTGCCTCTTTTTGAACTTGGCTAATGACCCAACGTAAGTAAATAGAGCTATTTCTTTCTGCTCATTCAGGCTTTAGATCAAAAATGTTACTAAGCCAAGGGAAGTAAAACGTTACAGTGAAAGCAACATGGGGATAGGAATGGCAGAGCTGTGTTTAATTAAATTCAGCTCTTCTTGCTGGCTAATTGGCTTTGGGCTAATCACCTTGGCTCTGAAGTTCAGTTGTCTCTCTCATAAAATATGACAAATAATACTTGTCTCATACTGTTGTGCATTTTAAGTGAGATAATACATATAAATTACCTAGTACCTAGTAAATGATCTTTTCCTCTTACTTGAGAAACCTAGCCCCTTGCCTATTTCTTCCCTCCCTGTTTCTGTCTGTTTTAAGAATAATGTAGTTCGGAGAAATTAGGGGCCCGTTTCTAAAATAATCTAACTTTGTAGCATTAAGTAATTCTTACTATAAAAATATATAAAATAACTGCTTACTTAAGAACTTTTAAAGTAATAATTGCTTTATCCTCTGCAATCTATTTAAAACTTTGAAGGGAAACTGTACTGTTATTTCCAGAATCATGTTGTTTAGTCTTTGGCCTTTTAATTTGAGTAACAAAGGACTTAATGTTCCATTTCAGTATTGAGCGAATTATCACTCCTCGCTTGGCTCTAACCACAGCCGAATTTCTGGCCTATCAATGTGAAAAACATGTATTGGTTATCCTAACAGATATGAGTTCTTATGCTGAAGCACTTCGAGAGGTAACTTTTTTCTAAAAATGGATTATTTTTGAGAGTTATCTTGTCTCTTTACAAGTTTTTATTTTTCTTTAATCATTTTTTTTTAAGCTTCATTACTCATATATTAGTAAAATACCTTAATTGGAAAGGAAAACACAACTTTTTTTTTGTTAACCTAGTTGAAATTATTATAGGATAAGATTTAAATTATTAGCCTACTTATCATACTGTCACCAGCTCCATGCATTTAAGACTTGATTCTAAAAGAGAGCCAATGATGCAAGTTGTTTATTGTTATTCTCCTAGGATGTTCTTTGTCCAGATTGTCAATTTTTAACCCTTTTCAGAATTTCATTCTTAATAATGTTAGTATTTAAATAAAACAGCATACTCTGATAGCACCCTCTTTAGAACTTTTTCCTTCAGAAAACTCAGTGTTTTTTTAGGAGCAATGTTAAGATTTTCGTAGTTACCACCCAGAAGTTTGGGGTGTTTGTTCTAATACAAGTTACTGAAATTTTGAGTAAGTTACTCTTTTAAACATGTAAAAAGGGAAAAAGGACTTCTGAAGAGACATGCTGTATAAATACCCAGCTTCTTAAAACTCCCTATGATCCATCACCATATCTCATTCTATTGCAGTGCTTTTTCAGCATAGGAGTTTTTTTTTTCCACCCATCACAGACCAGTACTTTTTAAAAGTACAGTTAAAATGAGTTATTAGCAAATTTTAAAGAAGGTATAAACTTACAAGCCTGGAATTTTACTTTTACTAGATTCAACAGATGTCAGATTGCCATCAGAGTTTTTTAAATACTTATTCTACTTTCTGTGTTCTCTCATTACACATTGATAAAAGCTGGTCTGCAGACCATGCTTTGAGTACCACTACTGTAGCACACTCTTTTGGAGGTGCCAAAGTAACACCTAAAAGTTGGGCTTAATACTTTAGAATTCTTGGTGGTTGTAGGTTAATATATATGACTATATTGTAGTGTGCATGTCTCTAAGAGAAAGACTATAACTATTCTTATTTTGTGTAATGAATGGACTCCTGGCTCTGTTATCTTGGGAAATTATTTAGCCAACCCTTGATTCCAACTGTAAGTTGGAGTTAACAGCATTACCTTCCTCACAGGATTGTTGTGAGGATTAAATTAAATATGTAAGCTGCATCAAATGATCCCTGGTATGTATTTCCTTTCCTTTTGACCTTTTCAGCATTAGTTAGCTTACATAAATATGGCAAGATCTGTGGCATGAAATAAATCTTGTGAACTAAGAATGTTCTCTTAGTTTTAAAATAACTTCCTTTGATTTATAGAATTACAAGCAGATTTTTTTTCTAGCAACATATTTGAAGATTTGCATTATGGTGATATGATTGTAGCAAAGAAAAAAGAAAAACTTCTGCCCCCCCCCCCTTCATTTTTGTTACAGAATAATCTGAACTTGTGTTGCTAGGTTTTTAAGTCATCTTCTAGAGACTATTTAAAATTAAAAGAGGATACTTCCCACATTGTAATTGGGCATGTTTAAGAAAACATGTTCTAACTAAGTTTACTTTTCATATTCTGGTATGTGATATTCTCCTTCTTGACTTACTGTCAGGTTTCAGCAGCCAGGGAAGAGGTTCCTGGTCGAAGAGGTTTCCCAGGTTACATGTACACCGATTTAGCCACAATATATGAACGTGCTGGTCGAGTGGAAGGTAGAAATGGCTCCATTACTCAAATCCCTATTCTCACCATGCCTAATGATGGTAAGTTTTGGTCTTTGGATTATAGCACACCTAATCACTGTAAGGACTTGATTCTAAGACAGAAGAACATTTACCTTTTTGAGTTGAAATTCTGCCCCCCCCCCAAAAGTTTTTATTTAAATTCCAGCTAGTTAACATACAGTGCAATGTTACTTTCAGGTGTAGAATTTACCCATTTCCCCCCACTCCCCACCTCCCCTCCCATAACCATCAGTTTGTCTTCTATAGTTAAGAGTTTGTTTCTTGGTTAGCCTTTTTCCCCTGTGTTCATTTGTTTTGGAGTTGAAATCCTTTTGAGAGTTTATCCTTCAAGAGTTTAGTGATTTGTATCTAAATAAAATTTTTCATTTGATAACTGCCTATAATAATCATCCTTTTGTGGAAGAAGAAAAACAATTTTCTTTATAATTAAAATTTTCAATTTTCATTTATTAAATTACTACTGGGTGACTGCTATTATTGGGGACACAGATCTAGATATAACGAATTCCTTTTGTGTTTTTAATTCAGTCTCTCTTTAATGTAAGTTACTTGATCTAGTTGGATATTTTTTATGTATGTGTACTAGTAAGGTAGCTTAAGTGCCAAATGAAGAGCACAAATAAGAAATGCCACAAGACTTTAGAGACAGAGTGATCACCAAAGGCTGCTTAAAAATGACTCTGTTTTAGAGGGGGAGGCAAACCACAGGAGACTCTTAATGGAAGGGGGGTGGGTGAGGGGACAGAGTAGATGGGTGATGGACATTAAGGAGGGCACTTGTTGGGATGAACACTGGGTGTTATATGTAAGTGATAAATCACTAAATTCTACTCCTGAAACCAATACCATACTATATGTTAACTAACTAGAATTTAAATATTAAAAAAAGGACTCTTATTTTGTGAAAGTACACAGTGCAATGCCTGTGTGAGTGTATGCTCGGGAGTGAAACCATTCAGTAGTCCTCTTCTGTTACTGCCTTTTTGTCCTTACCTCCGTGCTTAAAAAGCACTTTTACAAAGTATTTTCAGAATCAGTAATAACTCACTGTAAGCACTGTTTTCAGTGTTTCATAAATATTACCTCATTTGATCCTCATAGCAGTTTTGAGGTAAATGTTCTACTCTGAGGCACAGGGAGGTAAAGTAACCTATTAAAGTTAAGAAGTGATAGCTTTAGAACCCAGACAGTCTGAATTTATAATTCACACTATACTGCCTCTCACATGAAAATACTTGTTCCAAGAAAGTACCTACAAAATTACTTTATTCATTTAACCAACTTAAAAACGTCTTGCTTTGTGGAACTTTATTGGTGCTGCCTGCATAGTGGTGGTTTGCTTGTCTAACATTCCTATACTTTCTGTGTTGAAATGGTGTGTATCCACTTGAAATAGCTTATGAACGAAGCATGTTCTCTCAGTATATATTAAATTGGTAAACCTCTGCCAGGGAACTTGTGTTTAAAATGGAATTTTATTTATATTTTGGAGAGAAATAACTAGGAGACATGGTACTTTTTCTGAATGCAGCTAATTGACCTTAAATGCCCAATACATGTCTAACTGTGCTGCAACTCTAAATAACGCCAACCAATATGATAACCTCTAGCTACATTTGGCTGCTTAAACTCTAAAGTTAATTAAAATTAGGTAAAATTTGAAATCAAGTTTTTTACTTACATTAGCCACAGTTCAAGTGCTCAATAGCCACATTAGGCTGGTGACTACCATATTGGACAGCACAGATACAGAACTTTTCTATCACAGAAAATTATTCTAAAGAGCACCATTTTATGTAATGCTATAGGTAATGTACTCTCACTTCTTGTGGGTTTGTTCATATGATATGGACACTTTAATGTCAGATGTTTTCCTCTGGTAGATATCACTCACCCCATCCCTGACTTGACTGGATATATTACAGAGGGACAGATCTATGTGGACAGACAGCTGCACAATAGACAGGTATTTGACATTTGAGCAGTGCTGTAAATCTTACAAATCTATTCTTCAGTTTCTCTTTAGTGACTTTGACTTTGCTTTTAGGAATTATTTTGTCAGAAAATGTCAACTTGAATTGTTTATAATACAGCTATAAAATTGTCATTTCTGTACACTTAAATCCTATTGTGGACAAGAATGCCAATACTAAGAATGAAGTTTCCACTTTTCTTAAAATGGAGTCAGAGGTCTCAAAGAACTTTCTTGGGTATTCTATTCCATAATAGCATAATCTACCAGTCTTATTATTAATACAAAAAATATTTTTTTCTATTTTTTATTGCAGTATCAGTGACAGTACCTTTTATTAGTTTTAGGTGTGCCAAGTAATGACTTGATATTTATATGTATTGCAAGGTGATGACAGTAAATCCAGTTACCATCCATCAATACATATAGTTACAAAACACTTTTTCTTTATGATGAGAACTTTCAAATCCACCCACCTGGCTACTTTCAAATATGCAATGCAGTATTATACACACTGTAGTCACCACGCTCTGGATTACATCTTTATGACTTACTCGTTTTATAACTGGAAATTTGTACCTTTTGACTCCCTTCACCCAGTGCCCATCTTAGGCAGCCACCAGTCTCCTTTCTATACCTGTAAGCTCACAGTTTTTTGGGTTTGGATTTTTTAGGTTCCACATATAAGTGAGAACATAAAAGTATTTATCTTTTTCTGCCTGACTTATTTCACTTAGCATAATGCCTTCAAGGCCCATCCATGTTGTAAATGGCAAGATTTTTTTTAATGGCTGAATAATCAAAAAAAGATGGATGGTTTTGTAATAGATGTGGCTTCTAATACCAGCTTTTGGGTGGAATTACTTACTGTTAGTTAATCTTTTTATTTCATATGTGATTATATGAATCACATAGAGCTCAGAAGGCTATTTACATTTGATACTGTAGGCAGATGTTGAAAATTCTAGTTTTTCAATATGCTCTTGTACTGTTTTTTGTAGGTTTCATTTTGAGTTTATTCTCAAAAGAAATACTATGCCATAAAGTCTCACTTCCTTTTCTTGCTAGGAAAAGATATTAGAACTTAACAAGGAAACAAATAATGCAGTTTTATATAATTTAAGGGATAATAATGAGTTTCAAAATGCTTCTTTACTACCAGTAAATCTTGAATTTTGTATTTAAATGTACTTTTTTTCCTCATGTTCTGTGCAAGATTTACCCACCTATTAATGTGCTGCCCTCTTTATCACGGTTAATGAAGTCTGCTATTGGAGAAGGTATGACCAGAAAGGATCATGCTGATGTATCTAACCAGCTGGTATGTATGTCATCTTAAGGATGGTGTTTAAAGAAACGAATACCTTTCTTAGTCCATTTGCTGTCTTACGCCTCTTGTCTTTCTCCCATATCACTGTACTTATCTCCCAATCCAAGTAGAACTTTAATAAAGGTTGCATGTGTAGAATATATAATCATTCATTAGAACCAAGTCTTTTTTTTTCCCCCATTAAGGACAGATGCTGATAGCCAAGTTTAAAACTCATATGCTTGATACCCATGTCTAATGCTATACAAGATAGTTCTAAATTAAAACAACAACAACAATATAAGTCCATTTTCAGTTATTATTAGTAACCTTAGTAATAATTAGAGTATTCCTGAATGATACTGTAATTTCTTAAGATCTTACGCAATCACCAGAACACTAAGGGATACAGCTTTGTATATTCTGTGAAGTCCTTGGTTTTTGTAGTTGTATGAGATTGTACACCAAGCACCATAAAGAAAAATACTTTTGACCTTAAAGTAGAAATGGTAAGCACCTGGGTGACTCAGCCAGTTGAGCATCTGATTCTTGATTTTGGCTTAGGTCATGATCTCATGGTTTGTGGGTTCAGGCCCCACATTGGGCTCTGTGCTGACAGCATGGAGCCTGCTTGGACTTCTCTCTCTCTTCCTTTCCTCTGATCACACTTTCTCTCTCAAAATAAATAAGTGAACTTTAAAAAAAAAAAAGCAAACCTCATACCGCAAATAGTTTTTCTGAACTTTGAGATGGATTTCTTTGTGGTATGAGTTCTGACTTCACATGCTATTAAAATGTAAGCTCATTGAATGTTGAGGAAGTGTATGTTTTAGAGAATATTAGTAGTGCCTATGGACTGCATGCCAGAAGACTCCTTTCTCAGTGAGACTATAATAAAATTTTTCTTATACTTTCATATGAACTTTATGTGAATTATGTTTGTAAATAATGTGAAATAACTTCTGTGGTCTCTTACATGAAGATAGGTATAGAAATACTCCTAAATATATAGCCCAGATTACTGTTAACATTTATAAAATCTTATCCCTATTCATATAAGCATTTCTTCTCTTTAGTATGCATGTTATGCTATTGGTAAGGATGTACAAGCCATGAAAGCCGTAGTTGGAGAAGAAGCCCTTACCTCAGATGATCTTCTTTACTTAGAATTTCTGCAGAAGTTTGAGAAGAACTTTATTGCTCAGGGTAAGATGACTGTTTTCTCACAAATATAAAAACCTCATATATAGTTTTGAAGACTTCTTTCCCAGTCTGGACAATTTACATTGGTCTCTACATGATTTTCCTTCTGAGTAGAGAAGAGGTTCTTCCAATTGTCTATCATGTCTTTTTGCACTTAGCCCTCAAGCTCCTTCCCCTTTGCCTTCAACTCCATTATCCATTCAGCTCCCATCTGAATTTTTCCTTCTCTTTCACCTGGCTTTCTGCTCTGCTGCCTCCACTGCTGGTTCTCCTTCCTCTTAACCCCTCTGCAATGATCTCCTCTTGCTTTGGGGGTTTGGGGCTTTTCTGATTCACTTATTTTCATCTCCTTTTCTGATATCTTATCTTCCTCTTCCTTCTCAGAGGCCTAGCTTCCTGTTCTTTCTGAGCTGTTTTTTCCCTCTAGATTTAACTTTTTTCTTATGCTGTTGACTAAATTGCTATGTAGGATCCTCATCCTCTTTCTAAAGCTCTAATCCCACATCACCAACTAGGATACTTTTGTTTATGCTGCCATCTCCTCAGGCTTAGCATGGTCAGAACCCAGAGTTTTTTTGGGGTTTTTTGTTTTTTTGCTGAACACCTGCCTAACAGTTCTCTTTTCAGTTTATCTATCTCTTGCATGAGCATTGTCCTACTGAGCCCAAGCTCAGTAATTGGGCATTATTCTTCACTTTTATTCATTTATTCCCCAGTGACCAATATTTATTAATTTGTGGTGTTCTTATTTAAAATATCCTAAGCACGGAGCCTGCTTGGAGTTCTCTCTCTCCCTTTCTCTCTGCCCCTCCCCTGCTTGTGCATGTTCTTTCAACATAAATGGAAATAAACAATAAATAAGATATCCTATTCTGGTTTCATTTCCATTACAGTACATTAGTCCAGTGTTTCTCAAATTTTAATACACTTTTGAATCAACTGGGATCTTGTTAAATTAGACATTCTGATTCAGTAGTTCTGGATGGAGCTAGAGATTCTGTATCTGGACAACTTCTTGGATAATGTGGATGCTACTGATCTCTGACCACACTTTGCATCTTAAGGCCTAGTCCATACCCGTTTCCCATCATCCTAGTCATCAGTGCCAGCTTTTTCATCACTTTTCCTGACTCTCTACGTCTCATTGCTAGAATAAATTAATTACTAATTTTATTGATTGTCCCTCTAGTAAAAAAGGCTCTATAATGGTTTTCATCAAATAGCACATGTAGGGTTTTCAAGCTGTTTTGATTGGTCTCTCCTTTGCCACCTGCTAATGCTGCTAATACTCGACATTTGACCTCAGTGGTACTTACAACAAATGTGTTTTCTTTGGAATAATGCATCACGCTATACACTTAGGACCCGTGCACTCTTCTATGTATGTGATGCATTTTTTATTAACATTAAACCCAAAAAAATGTGGATAATTTTTTAATGCAGAATCATAATACCTTAAAAAGATTAAAATGAAGTTCTTTTAGTAGAGAAAAGAACCCAGAATTTCAGCCACTCTGATTCTTCAGGCAAGAAATGAAATTTATTTGAGGATAAGAGTGATTCTGCTATTAAAATAATTAGTAACAACTTTGAAAATGACTGACCTATTCAGGGTATTTAGTTGACATTTAAGGTTTCTCAGTGTGTACAACCCTCCCTCAAATTCATCCTCTGTTTCTAGAAAAGTGCCTTTCTTGTAATCTCTGGACAGAATACTGGGTCTAGTTTCCATTGCTCCAGGTATTTAGGATCCTACCCAGTTATCCAAAAAGATGTCCCCCCACACACCAGACTGCCCTCTCTGGCCTGCAGGCCTCTCTCCCTTTTCTCTGATTCCTGATGGTACTTAACTGTATCCTCATTTACACATTCGGTTGCTTTCAGTCTTAGGAGACCTAACTGCTTTGTTTCTGGTTTTTTTTTTTTTTCTTTTTTTTTTTTTATACTCGATGCTCACAGCCCTACTGTGGCATAAATAATGAATAACACTGATAAGTGGTAAGTAGTTTACCGTTACTCATTCAATCTCATTTTTTTCTAAGGACCTTATGAAAACCGCACTGTCTATGAGACTTTGGACATTGGCTGGCAACTGCTCCGAATCTTCCCCAAAGAAATGCTGAAGAGAATCCCTCAGAGCACCCTGAGTGAATTTTATCCTCGAGACTCTGCAAAGCATTAGCTGCTACTTTATCGCTGGCTCGATACACTTGTGAAATAGTGTTCTGTTTTCTTTATTCCTTTTGCACTCCCTAATCCCCCATCTCTGTGTTGGAGTTTGCCTTGTTACCCTGTAATTAAAAACAAAGAATAGGTAACATGCTGTGGCAGTGTTGCAATGTTTTAAACTTCTAACAGACTTTAAAATATCCCCTGTTGAGAAAACCCAGGTCATCAGTGCTCTTTTTAAAGTAGCTTCAGGGATGGAGGTGAATTTTTCTTACTGATGTGTGTTTGTACATAGTGGTACAGTTAGTTGCCTAATGTCTTCATTATTTGGGTCTCCTCTACTTTATCTCTCAGCCCCCTCAAGAGTATCACTGTCTGAAATTATAACACTTTGATCTCCAAGTTAGGGCCAGGATCAGGTCTAAAGAAGCCTCCTGTCTGAAGAGCCAAGAGCCTCTTCCCTGAGTATTTGTTTTTGGATTGTTGCTGTGCTCGTAGGTATGTGCTGCTGCTCTAAGCAGATGGTTTTAACTGTCCACCTGCTTTTTCCTACTTAATGACTAGATTAGAAAAGGAGTTTCCTTTTTCTCTTTAGTCCATATGAGTTGGGAATCCTGTGTTTTACTGTTCTCCCTCCCTCTGAGTGACACAGAATCCTGCAGGTTTTGCACAGCTGGCATCAGTCTGATAGTAGTGAGATGCCTTGTCTTAATGATCCTTACTGGGTTTCCCTGCAGAGGAATCATAATTAAAATAACTAATAGAACTGTTGCTTGGAAAGAGTTGGGGTATAATAAAAGAAGAAGGAAAAACCCATATCCATTCTACATTCTGACATGCTGACAGTGGCCTAAGTTTCTAAAGTGTTTACCAGATGCTGAGGGCAAGGTGGGGAAGAGAAAGCTTTTCTGTGTATGGATATTTTAAACTCTGTTGACAGCAGCCTTTGGAAGACCCCCTATTTGGTCCTGTTTTCTGACCCATCTCTGCCTTTTCAGGTTAATCTTGTGATACAAGTGATAGCATTTAAAAGCTTTCGCCTTTTAGTTCTCACTCCTTCCTATTGTGAGCCCTGAGCTGTCTTCTATGCACTTTTGCCATGTCTACTGTTTAGTCTCTTTGTGTTGTTACTTGGGTGCAATAGCAACTTCTCTGTGCATTCCATCTTTCAAGTTGTGTAAAGTTCTTTTTTCTCTGAGGGTGTAGGGGTGGGGGGAGTCCGCATGATTATATTTTAATGTAGAAAATGTGACATCTGGATATAAAATGAAAATAAATGTTAAATGGAAGTTACCTAGAGTGACTCTGTATCTTCTAATCAGAAAAACAATAATAACAAGTGGATATATAATATATATAATCACCTCTTTGATTTAGTTTTGAACATCATAACTAGTGTTGTACACCAGCCTCCTGTGTTATAGGGATATGGCCCATGTTTTATATCCTTCTGTCTTCAGGCTGACCTTTCTACCTTCCAGGCTCTTTCCACAGTAATATATCTTCCAACATACTGTGTTTTGATTCAAGCTTGAGAGTTACTACAAGTGTTTTACAGCATTGTGAAAACATTTTTCAAGACCTCTAGAACCTATCTGCAATGGATGAAAGAGGATGATAAATAGAAAATGAAACACATATTGAAGCATGCCAAAACTTGCTTCAAATAATACCTTAAATAGACATCCAGAATATAAAGAAAACATGGTGGTTAAGGACAAAGGTGTGACATCATGGAGGCTTCCATTTCTCTCCCTTCTTCAAAGCAGTTGTTAGGAGATATAGAGGAGGAAGGGACCCAATCATGCAAGAACTAGGTAGACCTGTGTTCTAATTCTGGTTCTGCCAGTATTCATGGGACCTTGTTTAGTCTTTAAAAAAATTGACTCTGCCTGTGTTCCTTTTAGAGTTGTTAAAAGGACTATGGCCAGTGCCCGGTCCCTGGTAGGCACTCGTTGTAGACCACTTTTATTAACAAACTCTTACTGATGCAGATTTGACTGACTATTCTTACATAATACTTAGGAAACATTGACTTAGTACCACTCTTGTTACTTACTTTTTAGTGGAAACATTAATGTACCTTTTTTTAAGTTTAATTAAGTAATCACACCCAACACGGGCTTGAACTCGCCACCTCAAGATCAAGAGTCGTATGCTTTTCTGACTGAGCCAGTCAGGTGCCCCTTAATGTACCTTTTTGTACCAGTGATAAGACCTAATTAAAGGACCAGTTAAAAACGAGACTTTAACATGGACCCTTGTGATTATGTAATTTAAAAAAGGAAATATTTCAGTCGACTTCTGGGAAGAGAAAAAGTATTTTCAAAGGCCAGGCTAACTAGATGACTCATTAAACATTTATTGCTTTTAGTTGATTGTCATTTCACTTTGCGAGATTTCATGGAAGTAAAAAGATGTTTCAGACTAATACCTCACTAAGCTGTTTTATTTTCAAATGTCTGAGGTCAACAAAGCATTGTGTGTTAGGTTTTAAAAATGAAAGTTATGTGACTTACTACCAACTGTAATTTTATTCCATATCCTTTTACCAAGTTGGGGCTGAACACCTACCTAGTGCTTAAGCGAACTGTGTGGTGTCTTCATCCTCTATATGAAGCCCTGCAATAGTTGAGGAGGTGATTCTGGGTTTAGAAATAATGAGAAATCTCTTTCAGTGACTAATCACTCACAGAGCTTTGATTCCTCAGCAGGAGTGGCCCTGAAGGGCTAGAGTAAGGAATTTCAGGGCTTACACCAAAAGTTAAGCTTTTTGAGGGGAGGTGAGACGGGGTTGTAGGAGCTGACAAGAACCTCAAGTCCATCTTCATTACTTTTTACCAGTTATATTCTTCACTTCCACAAGAGGGCAACAGCTCTTCAACAGCCATGCTCTGGCTAAACACTGAGCCCCAGAAATGGGGACATTTTCACCTGCAGCAGCAGGACAATCAATGACTCATTGAATCAAATGGTGTTTTAGGGGCTACACCTTAGCCTGGGGGCTACAAGGAAACATGCTGTAATAAAAATAAACCAAAACCAAAATTGGTGCAAAGAGCAACTTCTGACTGGACTCAGAAGTTCTAGATTAGAAAGATTGCAGAGCCTATATGGTCCAACTCTCTCCTGATAATTGAAGGCCCTTTTAAGCATCGGAAACATGGAAACCCCGGTTCTGGTGAACATGGAACTGTCTCAGGAGGCAGTCTACTTCAAGGATTAGCCTCTCTGATGGTTGGGATGCACCCAAGTCAAGGTAAACTGCCTCTGGATAACTTTACCTTTTCTTTTTTTAAATCTTGGCCTGTCCACCAGGGCTCTTCCATGTGATAACCCTACACTGCTCTGAAGATAGTTGCCAATTTTAAGTCTTCTTCAGTCAAATTTTTCTAGTTGACCCCTCACTTTATGGGTGATGGAATCTTTCAGTAACTTAATAGGATCCGCATCTGATCTAGAACGGGGATCTTTGTACTTCTGTTCTAAGCTTTATGTTGTCCCCAGAATAAGAAGTTTCTCCAAGAGGCTCAGCCCATGAGAATCAAGTAGTCTCTGGAACTGAAATCATGAAAACACTAAACATGATTTTTTGGACTAACTCCCATTGAGGCTAGGATGCTGATTCAAGCTTAGGCTACTGGAAATCTCAATATGCTCTGAACTAAGACATTCTGTTCTCTGGTTCTATTGTACTTTCCCCCAGGATCTGCTTATTCAGTAGCACTCAGGTGGAACCCAAGCACTAGGGAATTTCATTAATGGTTTACCTAATAGATACTCATTATACAGATAAGACTCAAAAAGTACAGGTAAGTAAAAAGAAATAAGAATCCTATAATCCTACCACTCAGAAGAAACTATTTACAGTTTGTCATATAGAATCCCTTAACAATTATGGCTTCTTTCCCTAGATACTATGTATACCAGATTATGGGAGTTTAAACTAAACTACAAACTCTTAATACATACACTTACAAAACAGCTATGTATTTTAATTGAGTGGTTAAAATAACACGGCACGTAAAAAAAATAATTTCAAAATAAACTTCTTTTGTTTAGATTTCTTCAACTACCATGAACACAGTACTTCTTAAAAGCCCCTTCTCATTGGTCCACTACTTCTGTCTCCTTCAGTGCCTTTGATCAAGGCCACAGTCAGGTCTGAGGAAACTTTTCCATTATGCTGCTTTCTAAATTTTTTTTTTAATGTTTATTTTTGAGAGATGGAGCATGAGCAGGAGAGGAGCAGAGAGACAGGGAGACGCCGAATCTGAAGCAGGTTCCAGGCTCTGAGCTCTCAGCACAGAGCCCAACACGGGGCTTGAACCCACAAACCGTGAGATCATGCCTTGAGTCAAAGTCAGACACTTAACTGACTGAGCCACCCAGACAGCCCCTCATTATGCTGCTTTCTATGCTCTCTTCCCCTTTTCTATCATGAGACCTCAGGAACCAGGGTGGTCAGGCTGAACCCTGTGGGAGGGTGGAGAAGGAAAGCAGGCTGAGGTTCCAGTAAAGCTAGAAGCCCCCACTCTACTTGAAGTCAGGGGTAGGGGCAGGGTAAAACCTGAAAGGTTGTATGCTCGTTTCTGGGCCACCCAGAGAGGGACTTGGCCCATGAAATGTACCCTTGAGTACTTCAACAATGCCAGGCAGTTACTTGTATGTTTTGCCAAGGATTCTGAAAGATAAAAAACACAAGTATGAAAGATGTTTTAAGCCAATAAGGGCTGGTGTGGAGAAATTTAATCACAGGTTCAGGCTGCATGCCATGGTTTATAGGAGAATCTGCTTTGACAGATCATTACCTGAAGCACTCAATGTGCCCTGGACTGTTGCAGGTCATACGGTTGTAGGTCATGCAGGAGAATGGTTACTCGTGTGTGTGTGTGTGTGTGTGTGTGTGTGTGTGTGTTTTAATAGCAGCTGTACTGAGATAGAGTTTACATACCATACAATTCACCTACTTAGAATACTTGCCATTCAGTGTTCTTAAGTATAGTCACAGAGTTGTGCGACCATCACAATTTTATAACATTCTGATATTCCGCCCCCCCCCCCCCAAAATCCTGTACCAATGAGAAGGCACTCCCTATTTTCCCCAGACCCTATCAGTCTGTATGGATTTGCCTATTCTGGACATTTTACATAAATGGAATTATGTAATACGTAATCTTTTATAACTGCTTCTTTCACTTAACCTAATGTTTTTAAGGTCATCCGTGTCTAAGAATGTATTGTGCTTCTTTTTATTACTGAATAATACTCCATTGTATGGATATACTAATTTTGATTTATCCATTCATCGGTTGATAAACATCTGGGTTGTTTCCACTTTGTGACTCTTCTAAATAATACTGCTATGAACATTCATGTACAAGCCTTTATGTAGACATATATGTCATTTCTCTTGAGTATAAACCTAGAAGTAGCATTACTGGGTCACATGGTAATTCTGTTTAATCTTTTGAGGAACTACACAACTGTTTCCGAAGCAACTGCATCAGTTTACATTTCCACCAGCAGTGTGTGAGGGTGGGATTTTTAATACCAAAGAACGTTTTGCTTGAGAAGTGAGTAACTTCTAGAAATCTTACTGTGCTTTTAAAGATGTATTTAATGCCATTTTTAAAATTAGACCTTTATTTACTATGAGACCAACTGCTTAAATACAGTTGAAATTGAAGATATATGAATGTTGCAGACTGCCTTTTTACTTAATTGCCTGTGAAGCTGCACTTATCAAGCATTCAGACAGTTTAATGACTATATAATACTTTATCATAAATAGACCATATTTCCTCTATTGTTTAACACTTGAGATAGTTTTAACTCTCACTTATGCTGTGATGCATTTGTTGGTATATAAACAATTGTATTGTGAGCTATTTACTTAAGAGATTTCCAAAAGTATAGTAAAAAGAGTGCAAACACTACTAAAGCTCTTGACTTACACTGGCAAACTGCTTTTAAAACATATTTATGACAACTTATGGTCCCACCATCAGTGTATGAGTGTTCATTTAATTTTGCCCACACTCACCTGAGTGTTTTTCTTTGTTAAATATAATCAAAAACAGCATCTTGATTTTAAGAAAAAAAAATTCTATTAAGGTAACATATAGACAATTACATAAATCATTAATGTATAGCTTGATGAATTTTCACAAAGTGAACACACCTATATAACCAGATGCAACTCCATGGACTGGACATTTCTAGCACCTGAGAAATTACCATCATGCTCCTTTCCAGTGACCCAACCATTCCCCACTCACTCCCCAGGAAAACCACTATCCTAACTTCTAATACCATGGAGAGGTTGTGGGGGAATGTATATTATAATAAATCAAGTTACCACAAATCCCTAACCTTTTAGCCATTTGTGTTTCTTTCAGAAATCTAGGTCCTATACTTTGCAAAGATAGATTTCCTTATTTTCAGTTCAAAACTTGGGTGGGAAACAACACAGCCACATTTCTAAATCCCAGGATCTCAGATTTGACCTGGGCCAGTGTGCCATGCTTCTTAATGTCCCGTATCCCTCCTGGGAATCCACTGGGACTTTCTTATCATCTTGCTTAGGTAATGATGGGTTTTTTCCTGCCCCTCATACATCATCAAGCCAATCTCCAGAGGATACCACTCCAGGATTCTAAGCCTGTAATAGAATTTTCACATGAATGAAACATTTTACCCAAGATAAGACCACCGCTAAACTCATGGATCTACCCCTGATCAACTTTTCTGTAAGTGGTGACTCCTTTCTAAAACAGGATGGAGTAAGTATCTTAGGAAGCCATTGCTCTTTCCCCACAGACCTGGGCACAAGCCTGGAATGGGAGAACTATTTTCCCATGTCTGAGAACATAGGATACTTTTCTCAGAAGATCAGGCATTTTTCTCCAGCCCTGCCTTATCTGTTCTGTTTCCTGGTCTTCCTCTTACACTGACACCCAAGAATTATACCACAAATGATGTCACCAAAAATTCAGGAGACTGGAGCATTTCTCTCCTGCTGCCATGTAAAGAGAAGGAGTAAGAAATAGGGATTTCCTCAGAAATTCTTGGAAGATCTAAGTATATTACTGTTTTTAGCACTATCCTTCAAGCCCACTTAAACCCACCATATCATATTGGTCTTTACAACCATCCCAAGACAGGGCAGGATAACATTATTCCCTTTTATCCAGGAAGCAAGCAAGTTAAACGATTACTTGGATTTGCTGGTAGAACAGGAACTCATGGATCCTGAAATCTAGTTGAGTGACTTTCTGTCATTCTGTACCTCTGCTATGGTTAGGAGTCCTCAGACTCTGGCAGCCTAGTGTGGATAATCATGGACTTTGGAGAACAACAGGCCTAAGAGGAAATCTATGTTCTACCACAAAATTACAAGAATTTAGGCAAGTCATTTACCATCTTTGACGCTGTTTATCATATAAATGGGGAATGATACCTACTCTAAACTATTGGATTAAGTGAAAACACCCCCAAATACCTAGCAGAATATCTAGGTTTGAATCCTGACTGTGCGCCTTTCTTACTGATTGAAATACTGTTTTATCTCTGTCCCTTCATTTCTATGTCTATAATAGTACACCTTTGATTTAAAAAAGAAAAGAAAAGGGGCACCTGGGTGGCTCTGATGGTTGAGTGTCTGACTCTTGGTTTCAGCTCAGGCCATGATCTCATGGTTCATGGGATTGAGCCCCAAGTCAGATGACAGCCCAGAGCTTGTCTCTCTGTCCCCTCCCTACTTACTCGTGTGTGCATGTGCTCTCTCTCTCTCTCTCTGTCAAAATAAATAAATAAACTTGAAAAGGAAAGGAAAGGAAAGGAAAGGAAAGGAAAGGAAAGGAAAGGAAAGGAAGACTTATTTTATTCATGATCAAATGATTCGCAGCTATGGAGAAATTGAATGCCCACACCTCAATGACTAAATCAATTACTTTTAGCTTCCTCAACTGTACATCAATCTGAGCAGGGCCATCCCTATAACCATCATGTGGTAATAGAAATCAAAAGTAAATGAAAACTACTTTCTAGTGCATGATCTCAAAACAATGTAGAAATATTAAGACTCCATGTTTCTTAAAAGAATTTGTGATCTTAAGCCTTAAGTGTTCAGGGGAAGCTAATACATCTCTTATATGGCTGGTGAGATACTTTCCATTTTTATTAATGTCAGCACTGAAGCTATATATTAAGTAACTTGCCCAAGGTCACATAGATAGTACACAATTGACCTGGGTTTAATTCACAGTTTGTTCTCCAAAGACAATGGTTTTTTTGGTAAGAAGGTCATGAATAAGACCTTAAGTCTTATTAGAAAAATGAGACCTATAGCCATAAAGGTGAGTCATGCAAGTTTCTAAGTGGGCTTGTTTAAGATTGCATTCCTAAATAAAACTGTTTAAGGGAAGAAGGGTCAGGACTGGCAACTTTTTGCAAAAGAGGAAAACAAAATAGCAAAGCATAGTAACTCAGTACTGCCTTCTCTCCCCACCCACCACCACAGCAGAGAAACCTCAAGAGAGCTGCCATGGGGGTGGCTGTGTGGGACCAGGGAGGTCCAACTATCCCACTGACCAAGAAAACCTCTCATTTCTGCTAGTGATACCCACTGAGGACCAGGGCTCAGTAGGCAGAGGTGGCAGTGACTAGGGAATCCTCATAACCTCAAGGCAAGACAGGATCCTGTGGCTCCTAAGGGGCCCAGGAAGGCACAGAAGCACGTATCATCAGCTCCAAGAAGGCTTTACACTATAGGCTCCAGAGAGTTTCAGTGACACAGCACTGTCCCTTCCAAGAGAGGGTGCCCTTCCCCAAGAAGAAGTTCTCAGAAGACAGCCTTGGCCCAGCCCCAGGCAGCAGTTGGACAGCCTAAGAGAGGGAGCCCTCTTCCGAGCTCTGGCTGGGTCCTTAGACCACAAGCCCAGCCACTACTGCTCATGGTTTGATAATCAAATATGTAAAATATTGGGTGGGCCCTGCATTTCAGGTAATGCCTGGTTCACCCTCAGGTTGGGAGCTGTTAGGGGACCATGCCCTGTTAACCTCAGCCAAGACAGATGACCCTGAAAGAGGCAAGTGACCCTGCCATCTGTAGTGGCAGTAGTAAAGTGACCAGGGTAGAGAAAGAACAGATGAAGGGGATGGAAGGAGAAAGAAGGAAGGGAACAATCATGTCTCCTGCATGTCTCAGCACAAAGCCTGAGCCTTATACTGCCTCACGTTTTCCTCACACTTTATTTAGCCCACCTTCGAGGGGTGGTATAATAGGGAAAGATAGGATAAAACAGACAGAGAGGGAAAGGTTAAGACCTGAGGTCCCTGGGTGGGGACAAACACATATTTTTGGAACAATGCTGGGAGCGTTTAACTACAGCCAAACCTTCAGGCATAAGGTCCCTCTTCAGAATGTAACAGACACTACCTACTCCCACTCAGGATCCCCTCAGGAATTCAACAATCAAAATACCTAGCTAAAAAAGTAAACCATAAAACTTATGTTATAAGAAGGACAGTATGACTAGTCTGACTCCTCACACAATGGAATAGAGCCAATCAGGAATGGACAATCCAGCACCTGGAGTTATCCTGCCAGTAAGGCTAGAACCTGAGAAGGAATGAGGGAGAAGGGAAGGGGTGCTGATAGGAACCTTATAAAACAAAGACCTTTACCTACAGTCACGGGCCTTCACTTTCGAACGCCCCCTCTCTGTAAGGAGAGCTTTCCTATTATTCTTACTTTCTGAGTTTATACTCTAATAAACTTCTGCCTACTGCTCATTGTGTCCACCTCCTCATTCTTCGAAGTGGCAAGACAAGGAACCCCAGGTTTTGAGGTAAAGAATCCTGCAACAGTGGTTCTGGGGCTTAAACCTTTGTCCTAGGGGGAGAGTCTGTTAAATGTTATTATTGATGGGCACTGTGTTATATATGCTTTCTCATGATCGATCAGTAGGCATTGATTCCTATTTTACAGATGAGAAAACTGAGGCTCAAATTAATTAACAATGACCAAAGCTCCACAGAAGCTGAGTACCAACAACGGTCACCATATTTGTGCGGATTCCTAGTCCCAGGCTTTTGGAGCAGAACCCTGACTTATCTTGGGTGCTGACTTTGAGCCTGGGGTTTGAGGTGGAGCCAAATGGTATCCCTAGAGCGCCCCTTCTGCCAACGGGCCCCCTGTGCCTTCTTATCCCCAAGTTCACGCATTGATTCTTATCAAAACCATCAAATATCCTGTCCCCATCTTATAAATTAGCTCAGATGCCACCAATTCTGCCTGGAAGTAAACTGCCCGTTAAACAAAGAGTCGCTTGAGCCCTTCCTCCCCTCCCCCGTCACCACAGTCCTGCGGGGGCAGCAGGTATCTAAGCAAATGGTGAAACAGGACCGCAGCTGCTGCCCAGCACATTAAATGCTGTTTTTTTTTTAATTCCCTCTCCCACTAAGTGGTGATTACCCGGACTGCCTGGGGGCTGATCCTTCCAGCCACCTGACTTCGGTCAGTGGGGCACCCGGGAGTGCAGGAGCAGCTGGCGGGGCGCACTTCCGGCAGGGGCAGAACCGGCTATGGCAGATGCTAGGCACTGATTATTCAGGGCAGGGGTTGCACAGTGGGGCCTGCATTTGCACTTCAAAGGGGGACAGGCCCCAGTTCCCCACTCTTGGGACTTGTGTCTGTTCTGGGGAAAATCAAGTTGCTTTGAGTGAGTTAGCCATTGGGGCCCACCCCCTTCCTAATGGGAGGGCGGTTTTAAACAACACCTGGAGTTAAAGCGCTCTCCCTAAACACTCCCCAGAACCCTCCTCCTCTGTCTTGCAGCTCTTCTTGGTTGGGGTCTGTTTCGGTCTTCGCTGGGCATGAAGGGCTGTGGTGATTAGCTACCCCCCCCCCCAACATGTTAATGCCCTTGATCTCAGTCCTCCCAACACCTCTTGTTATGCGTTGGATTGTGTCTCCCAAAGAGAGATATTGACGTCCTTATGTCCTAACCCCCAGTACCTTAGAATGTGACTTATTTGGAAATAGGATCATTGCAGATGTAATTGGTTAAGGTGAGGTAACCCCTAATCCAATACGACTTGTGTCCTCAAGAGGAGAGAGACACTGAGAGTGACATGTACAGACAGGAAGGCACAGGGGAGGAGGCCAGGGGAAAATGCCAGCAGAGATTGGTGTGATGCTGCCTCAAGCTAAGGAACACCTGGGGCCAGCAGAAGCTGGAAGAAAAAAGGAAGGATCCTCCCCTGGAGGCTTCACAGGGAGTGAAGCCTTGCTAACACCTTGATTTCGGGCTTCTGGCCTCCAGAACTGTGAGAAAATAAATTTCCTTTCCTTTAGGACACCCAGTTCGGGGTGCTTGTTAGGCAGCCCTAGTATAGTAATAGACCCCTAAAAGGTGGGTGGCATTATCCCTATTTAACTAAGCAGGAAACAAGCTGGAGAGTTTCCAGACTTCCCTGGGGGACCAAAGCTGAAGTTGTGGGGCCTCTGTTGTTCACATACCACTCTTCTCGGCATAGTTTCGCAAGGACCTCCCTATAAGCCCAGAGCAGTCTGTTGTTAGGAGACCAGCCCTGGTGCCACCTCCACAACCCCCATCACCATGACTAACCCCATGGGAATTAAGGTGTGACCAGGGCACTGAAACCACATGATGAAATGGAAAGACTAGACAGATCAATCTCCTTTTTCCCAGGATCCCCCCTTCCCCAGCTGTTTGTGAAGTCGGCCTCATGATTACTCCTGTGTCAGTCTCCTCAGCCTAACATTGGCCCTGAGTGCAGAAGCTGCCTCCCTCTCTTCCCCCGCTCTTTCTCCACTCAGTAAATGCTAACAGACTTCATCTCTTATGCAGGGTGTGGTTGGGATTTGAAAGCTATTAGCACCCTCAAGGAGCTTACAGTCTGAAGGAGACCAGGAAGGAAGATGTATTTCCACTCCTTCCAGGCTCGTGAGCAGCAGGAAGGCAGCAGTACCAAGACATGTCCTGGCCCAGAGCACAGACCCTGAGGTCATTTCTGTCCCCACTTCTGAAATGTGGTTGTCTTCTTATGGCCTCTAGGAAATGGGGCAGTAAGAGCACTGCCGACCTGAGGCATGAGGGTCTTTGCAGACTGTAAATGGCTACTGTAAGACCCCTCAACCCCACTGCTATGGGTGTCCTAATAGGTCAGAGTGAGGGTGCTGGGATCCAAGGGGTAGGGGGGTGACATCCCCACCCACAACCCAGGCCCCCTTAGTTACCGTGGAACAGCCCTCATCAAAGTTTCCTTTCATAAATTTTGGCCACTAGCATTCCAGGGAAGGAAGCCAGTTTGGGTAAGCTCAGGAGATACAGATTAGAGCACAAGAGGAAGAGAGACAACCAAGGGGGAACCAGGAGAAAGTGTTGTTCCAAAGGTCGTTAGCCATGCGGGGGACCTCTGCGGTGTCCCCGTCATTCAGTATGCCTGTGAAATGGGGATACCATATATCACAGTTGCCATGGCTCCTGTGGGACATGGACCTGAAGCCACGTAAGCCAATGTGCTTTTCCTCACAGGCTTCAGAGCTGCTGGGCTCCCTCATCTCTGTGACTCTGAGAGAAAGGAGGGACAGTTACTATGCCTGCCCTTTTTGGAACACAAAGCAGGAGATCCTTCCCCAGCCCAGTCCTGCTCCAGCCTTCTTTCTAGGATGCTGAAGCAGCCTTAATGATTTCTGCTTGCCTAATTAGGCTGTTGTGTGGAGAGCCCTTAGCTCTCCCCAGACCAGCCTCCCCACTGTCACAGTCATTTGTCTCTATACCTTTTTCCTTTCCTCTGTGTAGAGCACAATAGTCTGGAAATGTCTACTTCCTCTGTCATTTACTACCTGGGATGGCTTTACCAGGTAGCCATAGGGTAAGAGACTTGCCATGTACCCTCCAGATCTCCAGGACCATGTGGGTACAGAAAGCCAGGGTCCTTGGAGTTAAGACATTTGCTCAAGGTCATTTGGGGGAACTGGCAATGGAGACCCATGGGAAATCTGACTCCCCATCCAGGCCACATCCACTGTGGCCATGTTGCTGCTGGGCCAGCTTGTGAGGCCACTGCTCAGAGGTTAACCACAGGTGACCTGGCAGCCTGGCTCTATGCAACCCAACACAACACGACACAACACAGCACAATCCCCCTTAGACCTCCTTCCCTTGCCAACCCTAACTCTGGCTGGACCAGCTGCCCTGCATGTGCCTAAAGTTCCACCACTGGAGAATTGCTGGAGATATCCAGGGATCTTTAAAAAGTGTATGTCAGCTAGGCACACTGGAGATATTTAACATATGTTCCTTCTCTCCTCTGTAATTTGTCCAACTTCATAAACAAGTTTGGTTCTTGGCAGTAAGCATTACTGAGCATCTCTACAATTTTATTTTGGAATCAGGAAGAAGGGAGTTGTGAAGGTAGCCTGTATTTCAGCTTTACACAGCACTCTTAGCTTGGTCTTGGTGTCATCCATGAGGGCTTGGAGGGTGGGACCGCTAGGACTAGGTTGGATATCACGCCATCCATAATGCTTTTGCTTGTGGTGCAGTGTTGTGGGAGGGTGGGTGGCAATAAGGGTACAGGGAAGAGAGGGAGAAGACAGAGCAGGGAACATGTAGACCATGGTGGATGGCCTAGATCCCCCCCTCTAGGAAGAGACTTTCCCACCTGCTGGGAGTGTAGTGGCTGCAACTGTCAGCTGAGTCCCTCTCTGAGATTTGCTCTTGGCTCCAGATAGCTTCCTAGCCCATAGCCACACCTCTTCTAAGGGGGCCCCAGGTGATGACTAGGATGGAGGTGAGGGAGTTGAGTAAAGACTTTGTGTCATGATCTCACAGTTCATGAGTTCAAGCCCCACATTGGGCTCTGTACTGACAGTGCAGAGCCTGGAGCTTGCTTTGAATTCTGTGGTCTTCCTCTCTCTCTGCCCCTCCCCCATTCATGCTCTGTCTCTCAAAAACAAACATTTTTTAGGGCACCTGGGTGGCGCAGTCGGTTAAGCGTCCGACTTCAGCCAGGTCACGATCTCGCGGTCCGTGAGTTCGAGCCCCGCGTCAGGCTCTGGGCTGATGGCTCAGAGCCCAGAGCCTGTTTCCGATTCTGTGTCTCCCTCTCTCTCTGCCCCTCCCCCGTTCATGCTCTGTCTCTCTCTGTCCCAAAAATAAATAAACGTTGAAAAAAAAAAACATTTTTTTTTTTTTAAAAAGTGAGAGCTTGTGTTGTGGCTACAATTAGGTCCCACACACTGGGGCCACCGTTCTATCATATGTAAAATACAGGGTTGTTATAAGTGGTAAATGCAGATGCTAGCTTGAGAAGCCATCTAGCCCCCAGCCCAGTAAAGGTTAACTTCCCTTCTGCTTAGCATGGGCAGCGCCCCCTTGCCCTAACCCCCTAGCCTGCTCTATTGTACCTCTGTCTTCTTGCCTGGAAGAACTGGTCAAGCAAAGGGAACTTTGGACCTTGAACACTCAGGCTATATGTGTACCGCCTGGCTCTGGGCCCCCACTGCCCAAGAGAGTGCCAGCAGCTGATGGGTCTTGATGGCTCAAACCGTCCTGTTACTTTTGGTTTAAGGAATTTAATTTGTCCCACCTGTCACTGATTACAAACACCATCTTAAGTCTACTTACAACTCAATTAGCCCTTATTGAGGTGGTAGGGGGTGGCAGGCCCTGAAGGGAGAATACAATGGGGACTTGGGGTGTGTGCATAAATGTGTGCTGGTGCTGGCACTGGAGAGGCTGCCCTTAGTGGGGTGGTGAATAGGATTGTAACTGGGTACCCCTGGGCATGGGGTTTTGGTCACTGTCACAGGCTGGCTCCAGCACAGACCTGCTCCACCACACCCCCTAGCAATTCCCTCTTTGTTCCTTTCTTCTCCCAGCTGTGTCCTCTGTTTCTCCCAGGGGTTTTACCCCACAAGCCAGCTTTCTGGAGTTGAGAGCTGGGGAGAAAAGCTGAGGGTGGGGGAGACAGTCAGCTGTTCTTCAAGGGGTGGGGTTTTGCTGAGGCTGCTAAGAGTCTTGGGCACCAGTGTAGTTCAGCCTAGCTGGAAGCAGTGACATTATAGTAACAAATAATAATAATGATAGCAATAAATTATGATAGTAGTAATAAAAATAATAGCAATACTTTAACTTTCAGTGGGCATTATCTCATTTAATTGTCAAAAACAACTGTCTGAAGCACAGGGAAGTTAAGTAATTTATCCAACTATGTGAGGCTTGAACCCACAGACCACAAGATCATGACCTGAGCTGAAGTCGGACACTCAACCAACTGAGCAATCCAGGCACCCTGACCCAAAATTTCCTTTATAATTTTCATGTGTGGAAGGACATTTGATGTTTCAGGCTTTTTGGTGATCTTCATTGGAAGTGATGGGAGAAACTGTTTCTGAGGGAGAGGAAGGTGAGGGCTGTTGTAGGAGATGTTTGGGGCAGTAAGAGAGAAGGTGAGG
This sequence comes from Felis catus, assembly GCF_018350175.1. Lineage (NCBI taxonomy): Eukaryota > Metazoa > Chordata > Mammalia > Carnivora > Felidae > Felis > Felis catus. The sequence goes on along the minus strand of NC_058371.1, from coordinate 37,627,942 downwards.
TGGGAGAAGCACTGTAAGTCCCCTGTTAAGGTGTCTGCGGAGGCCCCCAGGAAAGGGGAGATTCCCAGGAGAGGGAACTGGGGTGGGCATGGGAGGTCCAAGTTAGGAAAGGATGATGACCCAGTCTCCCAAAATATTGACATAAGAGGACATTTTGGTTTTCCAACCTTCCTTTTCCTATGCCAATTTCCCCCATGCTGCCTTTCCATACAGTACCACCAATGCCTGTTATCACCCTGTTAATTTCCTTCATGGCACTTATCTAAATTGAAAATCATCTGATTTACTTCCAGAGTATAAGCTTCATAAGGAGAAAGGCCCTTCACTATTTTTGTTCACTTCTGTATTTCTGGTATCTAGAACAGGGCTTGGCATAAAGTAGAACTTAATAAATGTGTGTTGAATAAATACATGTATGTTCACATGAATGAATGAAATGATGAAATTTCAGAACTTGCGATGCCTGGGTTGGGGAGAAATTTGGAGGCAGTGTGACCTTCTTCATATGATTCAGAAAGCACCTGATGCAGAGGCTGCCTGGGAACAGTGGCTGCTCTGCCTCCCACCTCACAGGCGCAAGTGTGCACACTATGTTCCTGGTTTTATGAGGACCCTGAGACTGTGCTCCTAGTACTGGACAGGCTGAGGCTCCAGCTGCTTGTTCTCTGGAGAGGAGGAGCCCCTCTCTCTTTTTCTTTCTCTCTCTCATCCCCCCCCCCCGTTTTTCTAAAATAATAAGTAGGTCTGGGGGCTTAAGAAAAGGCTTGTGTCCTCAAGACTTCAGGGGAAGATGGGCAGGAAGAAGGCTTTGCTCTCTGCTGCCCCTCCTACAGCTAAAGCAGTCTTTAGCCCCACACATTTCGAAGAGTCTTGCTTTTCTATTACTCCTAGCCTGTTGGACAGAGAGAAGCTTGTTGAAGCAAGTAATGGGGTTGCTAGAGAATGGCTATTTTTATGCCACATAAGAAATCACCATGAATTTAGTGGCTTAAAAACACTGCCATTTAATGTGCTCATGGTCCTGAGGTCAGGATTCTGGAAGGGCAGGATGGGGGGAAGCAAACCCCTGTTCAAAGGGGGGTCTGCTGGATCAGCTGCACTTAGCTGGAGCCTAGCTGGGACAACAGGATTACTCCTGCTCAATGGATGATGACTGACCCAGTCTGATGATCTCTCCAGCATACCAGAGGGGCTTTTTACTTGGCAGCTCAGGCCCCCCAGGAATATACATTTGGAAGCTTCCAAGCTTAGGTTGCCTTCGAAGCTTAGGCTAGAATGGGTTGGGCATCACTTCTGCTGACTTTAATTGGTTAAAGTGAGTCCCAGGGCCTGCCAGAACCAAAGGGGAGGGGCCACACCAGGGTGTGATTAGGGGAAGGCATATTGCAGTGGCTGTCACCAATGCAATAGCCTACCCAACATGAGTCAGATCTAGGAGGAAGAACAAGACGCGTTACTCCAGGTCTGAGATGACCCCTTTGTTCCAGTACTGGGCCTTGAAGTTAAATAGATGTAGGCTCCCATCCTGGCTTGGTCACTTCTCAGCTGCCTGACCTTCCTTGGCTTTGGAGGCTTACTGCACCCTGGCCTCCTGCCTCTCCAACCTTCAGTGCTGCTCCTGTCACCTGTATAGACAGGCAAGTGTGAACACCTGTCCTGGGATGTGCTTCCTGTCTTTCCCTTTCTGCTTGTGCCTCTTATGTCCCATGGTTGCTCTCCAGACACTCTCCTGCCTGCCTCCTTTCCCAGACACCCTGATCTGTCCCCTCTCTGAGGCATTGCCATCTACCCTTCATGCGTTCCACAGGCTACCTTGTGTTTTCAATTTTCTTTTTACATGTCCCTTCTGTCTCCTGCCATCTGAGTAGAAGCCCTTTGAGTGTAGGATTTGAGTCCAGAGAAGCTGGGAATCCTTGTCAAGGTGAAACAGGCAGGTTGGCTTGGAGAAGGCTAGCCAGATGGCCACTGTGGTGACTGCACCTTCCCAGCTGGGAGACTCTGAGGTAGTAGCAACAAGAGCCACTCTGGTCTCCTGCCAAAGAGGCTGGATTCAATAGGCCAAGGAATTTGCTGGTGAGGTGAGCAGCTAGAACATGAGAAAGGGGAGGCTGAGGTTGGGGTTGGTGGAGGGGTTCTCTTTTGGAGAGGACCCTGTGCCTTGCAGACAACCATGTCCCTTAGTCTCCTTTTCTCCTTCCTCAGGATCAGTCCAGGGTCTGTTCATAGATAAAATCACAGGGTTGGATAGTAGAGACTGGCTGGAAGTCCACATGATGCCAAGGCCTGTGCTTTGCCACCAGCCAACACTGCCTTCATCAAGGCTGTCTGCACCTCTCTCACTGGCAGGTTGAGATGTCACCTTTCCTGTTCCAGGTGGAGAAGCCCCAAGGAGCTGCCATGCCACAGCCTGGAAAAGCAGGGTAGCTTAAGTAGACAAAAGTGGTTCTAGAGGGCATGAGAAATGGCATTCTTTATTCATAAATAGAAACATAAAATTATCAGAAATAGTTTACATGGCCATTTTTGGGCATCAAAAATAAAACAGAGCTGTCAAAAGCAAATCAATCAAACAAAATAACAAGAAACCACCTAGAGAAAAATAACTATGTGCATATTCTTCCAAATGCCAGTCTGTCCAAAGCCAGCCTTGACTGGAGGTTCCAGCTCTGCCTGTGGACTCAGCACAAGACCTACCACACCACAGGTGAGGGAAGCATCTACTGTACAGGGTGCACAGCTTCCTGCCACAGCAGCTCTGGCTCAGGAGAACTCAGGATCCATGGGGAAAGCCCTCTCCCAAAGCTGCTTGCCCCAGCCTGCCTTCCTCTGGGTATCCCTCTCAGCTGGGCCGGGGCAAGAGCAGGGCAAGGAACAGAGGCTCAGCAAGTGCTTCTCAGGGGAGAGCTAGCTCTCCCCGGTCCCTGTAGAGTTCAGTGCCTGTGGAGGCCAGAGTGCACCCAGCAGGACACAGCAGCCAGAAGAAATACCCCCAGGGGAACCCTGAGAGAGTCTGGTCATTGCAAGGCCCGGAGGCAGAGTCCCCTTCTTGGTGAAGTGGTGCTGGATGCTGCTTGCTATCTCTTTGTAGGCAGCCAGAGCATTTTCAGACCAAGCATCCTTTGGAAGAGCAGAGCCAGTGGATCTGACTGAATGAGCAAGTATGCCAGCAGGAGTGTTCAGAGCAAAGGGCAGCCAGCTTCTGCTGGCTGGCCCTGGGCCAGACCCTCTGCTCTGAAGCCCTGCCATCTGACTTCCCAGTCCCTGCTCAGCCTCTGTTGTTCAGAGCCTCCTTCCAGAAAGGCTGAGTTTGGCATGGGGAAGGGAAGAAAAACCACATGGCAGTGAGGTCGCTATGTTACACTGTTGCACTCTGGTGCCACTTTGGGCTACTCTGGGGCCTTGGGCTGGCGGCAGACCAGGTAGGGCATCCATGGTTTGGCTTTAGGTCAGGATGCAGAGTGCAGGGCAGTGTCACACCATGGCGGAGTGCGAACCTTGCCCCTGAGCGCCCTCCCCTGGGCTTAGCACACACCTCTTCTCAGGCAAGGTCTTGAGCGCAGGGTGCCAGGCTTTTGGCTGCTTTTTGGGGGTGGGGAGTGGTGGGGTATCTCCAGCCTGGGAAGTAAACAGCAGCCCCTTTATCTCGTGGCAATCTCACTGAGAAAAAGGACTCAAACAAGGCACAGGCTGGTGAAAATAGAGGGAATGAGGGCTGTGTGTAGGAGTGCTGACAATATAGACTCCATTTTTGGCCCTCCATCTTGTTCGTGTTCACTTGATGACCTCTCTTGGGAATACGTGTTCTGGGCCCCTCGGAGATTAACATACGTACCTTAGACATGCCTTCCAAGGCTGGTATTGGGGGAGGCTTGTTTCAGCCTCCCATGAATCTGTTAGAACACAGTCTTTCCTCTTCCTGATGAACAGGTGGTGCCACAAGATCTAATTAAAGGTTAGCTGTCAATTAGGTGCATGCAAACCCTTTGATCTTACTATAATGCCCTTCTGTGTGTTCCCTGGCTGTATAAAATCTGTGGACTAAGGTCCAGACTTTGTGGAGAATAGCTGTGTAGAGTGCCTGGATCATCCCCCACCCTATTCTGTCAGTCCATTACCCTGAATAAAATTCTGTGTAAACTGAATGGAGTCACCTGCTTTGTTTTCTGGTCTCAAAGTGCCTTCTCAGTTTGGGAGATAGTATACCATCCCTGTTCCACTTTCTAACAGTGTGGCTTAGGGAATGGGATATCTTTGACTTGAGGATCTGCACTGTGCCCTATGGAGGGCACTGCCCTCCAGGCAGGAAGGAGGCTTTTAGTCTATCCATTTCAGGTTTAAATCTAGCCTATGACTAAGAGCAATTGCTTGAAATTCCAGAAAAGCTCCTCTGTCACATGAAGGCAGCAGGACAGGCACAGTTTAACCTCAGGGACTAGAAGACAGAGCCAATTGCAGGGAAGGTGGCCCTGCCCTCAGCCCAACTCAGAAAGAACGTGGTGGCTCTGGAGGAATGGGGGCTGTAGTTGGGGTGGGGGGAGGGTGATGAGAAGCAGCTCCCACTCCCACTCTGGGTCCTGTAAAGACTGTGGTCAGGGAGGCAGAACCAGGGGTTTGGTCTCAGATTGCTAAATACCCAGACTCTCATCCCTCCTACCTCAGTGAACCCCTCTCAGCAAGCAGGCATGAAACTCAGGAATTCAGCAAGGCTTGGCTGTCCTAAGAAAGAACAGCAGCTGTAGCTTGAGTCAAAAATAGAACATGGAACAGTTCTGGCTGCCTGCTAGATCTGGCTTGCTTCTGAAAAGACAAGAAAGAAAAAAAGACGAAAGAAGACCAAAAAAATTTTTTTTCTCTGAACCAAGTAACTGAGAAACTCCACCATTCTCACCTCCCCCAACTCTACACATCTTTAGAAAAGAAACACCAGCACCCCCTCCCCGCCCCCCCTTCCCCTACCAGGTACTGGCCCAGCCCCCAGAAAGCTGAAGCCCTCTGGTTTCTTTACAGCTGGGGGCTCCTATGGGGCCCAGGTGGAGGGAGGCTAGCCAGTGGCCCTGGGGCTGTTCATTAAGACTGTATTTGTGCCTTTTCTCTCTGCCTGGGGCTCTGGGGATTGCCCCTGACCTATAAGCCACACCCACCCTGTGTCAGGTGCTTTTAATCTCCCCCTCCCCAGGGCCTCAGTGTCTATGGCTTTAAGAAGAGTGGTCACTGAAGTCAAATTTGGGCTACCAGTTGTCCAAGGCTGCTCACCTCCAGTTAGCAGGGCCCAGCAGGGTCTGGTCATTACTACCTGGCTTCTCCCTCTAACCTTCTCTGGTTAGAGAGTCTAGACATTCCTGGGCTGCCCCAGCTTTCCCCTCCTGTCTGTGGCTGTCCAGAATTGGGACAGCTCTGGTGTTGCTAAGCAAGGTTCCCCACACCTCACTACAAGCCCTACAACTCGGAGACCACAGGAAAATAGCTCAGGTTATAAACAGGTCAGGATCCAAGGCTTATGGTCACAGATGGCTTCTTTCTATTCCCAAGGCATCCCAATGTGTCCAGGGGCAAAAAGGCAGTTGTGGGAACACACAGAAGGGAGTTTCTGTCATAGGGTGGCCATTAGCCAATATGGCAGTCACCATCATCCCTGGGAGAGGGTCTAAATATTTTTAAACAAAGGGCAAGGTTTAGGGATCTATTAACCAAATGACGGAGATCCCTGGATGCATCTGTTGGGAAAGCTAGAGGTCTGGTGGGCTGGAGGGATGGTATATGCTGGAATGTGAGCAAGGGTTGGAAAAGTCATGTAGCAGTCCTTCTCCTTCTCTCTCCTCCCCTGTTGGGTCCCAGGTCTGTGCCTTGGGGAAGGCTTCTCTCAGAGACATGAGTTATTGAGCAGGGTAGTGGGGAGAGGAGCCCTCCTTTACAGGCTCTGTACCCCTGCCTCCCAATGTCAGGTCCCAGGCTCTCCCTCTCCCAGGAGGCCCCTCAGATCTCAGTGGCTATGATATCCTCGTAGGGGATGTCAGCCCCTTCAAGGTCAATTTCAAAGGCCTCCCCTGCACCGTCCCCATGAGCCAGCTGCTGCAGGGCCTTCTCCAGGCGCTGATTCCGCTGGTACATGGCCAGGTAGCTCTGCTGTAGCTGCTTCTGGTACTGGATCACCTTCTCCTTCTCCTCCTTCCACACCAGCCGCTCATGCTGGAAGCCTGAGGACATCTGGTCATGGCCTTGCCGCTCCTCCTTGAGCTCTGCACGCAGCCGCTCCAACTCCTGCTGCAGGGCGGGGATGTCCTCAGAGAAGGTAGTCCCAGGCCCTGGCCCTAGCCCTGGCCCCAGAGACACAGCTTCCCGCTGCAAGGCAGCCTGGGCCCGCAGCTCCAGCAGCTCCTGCTCCAGCAGGTTCACCTTCTCTCGGAGAAGCTCGGACTCATTTTTCTTGCGCTGAAGCTCATTCTCACAGACCTCTAGCTCCAGGCCCTTGGTGCGCAGAGCACTCTCTAAATCCTGAGTCTTCAGCTCCATGCCCTCCAGTTTGCCCCGTGTGTCCTTCAGCTGTGCCTTCAGACTAAGGATCTCACTAGCCTTCGTGTTGATTTCTGTCTGGGACTCCTTCAGCTGCTGCTTCAGAAGAGAGATTTCACCCGACTTCTGGCACACCTGCCAAGGGTTGGGTTGGGAAGAAGAGAAGGTGCTAAGATATAAGAGGTCCTTATCTGGGGAGAGTAACATCTTAACTGCCTAAAGAATTAGGCTGGTCCTGACATGGTGTCTTAAGAGAGTTCCCAGGCATGATGGTCTGGGTGACCCGTGAAGGCCAAGCCCCTCTCTGAGGTTCCTGTCATTCTGTAGTCTTAGTCTGTCCACATGCCTGTCTCAACCCCAAATTAGAGTCTATATCTCAATCAGTACCCAAACCCATGGTTGTGTGTAAATCAATGCTCACTACTGGTAGCTCCATCATCCACACTTAACATTAATGACCTTGAGTTCCATGTCTGGCAAACTTCTGTCATTCATGTTTGTGCTCACATCTTCTGACCTCACCCTTGTGCATACCTGGCTCCCCTCCTTCCCTACTGGGGATAAAGACTATTTTCAAGTATTAACTGCTACACGCCAATGACCAGATACATGCCAATGACCAGCAACATGCCTGCCTCAGAGACAGTGTCCAATTCAGATCTGCCAAATGACAAGCTACTATGTTCTCCCCCTGCCCCACCCCTCCACCATTTCTATTCTTATTCCCCTTCGAAAGTTGGCCAAAAGCAGCAGACAAAATCAAAGGCACTGATTCAGACCCATGCATCTCTGGGGTCTTGACCATTTGGGGTCATGGGTGGCTCAAAAGATGACCTAGACCAGTCTGGTTGGCTGTGTCACAAGAATGTTTCCTGCTGGCCTGTGGGAAAGCTGGATAGAATGAAGGTCAGAGCCTGGGCCTCTACAGAATGGATTCTTGGAACAAGACCAGAAGCTACCTTAATTTTTCCTCACTTCTCTCACAGTAGGAACCCCCAACTCCTTGCTCTCATGAGACACTTATGAAGCAATGCATAACCTCATCCACAATGCTTGTGTGGGACCAGGAATGTCTTTCTAAGGCAAAGCCTGTGTTTGTTTCATGGAGGGAGCAACATAGAGTCATGGTTGAGGCATGGGCCTGCTTTTGAATCCTGGCTCAACCACATCTGTATATGATTGGCTGATCTTGGTGATAGTATGGGGTAGTGATTAAAAATGTGAACTTTGGAGCCAAATCATTAAATCAAATCCTGGCTCTGATACCTATTATGTGGTGATCTTGGGCAAGTCATTTAACTAGTTGTTTGCTACTATAACCTCTGTGTTGTCAGTTTTCTTAACTAAATTAAGGATTATTTATAATAACCCTACTTCATATAATAACCCTATGAAGTAGGGTTATTATAAGGATTAAATGGGAGAACCTAGGGTTTGGCACTTAATAAACACTTGATAAATTACTATTCTAAATATGTTTGCAATATATTTATGTGATATTATAAATACTTATTCTATTTATTGTTTTACTGTCTAGACTGACTGGACAATCTGGGAATGAGGTCACAGTGATGTCTAGCTTAGCTGGGAATTGGACAAATAAGCATGGATGCCTAGCACCAGGACGAGCTTATATCTTTGAGGTGCCCCAAAATGTCTCTGATCCCTGGCTGAGAAATGATCGTTAGGGTGGGGTCTTCTGTGCCATCATCAATAGGAAAGAGGAAAGACCCCTATGGCCAGCATCCTTTCCTCTGTGGGAAGCCTGGCAAATAAGTGATTTTCCCTTCTCACCTGTCCAGTACCCCCATTCATCTCTTTCATAGAAAGGATCATTTTCCTCTCTACTCCTGATAACATTTGTCACTCTAATTTCTAGAATGAGTACAGAAAGCTCCAGTGCAAACAGGTGCTTATGTTGCTGAGGATGTGTCACCCTGACCTGGGGTGGCACTGGTCTAATCAGACACAATGCCTCCTCAGTTCCTTTCCAGGGTAGGAGTCTTTGGGGAGAATAAAAGAACATGCCCACACCCCTATCTGTCCCCTGTGCCACCTTGAGAGGCCCTTCAGGTGAGAAAAGCTATTTTCTGGAGATCAGAATGTGGGGGTTAGCTTCTCCAGCTAAGCCAGGTCCAGATGCCTCATTTCCAGGTATGGTGTGCCCTTCTCTTGCTCTTCTATGTTTCCATTGCAGTCCACCAACTAGAAGCCCCATTTACAGTTCTGTGTAGAATGGCCCATTCTGTCAGTGATACCTGCCACAAATGAGGTCACTCTTACTAGTGCGTGGGGTCCCTTCTCTCAAAAATAACAAAGTCTGCTCTCTTGTGGGCTCTTGAACCAGCGTGAACTCATGCTCAGGCATGGCTTGTGTTTCTTTTGAGCTTCCTGCAAGCAGATGAAGTGGGTCGGGCCTCAGCCCAGTGAGGCCTCTATTCTCTCAGCTCCAGCTCCTCAGTCAATGACTCAGTTAGCAAGTTGAATTCTGGAGGCCATGAGGCCCTGAGGCGGGAGAGAGTAGGAAGCTCAAACTAATTGTACTCCCGACATGGTTCACCATGGAGCCCTTTGTTTGGGTCACAAGTCTGGCATTCTGGCTCACTTTGGGCAATTTGTGTACACACACCATGGGCTAGAACCTGGAGGAGAAGTGGGGACTGGTATCAAATAGCTGACCACCCCAAGCCCCCACCATAAGCCTCACCTCCCACTGAGTCTCTTCCAGTGCAGGGGCAAAGCTGGTCTTCTCCTTCTCATAGGACTTGAGCTTGGTCTCCAGCAGGTCCTGTTCCTTCATGAGGCTCTCAAGCTCCTGCCGGAGCTGCCTCTTCTCCTGCTGGAGCTGGAGCACCTGGAGGTGCAGCACCTGCTGTGTGCGCTGGCTCTTCTGTGAGGCTTGTTTCAACTTGCCACTGCACTTCTGCTCCAGGCCATCCAACTCCTCCTTGCAGCGCCACTGCCGCTCTTCATAAGCCTGACTGGAGGCCAGCTCCTTCTCCTCAAGGCTACGCTGCAGCTTCTGGAGTGCTCCCTCCCTCTCCAGCAGCTTCTGCTCAAGCTCCTGGATGCTGCACTCATCTGTGGAGATGGGGGAGCGGATGCATGAGGAAGCCTTGTCTGCCTTGCTTGGGTGGGCCAACTTGCTGCCCCCATCAGAGAAAGACAGAGCCTTCAGACTCATCATGTTGCTGTCCTGGAGGATGATGCCCTGGGTGATATTGTGGGCTGAGCCCCCAAAACGGCTGGTGGGCCCCACTGGTGTAACCAGTGGATCCAACTGGTAGCTGCTGCTGGTGCTGTGTGTGGGCAGGCTAGACATGGAGTTCCGGCCAGAGTCAGACAGTGCCCCAGAGCACAGGCTGGGCTTTGGATCCTGTTCCTTGGGCTTGTCTGGAGGGGCAGGGTGCAGCTGGTGGCTGGCGCTCTCAGGGGATGAGTGGAGGATGGCTCCTGACCGTGGCAGCACAGGCTTGAATGCTGTGGGCCTCACTGCACCTTTCTCTGACCCCTGGTGAGGAAAACAACCATATTGATTCCATGTCTCACTTCAACTCCCCTCTCACCTTTCCCTCCCTTGCTGGGTGTGTATGCTGGCCACACAGCATCCTTTTTGGTAATAACCATAGGCGATCTTGCCTGTTGCTATGAAGCAGCTGAATATGGTGAGTCTCTCTCAAGAAGGAGGAATTCCTTTGTGGCTAGGGGATGTACTTAAGGATCACTGAGTTACTTTGTTTTACAAACTACTAACCTGTCATCAGCTTGTCCCAGCCCTTGTGAGATGATGAATAGCATCTTTAGGTTCCCTGGCTGAGATCCCTAGGCCAGGGCTCTGGTTCTGGGTCTCTGTGTGGTGTAGGGTAAGGGCATTAGGCTCAACAAGCATGGTCAACAAGCATCCCTTCTTCACCTTCACTGCCCCTTCCAGTAGGCCAGGAGCAAGAATACTGGCTGTGACTAACATCAAAGGGTTGGGAAGACCACTTGCAATAACAATCCTTTTTTTTTAATGTTTATTTATTTCTGAGACAGAGAGAGACAGAGTTTGAGTGGGGGAGGGGCAGAGAGAGAGGGAGACACAGAATCCGAAGCAGGCTCCAGGCTCTGAGCTGTCAGCACAGAGCCCGGCGCAGGGCTCGAACTCACAGACCATGACCTGAGATCATGACCTGAGCCAAAGTCCGATGCTCAACTGACTGAGCCACCCAGGTGCCCCAACAATCCTTTTCTTAAAACTGTCATTTTCATTGGAAGAGTACCTTGCAGTCTACAAACCCTTTAAATTTGAAAAGCTTAAAGCTCTATGCAAACTAAGTGGGTCACTTCCTAGAATATCAAAGTCATGGATTCATCCCCCCAGGTGGGGGCATGTGATTAACTAGGGAAATTGTTCTCAAGTCCACTGGTTGGACCCATGAGAACTTGAGCTGGCATAAGGGCTGGATTTCTGACTTTATAGGCCTCTTTTGACCTCATTTCTGCTAAACTGATGATAACAAACTCAGTTCTTATCCCACCGAAGACACTTTCAAGGCCTGGCTTGAGTGAGTCGCTGCTGCACCACAACAGCAGCAAGTGAGGGAAAGGCCCACCTTCAGGAGTCTGCTAGCAGCAAAGCTGCTAGCTCTCTACAAGCAGACTCTCCATTGGCTCTTCCAGATGATAATAGAGCTCCCTCCCCTTGCCATGTACTTGAAAATGCTGCTGTTGGTCCTGTTTTGACAATCCAGAGTTACATTCCAGTAGGGCTCAGAAAGGCTTTCATTTCTCTTTTGCTTTTTGTGTAAGGGATCACTCAGGACTTCCAGTTTAGGGGCATGACCAGTGCTTCAATTCCCTCGTCCAGCCTTTGATCTCTGTGGTGTGACTGAGCATTTCCACCCTCACCACCACTGCCCTGGCTTCTTGGGTTTTTAAATGTTTGTATCACTGCCTTCATTCCCATCCTTGCCCCCACTCTCTTCTTTCCATTTTGCTCTCTATTGCTTTTCCAACCCACCCACTCTTACCAAAGACCCTTGCTTACCATTTCTAGCTGACTGGAGAAGGGCATAAGCTTGGGTGGGGTGGACGGGCCAAAGTCCACCCCAGCCTGGCCGCCTATGTCCCCACTAGACAGTGCAGTGTAATCTGGGTGGTGGGAGCCCCGGGCTTTCTGGCTGACCTTGATGTAGAAGAAGTCTTCACTCTTTCCCATTTTGGAGCTGGACTTGCCATGGCCTGAGTCCTGGGAGAAGCCAAATCTCAGAAGCCCATCTGAATATCGATTGAGTTTCTTGAGATGGGAGGACTTGCCCAGCTTGTACCGTGAAGCCCGGCAGTGCTTGCCATGGAAGCTGTGGCCAGAAATGAGGCTACTGACACTACCCATGCTGACTTGGGGCTAAAGACAGACAGGGCAGAGCAGGGATCTGGTGTGGCTGCAGCAGTAAGGGGCAGTCCTGGTACCAAGAAGAAGCTGCGGTCATAGCAGAAGCCTCACAGAACCTGGGAGAGCTGTAGACCTGTAAGGGGACAAAAGGTAGAAGTCAGCCTGAGATGAGCAAGCCACGGCACAGTCCTCAATGGTGACTTCGTGAGGAGCTGCTCTGATGGCCAGATCTGAGCAGTAGATAAATGTATACTTCTGATGAAAACTCAGCCTTGACTCTGTTACTGGACTCTTTTGTTCACTCTTCCTTTGTCTACTAATTCAACAAACATCACTGAGACCCTCCTTTGGGATGGCCCTCCTCTAAGTCCTGGGATACAGTAGTGACTAACATGGCTATTGTCCCCACATTCATGGGGCTTGTGTTCAATGTAGTGTGGACAAGCCATCAACAAATCAATGTTACCATCCTTAGGATATATGTGCTGGGAGCGGGGAAATAAAGCACAGTGAGCAGCATAGAATTCTGGGAGGTCATTATTTTATACAGGTGGCACAAGGGAGGCCTCTTTGTTGGGGTACTGCTTGAAGAAACCTCAAGAAAATGAGGGAGCAGCCATGTGGAAATCTGGGGAAGAGAGATGCTCAGAAGCCTCAAGAGCAAAAGCTCTAAGTCCCTGTGGTAGCTTGTGCTTGGCATATGTAAGATCATCCAGGAGACCAGTCTGGCTGGAGGATAGTTAGCAATGCGGGCGGTGTACAATAGTCAGAAGTCAGAGAACTAGCAGGTTCCAGGAAATATAGAGTGTGGTTGGCCATAGGGCTTGGACTTTTACTCTGATTGAGATGAGGAGCCCCTGCGTGACTCTGAGAAGCTTATTACTTGATCTGACTTAGGCTGTGGAGGGTCACTCTGACTGCAGGTTGGAGACAGTGGGCTGCTGATTGGCCTGGATGGAAGTGGTGGGCCAATTACATTAGGTGAGTGACTAACATGGCTGGGCCAGGGTGGTAGCAGTGTATTACATTTTAGGTATAATTTTAAAGTTAAGCTGATAGGATTTGCTACTGGACTGGATGCCAGACATAAGAGAAAGAAAGGAGTCAAGAATGACTTCAATGCTTTGTTTTTTAATGTTTATTTATTTTTGAGAGACAGACAGAGAGAGAGTGCAAGCAGGAGAGGGACAGAGAGAGAGGGAGACACAGAATCCAAAGCAGGCTCCAGGTTCTGAGCTGTCAGCACATTGCCCGACATGGGGCTTGAAGTCACAAAATGTGAGATTATGATCTGAGCTGAAGTCAGACACTTAACCGACTGAACCACCCAGGTGCCTCCTTCAATGTTTTTATCCAAGCAACTAGAGGCCATAAGTTGCCATTTATTGAGAAACAAAAGACTACAAAAAGAGCCAGTTTAGGATGAGATGGGGTGGAAAGTAGGAGTTTGGTTTAAGACATTAAGTTTGCAGAGTCAATCAGACATCCAAAGAGTGCTGTAGGGTAGGCGGAAGGATGGGTGAGGAGCTGTACATTTCCATGTAAAAGTTGTTTGTTCTAGAAGCCAGCTATGTCACTAGATGACTTCACTACAGAAGTAAAGGCAGGAAGATAAGGGAAGTCTGAGGACTGGTTAATGAAGGTCAGGAAGGTGAGGAAGAATGAGAAAGAGAAACTGAGAAGGCTCTAACTGATAGAGGAGACATAAGAAAGAAACTGTTTCATAAGGATGGTGTCAAGTGCTGCCGATGATGGCTGTATTGGTCAATGGATCTGGCCAGGTGGAGGTACTGACCTCGATGAGAGTAGTTTGGGTGAAGGAGTAAAAAAAAAAAAAAAAGACTTTACCAGAGAGCGTTCAGGAGAGAAAGAGGAGGGAAATAATTGTACCCTCAAACATTGAGAAGTACCTTCAGTTTCGCAAAGTGATTCTGAAACACACTTAACATGTTTTTAAAAGTAATAGGAATGTACAATCTAGTAATCTCACTACTGAGTATCTACACCAAAAATACAAACACTAATTCAAAGGGATACATGCACCCCTATGTTTGTTGCAGTGTTATTTACAATAGCCAATCTATGGAAGCAGCCTAAGTGGGATGGATGGATAAAGAAGCTGTGATATACACACGCGCATGCACACATGCACACACACACTGGAATATTATTCAGCCATGTAAAAGAATGAAATTTTGCCATTTGCAACGACATGGATGGAGCTAAAGTATATAATGCTAAGTTAAATAAGTCAGAGAAAGAAAAGTACTGTACGATTTCACTCGTATGTGGAATTTAAGAAACAAAACATGAACAAAGGGAAAAAAAGAGAAAAAGAAAAACCACAACACAGACTTAACTATAGTGAACAAAGTGATGGTTACCAGAGGGGAGGTGGGTGGGGGGACGTGTGAAATAGGTGATGGGGATTAAGGAGTACACTTGTCAGTGATGAACACCAGGTGATATATGGAATTGCTGAATCACTATGTTGTACACCTAAAACTAATATAATACTGTATGTTAACTATACTGGAATTAAAATAAAAAACTTAAAAGTTAAAGGAATGCATTTTATAATCAATGCTTAACATAACAATAACCTTGCCAGTCACCACATTGAGGAATACACTGGGATGTCAACACCAGCATATTTGTAGATTTGGACAAATCTCTAAGCATAGGTCACATGATTTTCAAAGCTGGGAAAAACTGTGGTTGTCATGCATTGTGAAGGAGTATTTCTCAGTCAAAAGACAGATGATGGGAGGGAAACTATAAGTTTAATAAAATGGGAAATGCAGAAGAAACTCTTTCTTCTTTCTTCTGCTCTAAATTACACTGTCAATCCTAAAGTTGTGAAAGAAGTCCCAGGTGGGTTATAGAGCACTGTACATGCACAGTGAAAAAGAACAAGAAGACTCTTTAGACTCTGAATATGAAGACTTGAACTCAAACTTGCATTGTTATCATGAATTATAAAATAGTTATGTTATGAATAAATGCATTCTATATTCCATTAGTAGAAACTAAACACAATAAAACATCATGGGGTAAGTGCAATGTATGTTTTCTTTGAAAAGCTTTTTATTAAATTGATGGCCTTTTAGAATCAAAGAAACACAATTATGTCTACTGATAGGATGGTTATGAGAAGTTTATAAGCACCAAAATAATCTAACAGGTCTGGTATGCCTACTGAATGCCCAGTACCTAATAGGCACTCCACAACTGGTAGGTATTTTCATTGGTATCTATCATTGCTCTCTCCAGCATTCATCACCCCTATGTTATCCTCAATGCCTCACCTCATTTTCCAGAACTAGTGCTCTCAATTCCAAATGCAACTTTCCTGCATCCCAATCTCTAATGGTATTACTTAGGAATACAGAATTCCCTGTTAATTTAACAGCTGACAAAGACAAGTTGTGTTTTCTGTCCCCCACATCATCTATCTTTTGCTTAGCTGGGACTTCAGATCCTAAGAAGTTGTCCAAATGTAGGAAAGCTATTTTTTTAATTTTATTTTTTCTTAATTTACATCCAAATTAGCATATAGTGCAACAATGATTTCAGGAGTAGATTCCTTAATGCCCCTTATCCATTTAGCCCATCTCCCCCTCCCACAACCCTTCAAATAACCTTCTGATTATTCTCCATTTTTGCGTTTCTTATGTTTTGTTCCCCTCCCTGTTTTTTACATTGTTTTTGCTTCCCTTCCCTTGTGTTCATCTTTTCTGTGTCTTAAAGTCCTCATATGAGTGAAGTCATATGATATTTGTCTTTCTCTGACTAATTTCGCTTAGCATAATACCCTCTAGTTCCATCCACGTAGCTGCAAATGGCAAGATTTCATTATTTTTGATTGCTGAGTAATACTCCAGTGTGTGTGTGTGTGTGTGTGTGTGTGTGTGTGTGTGTGTATCACATCTTCTTTATCCATTCATCCATCGATGGACATTTGGGCTCTCTCCATACTTTGGCTATTGTTGATAGTGCTGCTATAAACATTGGGGTGCATATGTCCCTTTGAAACAGCACACCTGTATCCCTTGGATAAATACCTAGCAGTGCAATTGCTGTGTCGTAGGGTAGTTCTATTTTTAATTTTTTGAGGAACCTCCATACTGTTTTCCACAGTGAGGAAAGCTATTTTTCGCCCAAAGACTCTCCTGCACTCTGCACATTACACTACTTGGGTAATGGGTGACTTAGTTTTTACCTACCCAGTACATATTTATGAATATTTATATATACAAAGTTGTAGAGATACAACAGTTGGCTAAGGCATCAGACAGATATGGATTTCAAAATTAACCTCTGTGAGGTTTCTTTGCTTATAAAATGGAAAAAAATAACTATTTCATAGGACCAATATGAGGATGAAGCAAACTAACAAGTGCAGTGCTTGGTACATGATCAGTGTTCTACAGATGTATGTGTGATCAACAGAAGTCCAAGATGAGGGTGTTGTCCTCAAGAAGTATATAACATAGTTGGAGTATAACTATAATATTGGGTAGACATATTGCATGAATCTATTTGTGGCTCTCTTGCTCCACTACCATCCCCTCTCAGGTGGACCCTCCTCCACATTTGTCTTTCCCCAGTCTGTTCTTCCTAAGCATCTGAAGTGTCACAGTATCATGCTCCCTGATGGAAACCCTTCAAAGATTCTAATTGTTCCTAGAATAAGGCAGTGGGAAGAGCTTGGTTTTTGCCTGCTGCTCCAATCTTATCTCACCCCATTTCCTACTTGCTCACATCCACAAGTATAACCAGACTTGTCTCTCCTCTGTTGGTGAATACACCAAACCTTTTCCCACTCAGGAGCTTTCACATCTCCTGTTGCCTCTGCTGACAATTCTCTTTCCTTAGCTCTTCATGCAGATCTTTCTCATCCTTCAGTTCTCAATTCAGATATTACCCCTGCATGTGGCTTTCTATGGTTATGCTGGAAAAAAATCTATGTCCCCATTACTCTCTATTATTCCAGCCTGTTTATTTCCTTCATAACAATTGCTTAACTTGTAATAATCTTATTTTTTGTTTATTGTGTGCATCTCTACCAGAATGTAAGCTCTATGAAAGCAAAGACTTCAAATTTATAGCTCCTAGAACAAAAATGAGGAAGTGAGGCATTGGCTAAAAGAGGTTACATGATGTGGTCCTTGTCAATTAACTGGCCAGTGGCCAAACTGGGACTTTAACCTATACCCAAACTCCATGATCTCTTTGCTACAGCACAATGTTCATGGGGACTGTAGGTAAGGCTCAGAGATGTTAGGATGGCAAAGTAAGTTTCCAAGGATGGAGGAAAGCCTGGAGGAGAAATCAAGGTCCATGGCCTCTAGCTATAGCTTCGTTTCCCTTTGGCAGATGACAACAAGGTTTTAGGGACAGGTAAGCTCCCTGGTTCACCTGAGCAGCAGTATGGATCACCTCTGATGCACAAGCACTGTGCTAGGCTCTACAGGATTGAGAGGAAGAAGACTAGTGATGCCAGGGAGCAAAGAAGAGTGGGTTTAGGATGGTGGTCTCTGGTCCTCTGAGTTTATTCCTGTCCTGTAGCTCCAGATCCCCTGTTCTCCACTTCCTAGCTCTTGACACACAGAGGAGCTTTGAAGTTTGAGATTATCCCCAGATCCACTTGAAGCTAAACTAATTACCTTTAAGTGTCTAGGCTTGTTCTGTTTTCAACTTGGAGAGAGCATTACAGAAATGTGGATCAATCCTAGTTCCCAAACCCTAGTTCTTCCCATCTACCCAACCCTGCCAGACTTGCTACCTCTGCCCTCAGGAAGGACAAGACAAAAGGGCATATTTGTATTACTGGGAAACAAAACCCTCCTGGCCCAGAGTACTGTATGTACTTGCAGTGAAAATAAGCAATCACACTGACCATGGAGATTCAAGAAGGGGAAAGGAAGAGGGAAGAAGGACAGGAGAGGAAAAGTAAAGGATCCATAGAACCTCTCACTAAGCATGTTATAGACCTTCTCCTGCATGACCTCCTACTGACTTCAAGGTCCAGTGATGGCTTCTGCAGCATTTAATCTTTCAGAGATGAATGGTCATCTCTCCAACTATCTTTAAACCTTCCTGAAGTCAGAGATGGAGCTGAAGCTTCTTTGTATCCCCCTTGGTATTGAGCACAGTGCAAAGAACAAAGAAGGTGCTCAGTTCCCAGCTCACAGGGAACATAGGGATTTATTGAGCGAGCTTCTGGAAGGGAAGATGAAGCATAGAGAAGACATATGACTTACACTGAGGTCCCACAACAGGTAGATAGGAAGCCAAGTCTATGAAAAACTAGAATCCAAATCTGGTTTCAATCCAAATTTCCATTTCTTAGACTTTGAGTCAAATGGCCACTCGGAGCAGAGTAAATTTACCCTCTCTTTCACTTCCCAGTCCTATCCGAAGTTTTTGACCAAGACAAAGAAATATAAGGCAGTGTATGTTTTTAAGAATCTGGTTGAGAAGCAAGACAAATACACCTAGATAAAGAGTCTAAAAATCAGCACTGGTTTAATTGAAAACACAGGAGACACTGGCAGTAGTTGGCTGAATTAGAGCCAGTGCTCTCTACCCCCAGCACACGAGTGTTTTTAAATTTTTTCTTTTGTATAGAAGTGAGATAAAGGTTCTCACCCTACATCTACCTGTTATAGATTGAAGGTTTGTGCCCCCATAAAAATTTAATGTTGAAGTCATAACCCCCAATGTGACTGATGGTATTAAGAGGTAATTATTATAATATTAGTAGGCTCAGATGAGCTTGAGGATGAGGCCCTCATGATGGGATTAGTGTCCTTACAAGAAGAGACCAGAAAGCTTGCACTGTTCATTGTCTCTCTCTCTCTCTCTCTCTCTCTCTCTCTCTCTCTCTCTCACACACACACACACACACACTCTCTCTCTCTCTCTCTCTCTCTCAATCTCTCTCCCCCTTTCTTTCCCTTTCCCTTCCTTCCATGGGAAGATACAAGAAGAAGGTGGCCATCTGCAAGCCAGGAAGAGAGCTCTCCCCAGAGACCAAATCTGTCAGTGTGTTGATCCTGGACTTCGCACTCTCCAGAACTGTGAGAAATAAATGTCTGTTTTAAGCCCCCCAGTCTGTGGTATTTTGTTATATTGGCCTGAGCTAGCCACCCCATGTTCCCCCCTCCCCACACACCAGACACCCTGACAGAAAACACTGCCTAGGCTATCAGGTTACCCTGTTTCTGGCATTGTCTTTATAGTTTTCCCTACTGCTTCTCTGTCTTGATAGTGTTGATAGTCCCAAAGTACACAGACCTGTTCTTTGAGGAGAGTCCTATAATGGCAAGATGCTTGGTGGGAAGTCAGGGAAGTGTAGTTCTAATTCTAGTTCTACCTCACCCCAGCTCTGGCACACACAAAACATTCACTTTCTGTCCCTACCTGCTGTAACTTGTTTGCTCCTTTAAGCAAACTCCCCAAAGACAGGACCTGTGCCTGCACAGTTGTGGGTCTATAGGAATAACCATCAGGTACCATTCATTAGGCCCCCTACCTGGTGGTGTGTTCTACCTGCATTATCACATTAGGCCTCAACAAAGGTTCACAGACTGGTGGATCTGTTTTGTCATCCAGCATGAGATTTAATCTTCCAGCATCTCTATCTCCTTATGCGTTAGATCAACACAGCAGCTGATACCTACCTGACAGATCAGGTATTCACAGAATTAAATGAAATCACATATATGATAATGCTTGGCCCCAGTAAGAAGAATGGTACACATGGGATGAATTTAAACCAAGTGCTTGTGAAATTACAAGTCAATGTGGAAAGATGCTAGAACTAGATCCTCACATGTCTTGAAGTTAAAAGAGCAGGTTTTACTTAAAAATACAGAGAACAAACTGAGAGCTGCCAGAGCGGAGGGAGATGGGACGATGGGCAAAATGGATGAAGGGAAGAGGGAGATATAGGCTTCCAATTATGGAATGAATAAGGCATGATAATAAAAGGCACAGCATAAGGAATATAGTCAATGATACTGTGACAGCAGTGTATGGTGACAGAAGGTAGCTATACTTGTGGTGAGTATCAACTTGTCAAATCACTATATTGTACACCTGAAACTAATGTAACATTATGTGTGAACTACACTCAAAAAAACCCCAAAACCTAAAGTAGACCTTTAGGGAAAGTTTGCCACCCCTCACTCCCACCCCCATCTCCCTATGGCAGGCAGGGCTGGATTCATGGGGACTTGTAGCAGCTAGACCTGCTTTCTGACTACCAGAGGGCAGCTGGGGCTTGCAGAGATGTGAAAGCAGCCCCGTGGCAACTGCCAGCTGGGGATGAGGGTGGGGAAGGGGACCCTGGCTGCATCAGGCTGGTGGGTGGGTCCATAGCCAGCTCCCCAGCAGAGGTCTCTCTGGGGCTAAATGGGACACTTACCCAGAGTTAATTGACTCTCCTTTCAAGATGACTCTCCCCCCACCCTCTGTTCCTTCCTCTAGTATATTGTCTGATTCAGCTTTCCTTATCTAGAATTCCAATGTTTGTATTCCTGTCCTTAACCTCTCCTCCCATTTGCTGCTCTAGATGAGGGTCAGGGGCTGGGGTTGGGGCCAGGGTTGGGGCAGGTTAATCATCTCAGCTCAGTCTGCAAGCCTGCTGAAGTTTGGTTTGCTGACGCCTGGAGGGCTCCATGTGCAAAGCTTAGTACATATTTTCTGAGTGAATGGGTGAATGAAAAGGAAGAGAGAGTGGAGGAGAAAGAGGGTGGGGGAGTGTGGGCAGCATGAGGAGTGGCTGAGGTCTGGAGGGGAGCATGTTGATTGAGGGTTGGGAGCAGAAGCCTACGCAGTTCTCACTTAAGTGCACTTGGGTCTGTGGAAAGGCAGAAAGTGAAAGAGAAATCACTGGCAGGCTGAGTCATACCAACAGGCGTGAACAATCGGAAGCAATGCTGCTTCCCACTGCTCAGGAGGAATCAAAAGCCATTCTGCCTGGCAGCCTTTTGTGTTCAGGTCGTCAATATTCAGCTGTGGCTGAGCCTTCCTCCATCCTGGTGGGCAGCTTGTGTCTTAGCAGTGATGATTGACATTTCTCCTCAGGAATATGATTACCCACCGATCCCAACTTGCCCTTCTCCCTTCCAAAAATAAAGCAACAGTTACACGCAAAGCTCATGCAAATTTAACCCCGCTGCTTTTAGTGCAGCAGCTGCTCCCACGTGAGAAAGCAGAAGGCAAGCTTCATCCACATTCATGACTCAGGTGCTACTAGGCACAAGGGCCCATGTGAGCTAGGCAGCACCTGGTGAAGAGAGTCACCTCTCTTCCTGGTAAAGGGGGAAGCATCTAAAGAACAGTGGCTCAGATCTTAAATGAGAGATTGGGTGAGATATCTAGAGGAGGGCTTGGAAACTTCCTAGGCTCCTTTCCATCTCACCTGATCAGACATAAGGGCCTCAGGACCAGTTAGGACTTTGGAGGCCAGAATGCAGGGTACAGACAGCTCCCCTTCCTGACAAATCCTTACCACCCTAGAGTGCACACTAAGTGGGGTACCTCCTGGAAGGGTGGGTTTGAAGATAGGTCTGTGTTTGAGTGACTGACTGATGGTCAGAACTGAGTCTCAGACAGTGACTGAAACGTGTTTTGTCTATTTGCCATCTCTGTGGCTGCCTAAAGTATTGTAAGGTCAAATTTAGGTTCAGTAGGGAAGAATTTGTAACAAATTAGCAATTCAGGCCATGGTTTAGGAAAGGGGTGTGGTGACACACCATTAGCTACATGACATCCCTGGTTCAGGTACCAAAGTTGGAGCCTGGTTAGCCTTTGGCAAATCAGACAACCTAGCATCTTGAATTGGATGGGAGATGTTCGAGGTTCCCACAGATTTCTAACTCTATGGAATGCCTTTGTGGCTCCACCTCACCAAAAATCCAACTCTTCTTTCATCTATCCCCAGCTCCATACTGTGGTTCTCTTCACTCTCCAGACCAACTTCCTTGGTCAGAGGGAAATACAACAGGTGACCTATCGCCATTTCATCCAAGGAGCCAGTGGGAGGGGAAGGGCCACCTGAATAGTAAAAGGGCTTTAAGACCCTTCAGTGGCATCACAGAGACAACTATCTAATTACTTATGCATGAAACCCATCCTAAGAGGGCAGGAGCCTCAGGGCAATCAGGATAAGAAACAAGTTGGTACAAGATCATAGGTAGAAAAACAGAAGGGAAAAAGCTTTTGAAGCCCAGAGGTGCTGCTTCAATGTTCCACAGTAAGAGGCTACTGAGGCCCAAAGAGGTTGGGTGATTTTTCCTGGGCCACACAGCAAGGGAGGAGAACTGGGGCTAGAGACTTGGCCTCCTGGATCCCTAGCTGGTGTTCTTCCTACTTAGGTCTTTGTTAAACAAGAGAGGAAGAAAGGGCTGGAGTGGAATTATTCTATGTTGAGATATACTCTTTAAAATTGCTCAGATCAAAAAAGTCAAATCAAAGATGAAATCAAATCCACATATCCCAGCAACCTGTGACTTCATGTGTCATCACCAGCCATAAACAGGGGCTGAGGCCAGGTGAAAAGCAGTATTGTTCCATAAAAAATCAAAGGATAAGTGGAACATCTAAGTATGGTTGGTGTGAGGGTATGACAAGAAATAAGAGGAAGAAAGAGTAGAAAGAAGTAGGCAGAGTAGAAAGACTTTTCCACCTACAAGACCCTTGTGAGAGCATCATTTAGGGAACAGAAGAGTAAGATCTTACAACAGAAAGTATTGACTCTTCCAGAAGGTGGGGATGCATGAGACAAGGATGGAGCGTGGATAAAGTGAAGGAAGAATGTGAGTGTTTGTCCTAAAAAAGCTCCCCTTCCCTCCTCACCTTTCCCCCTCATCCCCACCACTTACTGGCTTTTATACCCAATGACTATATCCAGTATATAAAAGTATGTATTAGGGGACAGGGAAGATACCTGGAAGGTTTTGGTACTCAGAAAGGGATTGGAATTGGGGAAGCCCTGGCAGAGGGCCAAGCTCAGATTCCTGACCTCTGGATGCTAGAAATGACCTAGAGTGGCTTGAAGAGTTCAACCTGGTCCTTTAGGGAATGTGGCTTTTGGGATTTGGAGTTGTCCGTGTAAATCTGAGTGTGTTTGTGAGTGTTCAATGGCATGGTCTGTCTCTTGGGATCTGTGTGCACAACATGGGAATCCTGTGACCATTCCTGATGAGTCTCCACATGTCCTGAGTTAATCTTCTCTTAGTACCACTGGATGTGTCTGGCTGGGGAATTTTGACTTCTGTGTCACCTCTGCCCTGATTTCTCAACTTCCTTCCTTCCTTTCCCAGGGAGTGTTCCTGTCAGTGAACTTGAAGCCTCACACTTTGCAAAGGAGTCTCTGGTGAACATAAGGCAATCCCCCTGCCTTCCTGGAACCTGCCCCCACTGGTCCTGAAAGTGAGATAATTAACCTCTCTCCAAAGTCTAGATACCCTGAAGGATGGCCCATGGATGCCCCTAAATTCCTCATTACTGTCCCACCACCTCTGTGACACCTTCTGGTAAGCGTTACACATAAAGAGACTCTGAAGTGCTACCCAAAGATGTTGGGACTTGAGGTTTACTACAGCTTTGGTCCTGTCCCTCCTTGCCCATCATGTTCCAGTGATGCTAAATGGCTCATGGTTTCCCAACTTGCCATCCTTGCCACTTAGTGCTTTTCACATACTCTTCCCTCTGTCAGGGATGACCTCCCTGACTTTGAATCACAGGGATAGGTAGACAAGCACCTCTGCCTCCCACTGCCTTCCTTGGCTGTGTCATAAGGAAGGAATGCCAGTCCTATGCCATGCTAGGAAATCAAACCCAAGACACAAATATCCATTACCTACACTTTAGGGGAGGGAGAGGGTTGGACATACCACAGTTATACTGGGGGGCTTGGAGAAGAAGCTGAGATCTGGGCAGGAGGAGGGGACTTCCAGCTAGGGGCTCTTATACAACCCTAGGTGACATCTCCTATGCTGTGTCCCTTAAATATTTTGAGCTGCAATAGCATACTTGGTGTCCTCAGTGCCTCTGGGGACAATAACCATATCTACTTCATCCCATATCTCTGAGGAGTAAATTAGCAATGCAAGTAGAGCACTTAGACTCAACACCCAACTTATTGTAAGCTCTCAATAACTGTCAGCTATCATCATATGATATTTCAAACACTATTTATCTTTCAAGGCCCACTTCAAGTGTTGCCTCCTCTGTGGACCTTCCCACATAAAGTGGAGGCATGTCAATCTCTAGATCCTCTTTGGCAATGGTTTTCGAAGGGTGACCCCCATACCACCAAAAACAGCTCCACCAGCAACCTTGTTAGAAATGCATGTTCTCAGGCCACCCAGAGCCTGGGGCCATACAATCTGTGTTTTAACAGACTTCCAGAAGAAACAAAAGTTTGACAACCACTGTTGTGGAATTTTCTTTGTATTATATCATTGTACTAATCATAGCCTGACATAAATTTTCACTGTAAGTTCCTTGAGGGTAGGAACCTTTTATATTCTGAAGAAATTCTGGGGAAGTCTTTGTGAATTTGACTTAGGTTAGCACTTTAATTAGATTTAATCTGAGTAATTTGTAACTTCCCATTCCTCCCTGACCCTGTCTCTTGATTCCTTCAACCTTCTCATCCACCCAAGGTCCTGAGGAAAATCTTACCTGCCTTCAATGAAAGAAGACCACCTTCCATCCATCATTCCTGCATCCTTTCTTTCCTCCCTCCCCTACTTCCATCTTCCCAAGTATCCACTTTGGGCTCATGAAATTGACAGTGAATGTAGAGTAATGGTAGAAGGTACTTCTGGGGCATCAGAAAGCTCCAGATATTGAAAAAGTTTGGATCAGGGATATGAAATATTGTCCCTGACCCAGTAACATTGCAAAGACTTTAAAAACCTAGGAGCTTCTCAGGTGGAGCTGATCTCTCAAAATGCAAAACCAGGGCAAAGAAGTCTGGCCCAAACCCCCTTGTACACAGAGTCCTTCAAGGATACCCCTGGGTAGCCTGCTTACACTGTGACCCACTGCATTATAGCAAAGTGGAAGAGAGTAGAGAGTACGAGAACTCCCTTTAGTACCTTCTCCATCCTGCTGTACTGGCTATGGGGCTCTCTCTGCCTTGTGGGTAGTATAACTAGAAGATGTACTGATTGTGGCCAATGAGATACATATGTTGCATAAATATATTATTTAGCCAACTTGCCAAGCAAGACTTGGTTCTCTCTGTTTCCAACTAAAGTCAGTGACTTGCAAACACAAGTTTTCTCAGGGAACACAGAAACTGTGAACACATTACAGGTTATAGCAGGGAGATCATATAATTTGGACACTTTTAAGAGTGAAGGAAGACACTAGTATAAATTACATCAGAACAGCACACATAAACTGAGGCATATGGTCACCTTATGTATCAGCCATTATTTCTCCCCATGAGGGCCAGGCCATGAATGAGGATGTCAAAAAAAGAGTTTTGACATCTCTTGGCCCCCATCCCCTCCCCTCAGCCATTAAGTGTTCTGTTGACTATAAGAAACAAGGAACAGGAAGCAACTAGGAAGTAGTAAGTCCTGCTAAATGGACCACTTATCAGGTGCTTTATCTATAGTGATACGTAGAGTGCTATGAGACCTTATACTTCAATCATCTTTGCATTGGGTTCTTATCTCATCTGTGCTGACCATACCCTGGACAGGTATTGGTAAGCAGAGTTCCAGGTGTTACAGGTAGAAAAACTGATTGTAGACCCAGGACTTGGGTTCAAAGGCCAGAACTCATCTATTGCCTCACACAGCCTAGTCATGGGGCAAGCAAGGTGAAAACAAGATTGAAATGCCTGGTAGAGTAGCCACAGCTATGTGTCACCTCCCAGTACATGTACCAGTGGTCACTTTGACAGAAAGAGATATCTGTAACTGTTGGGGAGAGCTTTTGGGAGTATCTGTGCCTTTGTCTGACATTCACAAGTATTTGGTGAGCATTTACTATGTGCAGTCACTATCAGGGCTCTATAGACATGGCAGTGAACAGAATGGAGTCAGCCCCTATAGACATGTAATAACAGATCTAGTTTGCATTCAGCATCCTGTCCAATCTAACCTCAACCTGCCTTCTAACTTTACGTCCCACTATCTCAAGCTTTGCCAGTGAAACACCCTTCCCAACTAGTCCCAGAACTTAGGGTCATAGACCCTCAGGGTTGCATCTGACATTCAGAATGGCCTTGTTGCTAGCATCCCTGATTGTGCCCAGAGTCCTGTCTAGTCCTTCCCCTTCTCCATGCCTTTGCTTGTGCTACACCCTCTCATCTGAGGCACAGTGCCTCCCCCTCTGCTGGATCCAGCCCTCCCTGCCTTTTTCTGCTCAGCACCGTGTATTGCTAAATAGTGCTTTTGTCACCCAAATGGATACTAAACTCTTTCTGAGTCCAGATGCTTACATCCACACCAAAGAATCAAGATCTCCTAGCAATCTTGGGCTTTTACTGCTACGTTTTGTATTTCTCAAGTCACATCTATTAAAACCTCTCCACTCTGTGAGCTCTGTACCACCTCTGCATCTTACTCCCTGCAGATAACTTCATCTCTATAGTACAGAGATAAGTAGAAGCACTGGGATCAAACTCTCTCAATTCCCTGAACTCATGAACTTACCTAGAGTTGAAGTGATTCCTGCCTACTTTGTACCTGTCAAAATGGAATGTCTTCATATCAGGCTAATTCTTCTAGCTATGGCATGGTTCCATCAACTCCAACTTTCTCAGGGGTCTGGCACTAAGAATTATGTTCTATTCCTCTATTTCTACAAGTTCTGACTTTCTATTTTTTCTGTAATTTTTTTAAAAAGTTTACCTATTTATTTGAGAGAGACAGAGACAGCATGAATGGGGGAGGGGAAGACAGAGAGAGAGAGGGGAAGAGAGAGAATCCCAAGCAAGCTTCATGTTGTCATTGCAGAGCCCTACATAGGGCTCAAACGACTGAAGCCATGAGATCATGACCTGAGCTGAAACCAAGAGTCAGATGCTTAACTGACTGAGCCACTCAGGTGTCCCATGGCTTTCCATTATTCTCTCACATGACCATTTAAACATGCATATGTCTGCCAAATGAAAAGCAACACACCAGCTCCTGAACTCCATTCCCCCCCACACACCTAGAAATCACTGCCTTTTCCTCCTGTTCACAGACAAGCTTCTTGAAAGAGAAGGTCCTACTTACTATTGCCACTTACTCATTTCCCACTTATCCTCTGTCTACAGAAGCCTGGTTTTCTGTCTCTGATAATCCACTGGAAATGTTCTCCAGGGATATTAATAAATCCAACTGACACTTTTTAACAGTTACAAACTTGATCTCTCAGTTACTCCATATTTGTTTGTTCTTTTTTTCTTACTTTATTCTTTTTGAGACACTCTTTCCTTGGCTTATATGATACTATGATCTCTTGGCTTTCCTCCTATGCCCTTCGCCTCTCCCTCTGTCACTTTTCCCTCTTTTGACCTGAAAAGGTGGTGTTATTTGGGGTTCCATCTTGGACCCTCTCCTCTGGTCCTGGTTGGCTCATACTTTCCCATGGCTGTAGCCGCATCCACATGGTGATGATTGGATCTGTGTCCATAGCCAAACTTCTCTCCTGAGCTCCTGACCTGAACATTCAACTACCTGCTGGCCATCTTTACTGGGATAGGCCACCACATCTCAAAGTCAACATATCTGAAATGGAATTCACCATTCTCTCTTCCTTGCCATTACCCACCTTCCCCCAGCATGTCTCTCCTTCTAGGTTATTAGTCTTGGAGAATGGTACAACTGTGACCAAGCCAGAAATCTGATTCCAAGAAACCTGACCAAGCTCAGAACCCTTTCCCTCTTCTCACCCTGATAACTGACCAGTCTCTAAGATGTGTTATTACTGGTTTTCCTAAAAACCAGCATTTCCCTCTGACTCCACTTCCAATGTCTTATGATCTACGTTTCTATCATACTTCCCTTGAGATATCAACAGGTCTGTTATTTGCTCTTTCCCATCCTCTCCCAAAGCTTCTCTGTTGTCCAAAAAATAAAATCCAAATTTCCTAACGTGGCAGAGAAGGCCTTCATGATTAGAACTATTTATCTTTGTATCTCCATATTATATGGCGTCAATCCCTTCCCTCACTTACCCTTCCCTACATCCATTTTGACTAACTTGAGTTCTATAAATATGTAGTATTCTTCCACTGACCCACTTCCCAGGTTTTCCCATGCTGTTCTCTAGGCCTAAATTCCTGAGACTTTGCTGAAACAGGGCTTCTACTAGAAGGCCTTCCTATGCCTTCAACACACCCTCTGTTTAGTCTTTTAACAGTGTTAATCACACTGCAGTGCAGGTCCTTTGTAGTCATACACCTTTCTCAACAGATTATAAGACTTTTATACACTGTTCTCCCATCCCAGAGCTCAATAAATGTTTGTTGATAGATAGCATGTGTTTAAAAATCATATTCTAGAAAAATAAATAAAAAATAAAAATAAAAATCATATTCTATATTTTGGTACATGGATTCCACGAGCTACCCTTTCCTAGCTAGAACACCACAAAACACTACATAGTGGACATTTATAAACTTTTTCATCCCTAACCCCCATGTCCAGGGGTCTTTTTGGAACATACTAGGTAGCCTGGAATGTATCTGTGACATTTCCCCCCACTGTGCTTTAAAGAAGGCTTCTCTGTGTGGCACTTGTACCTCAGTAGCCCCCTAGTCTGGTCCAGAGCTTTGGATGGTTGGCATTTGTAGGCTTGTGTGTTAGACCTTCCTCACATGGTAAGAGTACAGTTGAATGACCTAACCTGCTTGGACCAAGATCATGCATTAGATTCAACATCTTTAATGATGCTGTATTTTTCTAAGTCATCTGTACTCTGAGCTCCATTCTATAAAGAGAATTCTGTGAGGAGACACATTTTGCTGATTTGCCTGGGACTGTGGAAATTCCTGGGAGAGTAGACTTCAGTATTAGAATGGGGAAAGTCCCAGTAAAACCCAGATGAGTTGATGGCCTTATCTAGGAAATTGGGATTAGCACAAAGAAGACTGAAATTAGTCCTGAGTGACACCTTGATCTGGCCCTTGGCTTCTCATTGGGTGGTTCCCTAGGCTGATGCTATAGAAAACAAAGAATGGCTACCTGTGTGTGTCTCAAATGGTTTACCATTCAGGGGTGTGATCTTGGGCTTGTGGAAGGAAGTGTCTGTAGGGCCACAGTGGAGAGCAAAGAAGAAAATGTATGGAGGGAATGGTGAGTTAATTTGCAGGTGGGAAGAAACAGAAGAATTGAGCATATCTTTTAGCTCCCAGTCCACTCCTCCTCAATTCTCTGCTTTCCCGCAGACCCCAGAGTGAAGTGAGCAGGGAGTGGGGTAAAAGCCTGAGCAAGGGGAGGAGGTCTAAAAGGATCTGGGAAGGGAGAGATCCCAAGGCGGGGAGGGAAGCCTGGGGGGAGGAGAAGAGAATGAAGGAGAGAGTAAGAGGGGAGAAGGAAAGTGGATAATAGCAGGAGGGGAAAGGGCCTTCATTTTGATGTAAATGCATTGATTGGGAAGGGAGTAGGAGCTGAGTGAAGAAGGGGGAGGGTACTGTGCTGAAACAGCCATGGAGATGAAGGCAAAGAATATATCATAGCTGTTGGTTATGGAGATCTCATTTCTTTTGTGCAAGTGTCACATGGCAGGTGAGCTGTTATTAAATGAGAGAAGTCAGGGCTTAGTAGCAAGGAGGTATGTGGTTGAATGCATCTTAGCACGATAGAAGAAATCATGGGACTGGACTACATTTTAATAGAAAGAACAGTATTTAAAGCCACTAGACACTTATCCCTAACCCCATTACTACTACCACCAAAAAAAAAAATGTGTAAATTGCCTGTAAGTTATCAAGAAGTAATATAATCCTAGAATAGATTTGTTTTGTTTTACACATTTTAATATACAATGCCTTGAAGAGGGAACTAAGGACTGTTAAAAGTGTGCCCAGGATAGGATATCACAATTGAAGGTAAGTATATAAAGCTAGTATTAATTTTAACAGAATAACACAAAATGACTTAAGAGTGGAGTTTTAACTGGGGACATTCATTCTGAAGGTTTTACTTCAGGAGGATTTTCCCTTAGAGAGTTGAAGGGAGGGAGAGTGGCAGAAAACTTCTGCAACCCCAGGTGGTAAAACTATCCTAAAAGCACCCTTTTCCATGTTTCTACCCATCACAAAGGCAAGAATCTTGTGCAAGATCCAAAACAACAGGACTTGTCAGTATCTTGGAAATTTCCCAGGGGGGTTATCCTTGTCTACTGCCGATTCTGGCTTGGTGCAAAGTTGGGGAATTCTGGGACTGGAGGGAAGCTGGCAATAGGAGAATGTGTGTGAAAGCCCCTCCATGCAACCAGGAGTGTCCTGGGGTGCATTGGGAAAGATCTGTGGAAATAACGCTATCAACTATGAGTTCCTCGGAATATCTCACTCACCACTGTATCATTTAGCACAATGCCTGGTACACAGTTGGAGCTGAATAAATGCTCACTGAATGAACTTCCTGCCTTAGATTTCTTCCAGCTCAAATAGATCTTCCACACTGAAGCAACTGGAAGTTACCTTGCTAAAACACAGACCTGATCAGTTCATGTTAAAGTCCTTTTCACCTTCTCCCCTTTGGAGAATTGTCTTAATTTCCTTCCTCAGAGACCTGCACTCTCATTCATGACTTTAATGACCTGAGTCCCAGTCTCCCTTTCCAGTCCTGTTCCCCACTTCACCCTCCACTTGTTCTTCACCATTTCCTCTAATACCACTCAGTACATAATACCCTCAGAGCTTTGCTTGCTCAGCTGTTTGCTCAATTTAGAATTTCTTTCACAACTTGTCCCTATGACCCAAGCCTGATAACCTACTCTTCAAGGTCCCACTCAAATATCACTTCCTCCATGAAGCCTTCCTGTCCTTCTTGCTTCTTTGCCTGTGGTTTCACAAGAGAGGGCCTGAAGCTATGGCAGCACTGATCTCATGTAACTTCTCAAGTTGCTAGTTATTTACCTATCACCCCAGTAGGCTCTGGAGTTCTTGAAGACTCACACTTTGATTTGTTTTCACATATTCAGCTCAATGACTGTTAAATGAAGGAGGGAAGTAAGACATAGAGGCTCAAAGAGGTTGGAAGAAGGAATGTTACGGGTATGATGTTAGGAAAATATAAAATGACAGATACCTAGCCGTTTGCCTCAGAAATATCTGCAATCAGCATTGAGTTTCCTTTCCCCCAGCTAGCTTCCAGTAGGAGTAGAACTGCTACTGACCACAGGAGGAGAGCAGGGGGCCCTTTGGCCAAGGAAAATGTTCTCATTCCCTTAGGCAAACCCCACCCCACCAAATGTCATCAGGGTAGAGATGAGGTGGAAGTCCCCTACTTTTCTCAGTCCTCTCTAGAATTTCTAGGAATTGGCCCTGATCTTCTCAGACATCCCACACTAAGGGTGTGCCCTTCCTCCTGCTTTAATATGCCCAGTAATAGTGCTAATTGAAGGAACTTCAGCTCCTTCTGCAGCCTTGTTTTGTCAGGTGTAAAAGTCCTCTCTAAATTTCTGGATGTGGATACCGTTCTTGCTGGCACCCTTCCTTTGGAGTTCAACTGTCACTCAGGCCTCATGAAAGGCCTCTTACAACTCACTCATTCATTGTACTTCATTGTCCCGTCCATTCATTAACATTCACTGGGATAATTCCTCTCACTGCCACATGCATAGAGGCACGTGCACATGTGTTCAGACCTCACTTCTCATTAGCAGTGAGTACACTTGTAATAAGAAGCAGTACTGCCTGAATGGGGGACCGCCCTCCCCCTCTAATAGCTGGGGAGTCTACTGCACTAATGTTATTTCAAGAAGTAGCAGGAAAATTGGTGGCCTCTGCAGAACAGGCAGGGAGGAAAGGGTGGGGGTGTTCCTGGCAGCTCTCTTCTCTAAAACACCATCAGCTACATCACTCCAGACAGATACTGCTCCTCGTCCCCTTCCCCTAACCCCATTCCTCCCAGAGCCAGCTAGTTCTAGAGATCCAGTCTCTGCCTTCCTCTGGGACATTAACCTGGCATTCAAGGTTCTGCAGAAGACGGCTCTCAAGTACCTTCCACCAGTCTTATCTGCTATATCCTCCTTGAATTGAATTCTACTCCCACAAGCAGGTCTGCTCCTATGATCTTTAGCTCATGCTTTGCTTATATATTTTCCCTAACCACTGCTTAGGGGCCAGGTAGTTGCAATGGCTTGGAGAACTGTTATTCTACCTCAGCAATTCAGCAAAAGTGGTGCCTTTTCAACATTTTTTAATCTTTATTTATTTTTGAAAGAGAAAGAGACAGAGTGCAAGCAGGGGAGGTACAGAGAGAGGGAGACACAGAATCCAAAGCAGGCTCCAGGCTCCCAGCTGTCAGCACAGAGCCTAACACAGGGCTTGAACTCACGAAACCATGAGATCATGTCCCGAGCCGAAGCTGGATATTCAACCGACTGAGCCACCCAGGCACCCCAACATTTTTTAAACTAATGGTTAACAAGATGGTTGTTAGGACCATGAAGAAAGTCATTAGAGGAAGCACACCAAAAGTAAAACCGTGAAGTAAGAGATACAAGAGAAAAGAGGCAGTGGAATGGTGGTGCTTTCATTATGGTCTATCACCTACCCACCAAAATATAGTCCCTGCTCTTCCCAGCCTGACCCAAGAAGCAGGCTCATTTCTCCCTGATGTTAGGATCCCAATTCTCCTCTTAGTACTGAAATACCACTACCAGGCCTTCCAGAACCTAATCTAGCCCTGCCTTTCCATGAGGGAGATATTCCCTGTTCCCCACCAGGACCCACTATCCTTCTGAAGTCCATGGGCTTCTTGGCAATACCGTCAACTAGCACTCAAAAGTCCTCTGCATGTGCACATACCATACCTACTTAGATGAGATCCAAAATTTCTAGAGGGAATCCAGCAGAGGCTCTGCAATCCCCCAGAGCACCCCAAGGGAAAGGTCTGCAACTTAGCAGCTGCTTCCTGAGCTTACTGGGCTTCTGGTTAGGCAGATGCAAATTGCTTGCCTAATAAGAGACAGTGACATTTGTTCTCTCTCAGGAAAGATAGGACCTGGTAGGCAGTTGCTTTTCAAAGGGGGCATTTTGTAACTAAAAGAACACAGGCTTTCAAGTCAGATAGATGTGGACTGCAACGGAGCTCTAACACTAACTAGCTATAAGAGCCTTGGGGAAGCTACTTCACTATTCTGAACCCCAATTTTCTTTTTGCATTTGTCCATTGCAGTTGGGCTTCTCAGCCTTGGTGTTACTTACAAATTGGACTAGATAATTCTTTACTGTAAGAGACTTTCTCATCTCTCTCTCTCTCTCTGTCTCTCTGTCTCTCTCTCTCTGTATATATCAGATGCCAATTATACCCACTCTCTGCCCCCCTCCCCTGCCCAGTTGTGACAATTAAAAATGTTATAGATATTGCTGAATGTTCCCTGGGGAGCAAAATCATTCCCAGTTGAGTGATCAAAAACCATTAATATTTACACCTTGGGATTGTTCTAAAGATTAGATAATGTGATAGCATATGTAAAGCATCTGCCACAGCATCTAGCATATAATAAGGAATCAATAAATATTAGTCCCATCAGATATTTTAAGTAGAATTAGGCAGTTTTCCTTCTATCTTCACCCACCATGGAATGTCCCTGGAGCCTCAAAGTGCTGAGTGCTAGTTAGGTAGAGTGGGGTGGCTTTAGAAAGGAAGCTCAGTAGAAGGTGTCTAAGTCCAGTGATCTCTCCAGCGTGTTCAATGGCCTCAAACATTTTATGGACATTCAGGTGTGTCTTAGAAGTGTCTCCAGGGAAAAGGGTGATGTAGGCCCAGAGGAACATGGGTTCAGTAGTTTCTCTGGAGAGCCTTTTTTGTAAGCAGGCTGCCCATTTGTGCTTCAATGTGCTCCTCTTCCCTAGTTGTTCTGGGAGATACATGGCCCATTTCAGATGCAGGACTATGGCTTATGTAGAGAAGCTGTTTGTACCAGCAAGGAGAGAATGTGGAAGATACTGGTGAGACACTAGCCTGGCTGGAGCACAGGAAGGAAGGACTCAGAGGAAGCTGGCTATAACTGTAGACCCCAGAGGGTAGTCTTCCTGCCCACCCTGCCCTCAGTGCATCTGGCCTTTGCAGCTGCCATATTCTGCCTGCTCAGCTCTTGGAATCTCTATTAGAGTGGGAAGACAGAGTAAGGAGAAAAGTCTCCAGAAGTAGTATTTCATTCAGGCCTAGGATACATGGAAATCTTCCAAGTCTACAACCAGCTTCTAGCTTCTATGAGAAGTAAAATTGACCCAATATAGGAAATTTCAGAGTTGTCTGAGTTATAGACACCCCAACTCAATTTTTTAAAATATTTATTTATTTAGAGAGTGGGGAGGGGCAGAAAGGGAAGGAGAGAGAGAATCCCAAGCAGGCTCCACATTGTCAGTGCAGAACCTGACACAGGGCTTGATCCTAAGAACTGATATCATGACCTGATCCGAAATTAAGAGCCAGATGCTCAACTGACTGAGTCACCCAACACCCCAGCAACTCATTTTTTTTTAATAGCGGAGTAGAAAGGGCAATGGACTAGGGCCTTAAATTGCTCCTCTGGGCCACTGATTGATTGTGTGGTCTTGAGTGAGTCATTCTCTCTGGAGCTCCCCTTCATCATCTGCTCTTGGGCAGCACTGCAACTGTTCTTTCCAAGGAAGACTTTGAGAGGCTCTGGTGAGATCAGCAACCAAACATGCTTTGAGAAGAAAGAATTATTGGTGCATGCCCACCACCAAGTTCAGTCTCATGCTGAGAACAGGCCATATCAGAGCCATCTGAAAGGTAGTCACTGGCTGAAAGGACTGAGCTCCCAGTATGAGAACAGACCAAGGTGGGCCACCTCTGGGGGGCCAGAGTGGAGCTGATCTACAAAAGTTACCAAGGTCAGTGTATAACAGGAGCTGGGAGAGAGGGTCTAGCAGGACAGGTG
The DNA here is from genome assembly GCF_018350175.1 of Felis catus. NCBI lineage: Eukaryota > Metazoa > Chordata > Mammalia > Carnivora > Felidae > Felis > Felis catus. The sequence continues at coordinate 37,592,946 of NC_058371.1, read as the reverse complement.
AAGAAGAAAGAGTTCATTGTTTTTATTTGGTTGTAGTTTTAATCATGAGATTAGCCAAGAAAGGTAAACACATGTCAAGTTTCACTCTTTTTTAAATGGGGAGTTGAGATCTAAAAGCCCCAAAGGAAATTCCTCACTTATATGTATTACTCATGGGGAGCTGTGATCTGACCCATGGGTACCTGGCTCACTGTGGTTCCTTCCTCTGCATTTGCTCTCCCTTCCTTCCCTGAGGGCCTACATCATCTCATATCTAACATGTGGTGTAACCTTCAAGAAGGCCTGCCTCCTCTCTTCCCACTAACCCTTTCTGCACAAAGGTCTTCTAAATACAGATTTCAACACTTGCCACACTAATCTTTCTGATAACCTTTTCCTGCTCCCATGGCATACCTCATCAAGACCAATGCTACCATCTGACAGTGTTGGGAAACCTTCCCATTAAGTAGTATAGTCAAAAGGCTTGTGTTTGAAACCTATCTAACCAGCACTTCCTCAGAGAAACAACATGGCCAAGCACCTTAACTCTCTGAGCCCCTTTCCTTATCTCTGAAAATGGTATAAAAATCTCACATGTGGTGATTTCATAGGTGTACAGTGAGAATCAATGACACAGTGCATGTGAAAGGGCTTTACAAACTATAAAGAGCAGCACCAATATTAGAATCCATTCAGATCTCTTGAATTTCTCTCAAAGTTCATTCAAGATTGTTTTCTTATTCTCCTATTATTTCTATTTATAGGGATTTTCACTCCCTTAACTAGCCAGACAAATCCTTCCCTCCAGAGCTCAATGACCTTCCTATTGTGATATTTTCCTTCACTAAGGATACCCTTAGTACTGAGTCCCTGACCGGTCTCGGTTCTTCCGCATGCAGGTCAGAGTTAGTGAGCCCCCACCAAGCAATGTGCTTAGGGTTCATCCATTGTCTCATTTAATCCTTGCAATAAATGTAGCAAAGTATCTGGATACAATGTCAGTATACAAAAATCAATTGCACTTGTATATACTAGCAACAAATAAACAGCAAAAGAAATTTTAAAAACCACCATTTAAAAAATGTACATTTCAAAAATAACTGAAGTAATACATGGCCTCTGCATTGAAAACCATATTGTTTAAATTATTTAAAATGTTATTTAAACTATTTTATTAAATTATATAATTATATATATTAAATTATTATTTAAGTTATTTGAAGTAATTTGTGATAAATGTGATAAAGAAAATCTAAACAAATGTAGACATAGGTCGGGTTCATGGATTAGAAGACTCAATATTCTAAAGATTTGAATTGTCTCCAAATCAATCTATAGAATCAATATAATACCAATGAAAATTCCAGCAGCTTATATGTTGAAATGCAAATGCTATATGGTCCTATTAATAAGATGTTGGTAAAGAGGGTAAAGTTATGGTGTCAGGATGAGGGACAGAAGGACAAAGGGTACGAGGGCCAGAGGAGTTTCAGGGGTACTTTTAACACTCTTACCTTTTGCCTTGGGTTCTATTTATGTAAAATTTGTTTGAAAATCCATCAGTTTGTTCATCCATGATTTGTGCATATTTCTGTATGTATATCATATACTTCAGTACAATTTTCACTTTAAAAAACCTTCACATTGACCCCAGGAGGTGGTTCTACATCCCAATTTGCCAATGACTATACAAGGCACAGAGGGAACAAGGAACTGGTCCGATGTCACAAGGTGGATGAGAGGCAGAGAGCTATTCACAGATGCAGAGAGGTGGATACACAGCCCACCCTGTGTGCATTCCTTAACACCCTCTCCTGACTTTACATCTAGTCGTCACTGGGGCTTTGTCTCTTCACAAGCAGGGACCCTGAATCCTACTTGCCTCATGCTCCCTTTGCTGCCTGCACAGGGCTAGACATGGCAGCCCAATAGATGCTCAGTGTTATGGGCTGAAAGCTTCTGTCCCCTCAGATTCATATGTTGAAGCCCTAACCCCCAATGTGATGGTTTTTGGAGGTGGGGCCTGTGGAGGCAATTAGGTTTAGATGAGGTCATGAGGATAGGGCCTGCATGATGGGATTAGTGTTTTTTAAAAGGAAGAGACCAGAACCTTATTTCTCCACCACATGAAGGCACAGCAAGAAGGTAGCTGTCTGCAAGCCAAGAAGTGGCCTCTCACCAGATACTAAATCTGCCAGCAACTTGATCTTAGACTACCCAGCCCTCTCAACTGTGAGAAATTAACATTTATTGTTCAAGCTACCTGCTTTATGGTATTTTGTTATAGCAGGTCAAACAAAGACACTCAGTAGGAAGAAGAAGGCCAGAAGCTAAATCTATAAACTTTCCAACCTACACTTTCCCTCCTTCCTTACCTTCTACTCTTTTCCTTCCTGGCTCTAAAGAGTGTTCCTGAGCTTGCCTGTTCTTGACTCTGCCCCCTACTTGGCAGAGTGGTGTTACCTTTAGGATGGGGCTGGCAGGGTGGTTTCAGCAAAGTGGTTTCAGCAGTGCTCCCAGAATGCAGTGCAGAGTTGGAGCAGAAGACCTGCTCCTCTCCCTCAGGCCTCTAGAGCCAGGCTATCACCAGCAGGGTGAAGTTTCCTCCACTCGCCTACTCCTGGAAAGACCCTCATGGGTGACGGGGGAGCCAGACTGGTGTGCCTCAGCTCCCACCTCTCTCTGTCCCCAGGATTTGGTCTTGACTCCTCTACTTCCATTTCAGCCTCCAAGCTCTTTCCTCCTTTCTACACTTGATCTTAGCCGAAAGGCCAAGAAGCGATCTTTCCTCCTTTCTAAAGAGAGAAACTGTCCCTGTTGGCAGAGCCCTGTGCAGAGTTCCCTCCCCAACAGAGCTGAGGTATTCTTCAGTTTCCACCTCATTGAAGAATCAGAAACTGGATGCTGTCAGGAGTCTCCACTGAAAAGGCTGATGCCAGCCTCCCATGGCTCAAGAAGAAAGTGGCCACTGCCCAGAAAAGGCTGTGGGGAGATAGTTTACCAACATTACCATTGCCTCTGGCCAGAGGTAGGTGCCCAAGTTGAAATAGCAGAGTCCAGATCCCTTAGATGTCAATCTGGAGGACATAGTTCCTCTTAACCTCCCATTTGTTAGGTTTGGATGAAGGACTATACATACATGATCTGGAGTAATCTGTACCCCAGATGCAGAAAATGAGGTCTCAGGTTTTATATCTAGCAAGGGGCAATGCCTGGCTTTGAACCCAGACTGCCATCAACAGAGCTCTAGCCACACACACCATCTGTTTACCCCTAGTGGTATTGATGCTCTGTAGACCTTAATACCAGCCAGTGTTTCTCCTGCCCCCTTGCCCAACCTTCTCCCCACAGGCTTACCTGTTCCTCCAGACCTCATCCTAACTCTGCCCCCTGCCCCTTCCTCCTGCTTCACCTCCTCCTATACTCTGGGTTAAGTCTGTAATCCTTGTTAGTCCTTTGCAACCCTAATCTTGGACTAACACCGTAGCCTCTCCAAGCTTCTGTTCCTATCTGTAAATTGGAGCTAACAGTAGTACCTACCACACAAAGTTTCTGTGTATATCGAGTGAGATTTTATTTGTAAAGGAAGTGGGACATATTTGAGAGATTAGTAAATGGCAGCTATGTTTGTCTTTTTGTTTTTTAACATATAGAACTCGGTGACTGAAAGCATTTTTGTGCTCTAATTCTAGACTCAAATTCTTCATATATTTTTCCCCAACGTTGCTGTTCTCTGGGCTCTACTTCTTTTCTTTCATTATCTAAAGAACTGGGGCATTTCCATTTAGGGCCTTTAGAGATTAGATATTTTTTAAACATGGATAAACATGTATCAATTTTTTTTTTGTAGAAATTGCTCTTAAAGTGCTTAGAAATCACTAACAAATAGATAGTAAAGTCGCTGAGGATGCCAGAGGTATCCTTGGGGCCTACCATAGAGCCTTGCCCAGAAGAACTCAGTACATTAAAGGAAAGGAGCAGATAGTCAGAAGCACAGGTATGAATGGGGGGAGCAGACACAACCCCTTAAGCTGGTGATGGGGTGTTTTTAGCTAGAGACATCTCCTCATTCCCCTGCATGTTCCCTGCATGCCAGCTAACAGCAGCCTGGCCCCAGGGCGTAGATGAAATTAGATACCTCTGTCTTCCCCAGAGGCATTTCTGTGGGTCTCTGGCCCTAAAATCCTCTTGGACTGAAGCATGTGATGTTGGCCTATCCTGTCTCTTGCTGTTACTGCTCGGCCCACACTTGCTGCCACCTCCTGAAACAGGAGCACCTGTGGGGAGGGCTTTTCACCTGAGTCCATGGAGCAGCTAGAGGAAGAAGAGAGTGGGAGAATCTAAGGGATGATGTCAACTCAGTGGCTTGGAACAAGGGGAGTAAACATGAAGCAGCACAGAGGCTGGTCTGCACCATGAAATGTCCACTCTTGCACTGGATCTGGTGCATACTGAGCACTCTGTGGTACTATGGCAAAAGAAACCTTCATAGACACCAGTCGTAGAAACAAGACTCTACCTTCTACTAGTACCTTTATATGACTCAATGTGGAAATATATGTGCCTGTAAAGAGTGAGATCCTAAGAGCCCTTTCTGGTCAACGAGAAGTGGCTGATCCCTGGGGTCCTCCTGCCACTGTGTCCCTGAAGACTCCAATCCTGAATGCCTGAGAAGTGCTGTGCATCCAGCACAGGTCTGGGCAAAGCAGGGAGATGGCGCTTCAATTAGACCAGATCCCAGAAATCCCACTTGCCTCCTTGTTCCTGTTCTGTAGCTGCTCCAGGGCCAGGCAATAGAGCAAGGTCCTCAGTAGCTGGCAGAAGAGGTATGAGGAGTGGAGAAAGAGTAGAGTTCTTGGTTTGTGTCGCCAACCCTTCATCCTGTTTTCCTATCCTGGGACACACCTCTCTAGGGCCCTGCTGAGTGCAGACATTTTAAGTAGGGACCTCAACATAGCACCATTATTTTTGACCCTTGGCAGGCTTTCCTGAAACCACTTTATGCTGATGAGAGTAAGGCCTAATTCCAGGCTGCCTTGTGTCTCTCTAACAGGTTCCACATCTCTCATCAGCTTCTGAATCCATGAAGTGCAGTCAAGTGGGAGTTTATAGCTGCTGTCCCAGGGACTGTGCCCAGGGCAGGCCTTTGAACTCTGTCTTTCTCTGCAGACAGGAGGTTCCCACTGCTGTCTAATGGGGGAGGGCAGAGGCTGCTAGAGGGAAGTCCTGTGGATGCCTTTGTTCATGGACAGCTCTCTAAGATCTGTTCAAGCTGTCCTGGCCCTAGAATCAGATGGCCCTGCAACTGAGCTAACAACCTCTCTCCCAGATGTTTCTAAAAGCCATGAGAGCCTCTTGTCACTGGAGGCACTGCCTTCTCCCCAACAGATACCAACATACTAGAATGGAGAAATTGCTAGACTCTGAAGATGTAGGTTCTAAAGTCAGATCAGAGACCTAATAGCTGTGTGCTTGTGCCATGGAAGAAACCACCTCAACTTTCTGGACCATGCCATCAAAGTGGAGAAGTTTCCCCTGCTTAAAAAACACACACACACAAAGAAAAAAGAAAAATAAAAAGCAGAGAAGGAGCTGAGAAGGCAGGTGGAAGGTGCACTAAATGCCAGACTGCTCATTTCACATGGGAGGGTTCATGTATCTGTCCCTGGTATAGAATGTGTGTCAAAACAGCAGCAGCTTTGATTTGGTCCACCCAGGCTGCCTGCCCCATCTTGTTAATGATGCTATTTAGGCAGAATAATGTTCCTCTGTCCAAAGACAGAGGTGGACTTTTCAGCTTTTCATTCTCCTATGTGAGACTTGGCCAAACTTGGGCCTTCTTTCATCTGTTCATCTCCCAATGAACTAAATGCAGAGAGAAGTTTCATTTGATTTGTTTTTCTTTCTCCTCTTTTCCTGACCTTATATGCTACATAATCCAGAAAATGACCCAGATGGAAAAGGCACTGGCTTTGAAGCAAGAGGCAGGAGGCAAAAAGAAAGAGGTGCAGTATAAAATCCTTGTATCCAGCCAATCACCCTGGGGAGAAATCTTTCTCCCCTAACTCCATTCCACACATGCTCCAGATGGTGTTATGGAGTCTTCTTGAGGGCGGAGGGAAAATCCAGTGGCCCTTCAGGGTCTCTGAGCCCTCCCGTCCCTTGCCTCCTGTCCTCCACACATTTGTCATAAGCCAATGTGAGCAAGAGATCTACTTCAACACTGAATCTCTGCCTCAGGACATTCAATGATGCCACACTCATCTGTTGTACATAATTTCATTAGCCAATTTTAATTTAGTCAAATTGACAATGTAGTTAGAGAACCAGAGTGACAAAGGTGGAAGTGTTTCACCCCCTCTCCCGTATTGTTTTTAGTTATGACTGTCTCTTTGTGCCAGAGTAAGCAAATAAGAGAGCAGTTGTGAGGAGGCACTTGGGTGGGTCAGCAGACTGAGCTCAGGTCATGATCTCATGGTCTGTGAGTTCAAGCCTCACATAGGGCTCTAGGCTGTCAGCACAGAGCCCACTTCAGATCCTCTGTCTCTCTCTCTACCCGTCTCCCATTTATGCTCTCTCTCTCTCTCAAAAATAAATAAACATTGGGGCATGTGGGTGGCACAGTCAGTTAAGCTTTTGGTTTCAGCTCAGGTCACGATCTCACGGTTTGTGGGATTGAGCCCCACATTGGGCCCGCATTGACAGTGCAGAGCCTGCTTGGGATTCTCTCTTTCTCTCTCTCTCTCTCCCTCTTTCTCTGCCCCTCTCCCACGCATGCTCTCTCTCAAAATAAATAAATAAACTTAATAAATAAATAAACATTAAAACAAACAAACAAAAAAATAAAGCATTAAAAAAAAAGAGAGAGTGGGGCACCTGGGTGGCTCAGTCAGTTAAGCGTCCAACTTCAGCTCAGGTCATGATCTCACGGTTTGTGAGTTTGAGGCCTGCATCGGGCTCTGTGCTGACAGCTCAGAGCCTGGAGTCTGCTTTGGATTCTGTGTCTCCCTCTCTCTCTCTGTCCCTTTCCCACTCACACACACTCTCTCTAGATAAACGTTAAAGAGAGAGAGAGAGAGAGAGAGAGAGAGAGAGAGACACACAGGGCGTAGTTGTCATGCAGTATTGACTGACTCCAAAGTTTCCCCTTCCTGATATCCTGGACATGTCTATATGAAGGGCTCATGGCCTTCTTGCATGGATGTCTTAGTCTCATGCTGGCCTTCCTTCCATTGGCTGACAGGAAGGAGATGAGGCTAACAGAAATAGAGCTCCTATTATGTTTCATGTGCCTTTACTTATATTGGGTCATGTAATTTTCACAAAAATTCTACCTAGGACACAATACATTTTATAGTAAGAGAAAGATGAGAAAGCAGGCTCAGAGAGGCTAAGTGACTTGCCTGATGCCATACAGCTGTTAGGTAGCAGAGTCAAACACTGCCAAAAACAATGTTTTTTCTGCTTTCCACTCCCAAACTTGCCTTAAAGGTTGACAAGAATGAAAAAACCCAAGCCTCACTTGTGGGGCTCACCTGCTCTACCGGGGCCATAGGTTGCCATCCAGGTGAGGATGAACTTCTCTGGAGACTAAAGGCATATGGCATGAGCTGAAGTGTTTCCTGAGGAAAGACTCACTGGAGGCTGGAGATGTCACAGGACACTGCCATGGCCTTATCCTCTCTTGGTTAGTCAGGCTTCTAGAAAACACAAGGGAAGCTCCTGGGCAAGTAGAAGACGATAGGGAATGATGTTCTGAGATCTTTGGAGCTGTGGGCAGGAGGACCCCTGGAACCCAGTTCTGAGATTGAAGGAGGTCCTTACTTGACCATATCTGACTCTCTGAACACTGGAATGGACATCTGCCTCCTGGCTGGGAATCTCTCCCAATGTGACATCAACTCTCTGGGTGGTTAGCAGAGCTCAGCGGTACCCACAGCCTTCTCATTTTATTAAGATTTGGTTTAAATTGGGCACATATGAGACACAAACAGCAAACTTGATTTTCATTTTGGAAAGGTGACAACTGGTCACAACTGAGACTGGCATAGTAAACCTTCACTATCACATTAGATGGGAGCTTCTCAGAGCTCTTGGAACAACGAAAAAGGCAAAAGAAAAGAAGGAAATCAAACATCTGAAGACCCCAGAAAAATAAGGAGGAATACAGGAGAGAAAAATGGAGGCTGTGGAAGTCCATTCAGTGGAAGTCCAGGGACTCCTTTGACTTGGGTGGGGAGAGACCCACAAAGACTGAGAATATCCCATTATTGACAAGGACATATGTCTTCTGGGGCAAACCTGCCTAACACTAAAGATTTGAGGATCTAATGAATTCTATTGGCCCTTCCATCTTTGTCCACAGTTAGCAGCAGGTTAATGTAAAGAGTCTGAAGTGGGAGCACCAATCCTAGTTCTGCAACTAACCAGCTGTGGGACCCTGAGCAAATTCCTCCCCAGTCTGGGCCTCCATGCCTTCATCTGTTTAAAAAAACAAAAACAAAACAAAACAAAACAGAACAAAACAAAAAAGGCTCCTGTGATTCTGTCTAGGTCTAAAGCAGTGCAAAGCAAGGTGTTACCCATGTATCTTCTTATAAATAAGTTCCTAGACTAGGAACTTTCCTCTCCTTGAGCCTTAGCTACCCTACATTTCCAGGTAGTGGAAGATCTCTGGGAACATGTGCTATCAATCAGGAGATAGGAAGGAGGAAAGAAAGTCATTCTACTAAATAATGTTATTTCTAGAAAGAAGTCTCTCCAACCCCAAATCTATTCTATTCTCCATTGCTGGATTAACTTCTTAAAACCAAGGTTTACTATAAGCCACTGTCTACCTATTACTTGTCATTTACCACTGCCTACTAAATAACAAGCAAACTCCCAAGGGGTGCACAAGGTCCTTCTCAATCTGATTCAACTTGCTTTTGTTTCCCCACAACCTATTGTCCCCTATCTTTTCCACCCTCCCTCCATCTCTTAAAATCACACCCAGGAGTGCCTTAGTGGCTCAGTAAGTTGAGTGTCTAGCTCTTATTTCAGCTCAGGTCATGATCTCACAGTTCATGGGGTCGAGCCCCACCCGGGGCTCTGTGTTGACAGCATGGAGTCTGTTTGGGATTCTCTCTCTCCCTCTCTCTCTCTCTGCCCCTCCTCTGCTCATGTTCTCTCTCTCTCAAAATAAATAAATAAACAAACAAACAAATAAATAAATAAATATTAAAAAAATAAAATCACACCCAGATCACAGGGTACTTCTCAACTTCTATATCTTCCATGAAGACTTTTTAGACTAGTTTAGCTTTGTATAGGGATATTTTCTAATGCATCTGTTGTCTCCCCTAATACCAAGCCTGTCTGGAACAGTCTCTGTCTCATTTGTGGGTCCTGCCAGGAGCTGGTAGAGTGCTTGATATGAACCTTTAAGTATATGAAAGTATATGAAACTTTAAGAGAATGCAACTAAAATAGAAAAAACTGGGTCCAGGGACCCAGAGAAGGAGTTCTTGGAGGTGAGTAAAGACAGCAACTTGGGGAAGAAGGTTTTGGATGGAGTGGGAGGAGTGGATAGCATAGAATTTAAGGATCCTTTCAACTCTGATATTTTGTGTTTCTATGAAGAACACTGGACATTTCTTCAACACAGACTCTTTAGTTTCCTGATAAATCTTGGAGCCTTGGGTTTGGAGGTCCTGTCTGTAGCAAGAGCTACCCACTCCCAGCCAGTGCAATGCCTCTGAGCAGGGCAGTTGCAGGCCCCTGGAGGGGAGAAGCGCAGGCAGCTGGGAGCAGACAGCTCCCTTAAGTGGAGCACTGCCTTTTTAGTGCAGGTGGAGGCTGCGGCTCTGCCTGGTGGTTTTGCTTTCCCCATCTGCCTGCAGTTCAGTTTGCCTGCTGGTGCCACTGTGGTATTGGGGCTGGAGGAGGTTGTCTCCTCAAGATGTGAGCACAGTCTAATCCTTCCCAGCCTCCTCCACATGTGCACTGCTGAGATGCCCTTCAATGGGAAAGAGAAGAAGAGAGCTGAAGTTAGAATGTCTGAAGGTTGCAATAAATATGGGAGGTTCTCTGAGTGCTTAAAGGGTCCTTCTGAAATCCTCTGACCTCTGACCTTGCTGCTGAGGTGGCCAGGGCAGACCCAGCACAGGCATCCTCCAGACACTCTGGTCAGACTGCCTCTTAGTGATCAGCAGAAGGTAAAGAGCAACCTCAAGGCTCATTCCCCCAGACTTCCATCCCTTGACAAGCTCAGTTAATTCCCCATTGTTTCTGCCTCCCTAGCTGTGTGGTGGCTTCTGTTCTCAGGGTTTTTTTCATTATCTTCATGGATAAGAGGGTGGGAGGGAAGGAACCAAGGTTGGGGGATCCATCAGGTTCCAGGCCAGCTTGTGTTGGTACTGTATTCCCCTTCCAACCTCTGCTTGGGAGACCAAATGAATGTTATCAGTGACTCAGAGAACCTTCTGTCAAGGTCACTCTGTTCTGCCTGATGCTATCTCTGCTGTCTGACATGAGAACTGATTCTGTTCTCCACCTCCTACCAGCCTCAGTGCAATCCTGGGCACTGGATGAGCTAACAAAGAGTGCCCCATCTGTTGGCTGGAGATCATGTAGAGTCTCGCTATGCCAGGACAGAAAGTCTTTAAGTTTCTGCCTCCCTAGCTGGTCGGTTCCTGTGTGGTACAACCCTTTCTCTCCCTGAAGCTTCCTTGAAAGCTGAGGGAGAACCAGCCTTGAAAGTTCCCCTGTTATTCCTTCTTTTCTTGCCTGCCTGGGTTTTCAAACTCGGTGGCCCTTGGGCACCACAGGGAGATCTGAGAAGGATCTGAGAAGGAAGGGCCACTGTAGGCCTTACCATTACCCTCAGCCATTTGAGTCTGAACCTTAAGTGAATTCAGAACCTGGTGCTCTACATGTGAGGCATGGCATATTTTCCTTTCAAGGGATTTATAATCTAGGCAGGGAGGAAGGATAGAGAAGCTAAATACTAATACATGGGAACAGATGCTCAATGGGTGTGACAGTACATATTGCAAATTTAAGGAAAAGGGAGCCAATAGGGGGGCGGTCTTTCTCCCATAGCTGATGTCCTTTCTTCCCCCTAGACCAAGCAGGTGCAGCCCCTCAGTAGTGAGCAAACCCCTCGTGTCTCCTCCTATTGAGCCAGGACACACTCACCTATTGCTCACCACCCCACCATCTAGAGTTATTGGAGTTCCTGGGGAAAGGTGCTGGCAAACCCAAGCTTTGTTTCCCTGCCTCCTTAGCTTTCTCTTGCCTCCTTCCCTTGCATGCCTATACTCAATTCTCTCTTCAGCAGGAATATAATGTTCAGCTGCTTTACACCCACTCTCTGAATGCTGCCAGCGAATAATGACTAAGGTGGTGGGTGGAAGTACAGCAAGTTGAGACCAATTTAGCAGTCCAGGATGCCAGGAGGAGGGTGATTTAGCAGCAAATGGCTTTGCAACTGCAAGGAGAGTGAAGATGCCCCCAAAGCCAACAGGCCAGTGAGCCAAGTGCACAGCCCCACCCTGGTGCCTCAGGCAGGGATTGCCTCAACCACCTGGCAGTCTATGCATTGCAGTTACATTCATGCAAAGGACAGGGTCTGTCCTTCAACATCAATTGATTTCCAGAATAATGCCCATCTTCACCCCTGATCTCAACTCCACTTTGACACTTTTGAGGGGTCTGTGTCCTTGTGTACCCCTTAGTCTGAAAGTCTCACCTAGATTTATCCCTCTTCTGGTGGATGCTATGGCCTGGGAAATTCTGCAGCTCTGAAGGGCTGATGGCAATTCAAAAGACTGCTCTGGGCATGGCAGAAATTGAGGTTCTGTGGCATCAAGGAGGGGTGCTGCCAAGTACACTTTAGATAATGCCATGGAGAGACCAACCCAAGTAGACACAGGTGTGGATCTTCCAGGTCCTGCCATCTGGGAATGTCTGAGGATTCATGCTATGGGATGTGACTGTGAGTGTGGATATCAGAGGAGAGCATGGGAGAGATGAATGAATGAATTTGGGGTGTGTGTGTGTGTGTGTGTGTGTGTGTGTGTGTGTGTGTGTGTCTGCCTGCTAGCAGTCATCCTTAAGGCAGTTATCTTCTCCCACAGTGATTAACTGACTTGGAAGCAATTCTGTGGGTGATCTGTATAGGGCAGCTCCTTATTGCCTTTGTTCCAGGTACTGGACAAAACCCACATCACATCTGTTTAGACACCAATTTGGCCTGTCACTTAATAAGAAAAATCACCACTCTACTGGATTGATTAGAACAATTAGTTTTAGCTGATAGCTAACACATATACACCCTCACATTCTGTCTGCCATCAGGCCTAATGATAGGGTGGTAATAGCCTTGGACTGGGGGTCAGGAAAACTGAGTTCAAATCCCAGCATTCCACTTAAAATTTTGGGTGAGCTCCTTCACCTCTGATCAGCTCATTGAGTTTTCCCATATGTCCAACTGTGGAAGATATCTTCTTACAGGGTTGATGATAATGATACTAATAACACCATCACCAGCAACATTAATATCCCTTTTCAAGTGGACAGTCCTGTACAAATAAAAAGAGCTGTTAAAATTATTATTATAGGAAGCCTAGGGATGATGATAGGCCGTCAAGTAGAAGTTGATGTCTGTCAGGAAGCAACAGAGTAACAGAAGCAGGATGGAGATTGCAGACACAGGGACAGCTTTGCCAAACGGCAGTTAGCCTGAAGCTCAATGCGGCCATGCTTGATTTTTGACACATCCCCACCCACTTCTCTAAATCCTTGGAGAAGGGGATCCAAAGTGATTCTGCACACTCATTTTGCTGAAGGCAGTTGTTAGAGATGAGTTACCTCATATCTTTCATTTCCCAGCTCTGTCTGCTCTCAGTGTCTTCCTGAGTTGCATGGAAGGAGGAAACAGGCTCCCACCAGGATTCCCCTTGGGAATAAAAGCTCCATCTCCTCAGGTCTCAGCTTGCATCTTGAAACTATAACCTTGCTGCTGCTATGTCTGCTCTTTTTACACATTCCTGAAGCTCAACTTCAAGGTTTAGTTCATGACCACCTCTTCCCTGGTGTCTTCGAGATCACCTCCCTCATACTGTGCAGCTGCCATGTTCAAAGTTAGTACAATCCAATTTTCAATGTACTTGTCATTGATTCATGTGTTCTGGTTCTTCTTTTCAATTTTCATCACAGTTTTTATTCTCAAGGCATTATTGAAACATTTCTTAAAATCCCCCAACTCCGTGGTACCTTGCATGGATAAAATCTTTAATAAATAGTGAAATGCAGTTTTAGGAAAACTAAAATAATCTGAGACCTCTGAGAAGGCATGTGGCAACCTTTGAGAAATAATAGGGTTGTGTAAAGGGTATGGGAAGGGAGTCACCAGACTGTAATCATGTGACCTTGGACAAATCATGACCAGATTACTTCCCCAAACATGGTAGCAATTCACACTCCCAACAGCAGCTTATGAGTGTCTATTTTAGATCGGTGGTTTTCAAACTGTAGCAGCATAAAGATCTATTCAAAAGCTACCTCTGAGTCCTACCAGTTAAATTACCTAAAGATTCCCCAGACAGCTAGATACTACTTTGTTGGCAAACCCCTAGAAACACCCCATCATTGCCCTGGAACCACTGCCCTCTTGGGGTTCCAAATGCACAATTTTAAAACCTCAATTCTAGACCCTAGCAACTCCCGCTTATATATATTTGTGGGTTGACTGAACCTGACATAGAGTGCCTATGTTGGAAGGGTGGCTGGGAGCTAGATTTTCCTTAGGTTTCCAAACTGGAGTCAGGAACTGAGATGGAGGAGCCCTGTCTAGGCAGCGGCCCTGAAGGAGGTGACCCAATAATAAAGCAGAGGCCACACCAACGAAGTGTGTTCATGCAGTAACCTGCTATTGGGAAAATGCTCCCTGCCAATGGTCTCTGACAGTTCTTTTCCTTCCCATTACTTTATTAAACAAGCATTTATTAAGGGCCTAATCAAAGTAGCCACAAACTATACTCTGAGCTAGGCATTCACGACACTATCTCTGCCTCTAAGAACTTAGCAGGCTCTTCAGGACCAGTGAGTAAATGCCAGGATAGCATGGAAGAACTCAGAGGAAGCCATGTGACCCAGAGAAACTCAGGGAAAGGAGAGGGGAAGTTTTCTTGAAGGTGCTGATTCTCATGGTTAAAACCAGAATTGCAAGTGGGAGCTTGTTAGGTGGAGGTAGAGGGAGAGGGACAGGGCAAGGATATTTTGCAGAGAGGAAACATGTATTTCTATTTTTAAAGCAGAAGAATATGGAAAGAGCCAGGGCAGGGGTGCCTGAGTGGCTCAGTTGGTTAAGCGTCTGACTGAGGCTCAGGTCATGATCTTGTGGTCTGTGAGTTCAAGCCCCATGTCATGCTCTGTGCTGACAGCTCAGACCCTAGAGCCTGCTTCAGATTCTGTATCTCCCTTTCTCTCTGCCCCTTCCCCACTCATGCTCTCTGTCTCAAAAATAAACAAACATTAAAAAAAAAATTAAAAAAAAAAATAGCCCGGGCTGAGCTGAGCAGAGTTCAATTCCTTGCTCCTCCATTTTCTACCCTAGCTATGTTATTAATTTCCTGGTCTAATAATCATACACCCTGCAGGGCTGTGCTGAGGATTAAATGAGATAATGCATAACAAGTACTGTGTACATAGTATACTCAGTGAATGTTAACTATTGCCCATTACACCGACTATAAGCTGGTTAACCATAGGTTTGCCTTCATTACCTTATTCATCTTCGTAGCCTCACTGCCTGGCCCAAAGCCTTGCATTTTGTAGGTATCCAATGAATATTTATTAAGTGAATGCTGAATAAGTACAAAGGCATATAAATAAATTTTCAGGATTAGAAAGCCATTTTTTATATGGCTGGAGCCCATCTACCTCTTTGTCCAGACAGACAGACATAGGCAAACACATGGCTTCTCAAGACTGCATGGCAAATCTTTCCCTCACATACTCCCAAAGCATTGGGTCTCCCAAAACACACCTTTGACAGCAACTATTTCACACACATCTACTGTGGCACACACAGACAGGAGGCTCCTCCTGCAGACACAAATGCACACGCTGGATTGTTAAAGCAGGTTTTACTTCATGAAGTGCACAGAGGCTGCCATAAATGTTAAATAACAACCATCTCAAACGTCCCATCCTCCTTCTTGCTCTCACATAGACACTTTTGAGAGACAACCTTTTTGTCTCCACCTGGGTTTTTTCTCACCTCATGAAGAGTGAATGTCCACACTCACATCTTCTCAGCTGAGAGTTTATCCTTTGACTTCCTAACTTTGCTCCCATTAGCAGTGGACCTCAGGGAAATCCCTGCCCCTCTCATGCCTCAGTTTCTTCACTGGTAAAACACAGAGAATTAACAATGCTTCATGCCAACCTGGTAGTTACATTGTGAGGATAAAGGAGATAACAAATGAGATAACGTCTGTGATGTGCAGAAAGCACCTCAGAAGAAAGGCACTGGATAAATATAAGGTGTAAATGCCACACCTGATTAGTGTGTGTGCCTCTGCCCACAGATTTCCACCCACACACTCTGCTCTTCTCCACCCTTGAACACAAACACCCTTCCTGCCTGTAAATGCAGTCTCAAATACCCATTTTCATGTATGTGCAAATATATACACACTTTCAACACCTGTATTTTCTGCAGAATGCCCACAAAAATTATTTTTGAACTTAGAGGAAGCTCAGGTTACAAACTCTAGCTCCTACCTACAGAATCACTTCAAGGGTACCTGGCGCTGGAAGAATTGCCAAGCAGACGGCTCACCTCTCTGTGGCTGGGCTGCTCAGCTCCCATGACTGCAATTAGGCTGCACTACCAGCAGAGCAGGAGACCCTTTATCTGGTACAGCTCTTGCCAAGAGCTCTCCAGAACTCAATGCCTCCACACTAGTTTGCCAGCATCCAAGACCCAAGATCAGGGCTGATGGTTGCAGGAGGGTGTGGATGGAATGGGAGAGGAGGGACCCAGGAACTTTAGATGCTTAGATCCCTAACACTCTTTGTTCCTGGGGAACTGAGTGCTCTGAAGCTAACAAGTCTCAAGCACTTTCCTAGGCCTGACATACTTGTGGGTGAGAAGAACACTCATTTTCTCCACAGTTTACTCCTTTCCACTTGGAGCACGAAGGAGAAAGCTCACCTGGCTTGTGGTGTTTTGGTGCCTGTTGCTGCTGAGTTGTATGCTCTGAAAGATGGAGTTAAGTATGTTGAAGGGTGTGATGGGGGGTGTAGGGAGTGGGGGGCTGGTTGCCTATGGTGGGTGAAAAAAAGAAGTGAATGTAGTGTGTGTGGGTGTGGAACTGTGCGTGTGTTAATTTGGCTAAATGGCAACTCGAGGACTGATCCTGGTGACCCACAACTCCAGGGTGCCACTTACCTTCATTCATTAATCCCCTCTCTACCCACCTCAGCCCCTGTGACATATCCCTTCAGTGAAACATTACAGACCTAACTGTATCGCATCCCTGCCACCCTGTGAGTGCAGACACAGCCCATCTCCATAGTTCCAGAAGTCAAAGTGCAGTGACCGGACCCCAGCTGTCAGACCCTCTGTCTAGGACCTGGCCCCCTCAGGGCTCACGCACACTCCCCTTTTCTTCATCTCAGACATCACTTAATATCCATCAAGATCAGATTCGGGGCTTGGAGTAGATAAAACCAGTCTCCGGGAGACCGAGACAAAGACAGAGGACAGACGCAGCATCCTTTTCTCCAGACTGGGACCAGAACAGCAGCACCCACCCCGGCAGAGGGAGAGACCCTGACAGTTACATGCAGAGACAAAGACACCTAGACAGAATCTGACATAGACAAAGACCGACGGACGCACGGACGCACTGGCACGCCGTGAGGAGTGCAGTTTCCCTGGGAGCCCTGATGCGGGTGCCGCGGCTGCAGACACTTCTCAGGAGCGACCCCTCGTCTACCGCACCTTACCTGCCCCCTTGAGCCTCGGACTGACTTGAGAATTTTTTTTCAGTGTGTTTCGCAGTGTGTTCCCGGTTGTCTTAGCAGAGCTGCCGGCCGAGCGGGTCCCGCGGCGCCGCCACAACTCGCGGCTCTGGCTAGCTGGACCAGGCGGGCAGAGAAAGTTTCGGCCTCCCCGCGCGTCCGCCGCCCGCCAGCTCTCCGCGCGCCGGCCACCGCGCGGGGTCCCGGAGCCGAAGGCGGGGCGGGGCGGGGCGGAGCGGAGTGGGGCGGGGCCAGCGCCAGCACCGCTCATTGGCTGGGGCGGGGCCTGCAGCCTCTCACTTGCGGCTCGGCGGCCTTTGTTCACCGCTGACAGCTGGGGCTGCTCTAGACCTCTGGGCTCCTTGGCGTCCGCCGTCCGCCGTCCCCCATCTCTCAGCTCTCACTTCCAGCAGACCCCGCCGGGCGGCCCTGAGTCTTTCTCTCCACCCACCCCTCCACCCCGCCCTTCCCTTTCTCCTACTGTTCTATCTTGTTCTTGTCCCTTCATTTTTTTTTCCTTTTATTATGTGCACTCCGTTCTTATTCCTTCCGGTTTCCTTTATCCATTCCTTCGCTTTCTCCTTTTTCCCGTATTCCTCTCCTTCTTTATCACCCCTTCTAGTTACTCGCCAGTTTCCTTTCCCCAGCACGGTCTCCCTACAGCAACCCCCAAATCCCGCAAAAAGGTTGGATTTCTAGGTTCAAAGAGGGACCCGCAGCCTTGGTGAAGGGCAGTGCTTCACCCTGCTAGGACTATAGACTGGAGGCCGGAGCACTGGCACTCCCACTCCTAAGACATTTCAAAGGCAAACTTTTTCAGCTTCCTCGCGGGGACTCGGTTTCAAGCGATAGCTGAGGCCTATTTCAAGTTTATAGCTTTAATTCTCACCCAGTGCATTTTTAACGCTATCATTTTCTCTACCACTCCCACTTTTAACTTCTAGCAATTGAGCTAGGAAGGAAACCCAATTTACAAGCTTTGGTAGGACAAAAGACCAGTTAAATGGGGTGCTGGGTGTGGCATGAAGCTCTGATCCTGAGAGTTCACCCAGGCTAATCCGCTAAAACCACGAATAGCTCTACCCAGGGAATGCCATCTTCAGCCAAAAGAGGTGTGTATGTGTGGAGGAGGGAAGATGGAGATGGCTAATCTCTGATTATAAGTAGAGTGGGGGAAGACAGCCCCAACAGAAGCAACATCATTTTGTTTCAGCCACCCCACTGCTCAAAACTTTGTAAGAGACCCTTACTACTTCCAGATCTTGACTCTGAAAACCCCTACTTTCAATCCCAGGCTTCCTGGAAGGCAATACAACATAGAGTTTAAAAGCACAGATAGGCTCTGCTAATTGTCTTCTCTGCATCCCTGAGCTAGAGCATTAACTTCCTTATATCTCAGTTTTTTTGTTTTTGTTTTTGTTTTTTGCGTTTGTGAAATGGGGGTAACAATTCCTGGAATGTAAACTTTCTGAGGGCAGGGACTTGTTCTCTTTTGTTCTGTTGGTCTGCTCTGTTTACAGATGTATCCTCAATACCTAAAACTTGGGTAGCATATAGTAGTCATTCAATAACTGCTTGTAAATGAACCAATTCCTAGTTCATAGGTTTGCTATGAGGACTAAATAAGAATCCTTGGCATGTGATAAGTACATACACATGGTAGCTATTACAAATAACATTACAACTTTTTTGAATCAACTCCAAAGGCTATTCAGCCTTCTCTAAACATCACCTCTTCTTTTTCACCTCTGTGTATACTTGTCACTCAGTTTGAGAAGTCTTTCTCTACCTGTCAGAATTTGAGACCTAAAACACAATCCTTATTTACCCCTTCTTCCATCATCTCAGTCAAAATGACAGTTCCTTTCTCTAAAGCTCCATGCCTCTTGTGTCCCATTCATTGACACAGCATATGTAAGCTTGCTTGCATGGCGACTGTTACTGCAGGTCTGTCTTTCTCTAGACCATGAACTATGTGGAGTCAGGGACTTGGTGTGCTCCCTCACAGGTGGGAGTTTCTCAGAAACATTTGCTGAGTGGTTTAATATAGACCAAACATCTCAGCACTTAAGAAAAAAAAGGTATAGGGGCGCCTGGGTGGCGCAGTCGGCTAAGCGTCCGACTTCAGCCAGGTCACGATCTCGCGGTCTGTGAGTTCGAGCCCCGCGTCAGGCTCTGGGCTGATGGCTCAGAGCCTGGAGCCTGTTTCCGATTCTGTGTCTCCCTCTCTCTCTGCCCCTCCCCTGTTCATGCTCTGTCTCTCTCTGTCCCAAAAATAAATAAACGTTGAAAAAAATTTTTTTTTTTAAAAAAAGGTATTATCTTGGAAGGTAGAATAAGGGGTCAGGTTGGCTTCAGACTTCAGTCAAACTAATTTTTGTGTTTTTAGATGTGAAATTCCATGGAAGGGGAAAAAAGTCCTGGAAGTCTGTTCCTCATTCTGGCCCTACAGTTACTACTTAAATGCTCTTGGATAAGCCACACCCTTGACTAGTCCTCAGTTTCTTCATCTGTAGTAGTTTGAATGAGACTCTTTAAGGGCATTCATCCAGCACTGACATAGTGTGACTCTCTGATAGAGACCTTCTAGGGAGAATATAAAGCATGATGTGTAGCGCTCTTATAATGACTGAGTTAGGCAAAGGGTATGGGCAGTGTGTTGGTGTGTTGGTAGAACCAGGATACAGTATGAAATAACAGAAATGCCCTGTGCAAGGGATGCTTCAAAGATAGAATGGGGTGCATTGAAAGTAGGGGTGGAAGTAAGGAAACAGAATAAGGGGAGGAGAGCTGCCATGGTACTGTGTGTGTGTGTGTGTGTGTGTGTGTGTGTGTGTGTGTGTTTTCCTAAAAGCCTCAGGAATGTGGTCTCCAGAAGCAGAAAGCCATAATTAGCTCCCTGATTCAGCTGTTGGGTATGGTAACACACTGACTCGCTGTGTCTGCCCCTGACGCCCCTGTTGGGATTCTCGATGTGGCTCCTCTTCCTTTTTCTGGTGAAGGGGCACTGCCCTAACTGGGCCCCAGGTGTCCCATCTGGACCTCTGTATCCTTCAGGCTCTCCTTTGCCTGAGCTTAGTCTGGAAAGATGGGTCACAAAGCATTTTTTTGTAAAAAATTCCCTACCCTCCTCATCTGTTCACCACCTAAGATTCAAGTAGTTTGCCATTCTGGCTTCTATCTTTAGGATCTCAGACTAATTACATAGGACCAGGCCCATGGACCAGTTAATCTAACAGCCTCTCTGGACTAGATACACCTCTGCCTTTCTCAATGTACTTTCACCTATTACAACTTAAATAATTGTCCATCTTGTCTGTGTGTTCTTCTGTAAACTTCTCATTCAAAAGACTATATCCTTCTTGTTCAACATTGAATACCCAGTACATTGTTGGTATACAGAAAGCACTCACAAATATTTGAATGAGGTCTATAGAGGGGGGAAAGATGATATTTTAGAAAGAGAAATGGACTCAAATACAAAAGAATCACATCTACTCCCACTTCTTCACATTTGTGGTCTTTTTAAAACCTTTCTGAGACTCTGTTTTGCTCATTGGTAAAATGGGCTTATTAACATTATCTTCACCTGTCTTGTGGCAATGATGCAAAAATGAAAAGAATTAATGAAGTTGAAGGTGGTAAGAAAAGAAAAACATGTAAAATAGTTGTTTAATATTACTTCAAGTCTAAAACTCCAGATACTTGTGTTAGACAGTAAGAAAAGCTGACTATAGGGGCGCCTGGTAGGCTCAGTGGGTGGAGCATGTGACTCTTGATCTCAGGGTTGTGAGTTTAAGCCCTATGTTAGGTGTGGAGATTACTTTAAAAAAATAAAAATCTTAAAAAAAAAGAGCTGACTATATTTAACTGAGGTTGGGTAATCTCCAAAAGTAGATGAGAAAATACAGTGCTAGATCACTGAGTCACTACTGCATCTATATCCAAGCTACCCAGGAAAGTACAGGAAGGCTGATTTTTCTGAAACCAGGTCAATCCAATGCCTCTTGACCTGGACGGATGCCCCACCAGTGTCCTGTCTCCCTCCATGATTGGGGGGTGGGGGAAACAGTTCCCTGGAATTTTCCAGATGTTTAGTTCTTGTAACCAGAATTTACATTCCTTCCCTGTTTGTCCCTGGACACCTTGTACCTCTTATCCCTGAACTTTAGTAAACTCTTATTTGCATTGGGAGGAACATCTCTTCCTTGACTTCTCTGGGTGTTATGAAGACAAATAGGATAAAATGCGAGTAATGCTTTTCCTTTCCTAGAAAGTACTAAATGACTCCAAGAAATTGTTAATCATTATCATCAGGACGATTATCATGTAGAACTTCATTCTGAGTACTTAATCTGTATTCAGGAGACCAGGGAAGCTGTAGAGGGAACAAACACCTTTAGGAGCCCTAGGGAGAACATGCTGATGTTAGAATTCCTATCAAATGAAGACTTACTTACACTTGCATGCCCAAGTTATCTCAAGAAGTTTGTCCATCCGACTCTTTCATTTTCAATGAAAACTGAGTCAAAGAGCAAGGTGAGAAATTGACCCAGCTTTATTGGAGCTGGGACCCCAAGGTATTGAGGCATGTATCCTATTGCTGCCTCAGAAGCCTTGTAACTGATACAGTGCCTGAATGTGGTTTGGTTTGGTTAGTGGAGACCAAAGGCAGGCAGCCTTCCCCTGAGCAGAAAGTAGTGAAACAGCCACATTAGCTAATGCAAAACCAGGGCTCAAATGGCACTAACTGGCTTCTAGTGTAAATAGGCTTTGTTCATCCATCAGCTGACAAGGCTCATGTGATAATCCTTTAGCAAACCCTTCAATGTAAATACAGGGTTGAACTAGATTACAGAGAAATAAGGAGGAAGTATTATGATTTGACATGTCCTGCCTCACCTCAAATACCATTTTCAGTGGGGTACAATAGGCTATTTCTAATTCTGGTCTGGCATATCACCTGTTTTGGAATCTATCTCTTCTGTGGTTTTGACTAGTTTGTCTCAAACTGTGAATCAGGAGGATGTTTCCATCATAAGTAACAAAAAGCCTAAATCAAACTGGCCTAAACAATAGGTAACAAAAATCTCATGAATTAATACATTAAGAGATTAGCTTCCAAATTAGTTCATACCTTGGCTTCACAGTGTCATCATAGGTGAGGTCTTTGCATCTCTCTGTTCTGCCATTCTTGGAGTATGGGCTTTGCCCTCAGGATGTTTGCTTCATGACTTTGGTTGGATATGCCAGTCTAGTGGTCATACCCAGAACCAGTGATGGGCTGAGAAATAAAGGACCTTTTTTTTTTTTTCCTGCATCTCTTTCTTAAGATCAAGAAAACCTTTCCTGGAAGGCTCTCAGCTGACACCGGATAGGATTGGAGACACCATCTAGCAACCATTGGCATACTCAAGGAGAATACCATAATTGACTTTGACCAATTGGTTGGGGTGGAATATATACTGGGACATACCTGTACATTTCACCTTTGTATACAAGGGGAAGAGGAAGCCATGGAGAAAAACAGTCATTGCTTGCCTATGATGTATCTCATCTTTGCTGGACATTTTATCTACAGCGTCTTACTTAAAAATCACAGAAATCACCATCTCTGTTTTCCAAATGAGTAAATTAAATAATGTACGCCAAATCCCACCACTAGTAAGTGAAGGAAAAAAGACTGGAATGCAAGTTCATCAAAAGCTTCTCCTCTCTCTATTGTTCCAGGCTATCTCTTCCAGTTGACTTCCAGGTTGACCCTTCTCAGCTCTACCCAAGACTGGAGACCCCCGAAATGAATTGAAGTCTTCCAGGAACTACTATAAGCACAAGAGATAAAATAGCTTTCTAGTATCTCCAACACCTCCCTGTATGCCCCCTTCCTTACCTATTCACCTTGATTTCTCCCTCTTCCTCAGCATGTATGTCTCCTTGGTTCTATACTGCTCCCCACCTTCATCAAAGCCACATTCATCTCTTTTCCCTTGCTTTCCTTCAAACCATAATAGAAGTTTTTCAAGGCCCTCCCAAGCCCTCACTTAGTCCTCCTGGGTCCCCTACCCCCAATTCACTGAAGCCTATCAAATAGCCCACCTATGTCCTGCTATTCTTTCATTTATTGTGCATTTTGTAACTCATATTCTATTATTTCAGGTGAATGCATCTTGTTTTCCTGGTAGATGTTTAAGTGCTCAGCCCAATGCCTGGCACATGATAGGCACTCAGCAAATATTTAATGACTAAATGAGGGCAGGGACCACCTCTTATTTTTCTATATCCCTAATAATACTTAGCCTGCCAATGAGCATATGGGTGGTGACTAACAGACTAATTGACCTTGGGCTAATTTCTCCCTAGGGCTGAGGATCCACATGCAGATGAAGAAGTTGACATGACCTTTGTCAGTTCTGAGGGAGGTCTTTGGCAAATGGACCCTGTCAGGCTCACATTTACTCATATCCCTGAACTCTTTTAAACAAACAGAGCATATGAGAGCATGGCTTCTGGGAAATCATTTAGATCCCTTATGGGGAATGCTGGCATGATCATTTCCTTCCCCCAAGAGGGAGGGGGTGGAGGGGATAACAGAGGCTTTTTAGACCCTGTGTGCTGAAATTTAATTCACACACTTACTCAGTCATTTCTCAGGAAGCTGCTGGGATTGGGGGGGGGGTCCCAGACGGAAAGGCTGATGTTGTACCTTAAGAGTTGGTAGGATCAGACACTGGTCTTCTGGGATGAGAAGCTACTGCTGGCCTGCCTGGCTTTTTCATTGAAATCTCCAGGTCACCGCACCTCTCAACAAGCATTGTGATTCTCCCCTTAGGTCTTCTGGGGTTAACCTCACTCCCTATACTTTATATGTGAACCTCTCTAGATGTTGACCATACATTTTGCTTTATTCCCAGACTGACTGCAGTCACCATGAGAAGGCTTCAATCTTATTGCCTGCAAAAAATAGAGGAGCTACGGAAAGGGACAGAGGAGTAGAGGTGGTGGGTAGCTGTACCGGGTATTCTCTCAGGTTACTTTCAGCATTCTCTGACTCTTTTTAGCTAAGTTTGCTAGAAACAAAAAAGAAGGATTGTTGCAGCAGCCAGGTGAGCATTCCATCCAGAAGAGGCTTTTAGTAAACTTTGAGAAGTTTGTTTTCATGATACAATCAAGGCAAAATGTCAAATAGCATCAGTTTGCTGGAGGTTTCCTAGTACTAGTACCTATCTCACAGTGCTTAGCACCACACCTGTCATACAGAAACCCCTTTAATTATTTTCTTTGATACCTCTCCTCCCCCTGTCCGAAACCCAGCTGGGAAACTTTGGCCAAGTCTCCTGCCCATACCCTCGGTTTCTGGCACTTTCGAGTGGTATTGACGGTGTAATTCCACAGGGAGGGACACACACACACACACACACACACACACACACACACAAATATAAAGCAGATTAAAATATGTTTACTAAAATTCTTGGGGATACTGTGATTGCTATACAATGGAGCATGTCACACTAAGCTGAAACCAATAGGTTTATATTGTTTCCTTCCTAGCTCCACTGCCCACCTCCTTTCCTAAAATCTTTGAATTTTATCAAAGAATATAGTCTAATGAATGAGGCAAGAGTGAACTCTATGGCACTAGCATGGGGAGAGGAGTCACCTGGGAGGGCAATGGGACTTCATCTTGTCCTTGAGATCCCAAAATTGGGTTCCCAGCAGAGCTAGGATGCTAAGAACAAAAGAACTAACTTAAAGTTAAGGGGGAGGCAGCCAGGGGACCCTGTCCAAAATGGCAGCTTGAGAGGAAGTAGCTGACTGCCTGTTCTGGAACCTCTCAGAGCAGTGTTTACCATGTTCTCTCTCATTAATCCTATTTAAAGCTGAGAGGGGAGGCGGGGAGTCCTGTTTCAACTTGCAGTGGTTAGGTTCCCTGCTGCCACTGCTGCAGGGCTAAGCCTAGTGCTGGGAGGGGGAAGGGGTTTTCTGGAGCCACCTCTGCTGGCTCGAAGCTTCTCAGAAGAGCTTCTCAGAATCCCTCTACCATTAGACCTGATTTTACTGGCCTGCCATGGCCCTAATCTGTGTTGAGGAAGAGGATGCTTGGTGAGAAGGCAGGAGGTATGCACTGACAGGGTGGCTGGTTGGCTATTCTGGTAATGAAGGGGTGTTGGAGAAAGGTGAGGAACTCTCCATTGAGGTGCAGGTGGGAGAGGGAGAAACAAAAAGGAAGGGGCTCTTGTGCAAGAGTGCTTTCTGAGAAAGTGCCTCTCCCTCTGGGCATGGGAGGTCTCTAGCTGGCTTAAAAACACATTCTCTCTTTGGGGTGCTCATAAAAAAGCCAGATCTAGGGAAAAAGGGCCTTCCTGGCCTTGAAGAGGTGATGTGTCAGTGAACCTACCATTAATAATGTAGGGTCAGCTTTTTACAAGGGAGAATAGTGGACAGTGTTTACCTCTATAGTATTATTTCTGGGAGACCAAAAGAGACTTTTTTTTCCCAAATATATTCCTGTGAGAGTCAATACTTGAGATTCATTTACACTGAGACAAAATCCTCTAGTATTATCCAAAGATTAGAGTTCATGGGTAGCTCTGATGTTTACTAGCTACATGACCATGAATGTCATTTAATCTCAGCTGATTATCTGTAAAGTGCACAGAATACCCCCCACATCTATCATATATATCTAACTCAGTTGTCACCAAGGCCAAATCAGGTGACAATATAAAAATGCTTTTAAACCTCAAGTCACTATATATACATGGCAGTTGTATTCCTTTCACTCAGGGTACCTGCCACCCATGCAGACTTTAGGCCCCCAGTATATGTTTCCCAATAAGCTCTAAGAGCCAGACACTGAAATTTTGTAACAAAGACAAGCTTTCTCTCTTAGTTATTTCTTCTTGTTCTGAAGACCCTTTCTTAGCCTGGGCTTCTTTCAGTTTGCCTGAAAAGATACCATGATGAAGGTCAGAGCCTTTCCTGGCAAGACTGGCCAGCAGTTGAAAGATATGCTTGCCATATCATAAAAGTGAATTGGAAGTAGAATTAACCCATGGGAAAGACAGAAGCATCTAATATCTAATGGTGTCTAAAGACTTAGTAGTAAGAGTAATGTGCCAACAGGAAGCCAAATTTGTAAGCTCATGTGCAGCACCAGCCACGTGACTTTATAAAAGAACTTAATTATTTTCTATCTTAGTTTTTTCCTCTCAGTAAAATGGAGATAATAAAATTTGTGTTTCCTTTTGGATTGCATGAAGGTGATGGGGGATTGTGAAGGAAAGGCTGCAAATGTGAGGTAGTTTAGACTCCTGGGGTTGTCAGGCATCCTTGATAAATGCCCATTTGGCAGTGCTCTTGCTATCTTGAAGCACAGCCAACTTCACTATGATTTGCATTAAACTCCCACAATACTAGACACCATCATTATTGCCTTGAAAACAGTAAAGCAGTAGGGTAGAATATGCTATTTTAGGACTTAAAACTGAAAAGCAAAAAGAAAAAGAAAAGAAAAGAAAATCAATGTGAGAATAAAGAGATAATTTAACAGAATTATACTCATGAGGAAAGGGAAGACATTATATATTAACTTCTAGTCAAGTGGAACTTGACATTTACATAGCAAGAGAAATCTCCACAGCTAAAATACAAGTTAACAGCCCTATTATCCCCAGGCAGAGAAAGAGAAAGAGAGATGCAAACTATGTCTAAGATGTCTAGGGGGATTTGAGGAAGAACAGTCTTGCTTTAGGTTGACAGAATCTTGGCCTGGTCATCAGAAGATATGGTCCTTCAGGATTTCCTTTTCTTCCTCCAGAGTAGAGACTTAATATATTTGTACATACTTTATATTTTTGAAGTACAAACATCATCTCATTTGATCTTTGCCAATCTTTTAATGTAGGAAAAACAGAAACTATTACCCCCATTTAACAATTGAGAAAACTGAGGCTCAGTAAAATTAAGTTGTATAATTAACAAACTACAGAATAAAACAGAAGCCATTTCTTTCTTTGGTTCACATTCTTGACATCCAAGCTGAAAAACTCACCCTGTAATATGAATTTTGTAGAATTTGATGGGGATAAGTTATCCTATCCTACATCTCACCCAGAGCAAGAATCCTAACTACAACACACAAAACAAGTAGTTAGCCAGTTCTGCTTGTTGATTTATATTAACAGAGAAGTCACAAACCATTTTATTTTTGATAAACCATTCTATCTTCGATATCTGTAAATGTTGGGGAGTTTTGTGAAATTAAAATAAAAATTTCTCTGTCAGTAATATCTATCTACCATTGAATTATTCATTAAATGTTGAAGCTTGAGCAGAGTTTAGAAATGATGAAATTATGGCTTTGGTCTAAGTAACAAATCTACCATGAGTTGGGGAATGAGCTCTGGCTCTGACTGCCAGTCTGGTTCTCTTATCCTCAGCACGATGCTAATTCTGATCGCTTGAGTCCTTAATAAGCCTTTCCCTCTTCCACATGAAAATCTTTCAGATATTTGAAAACCACAATCTAGTGTAAGGAGTCCACAATCTAGTGGAAAGGAGTTTCCTCCTTTCCAAATTTAATGTTCCCATTTTACTTTGCCATTACTCATATGATGTGATTTTTCTCATTTATTCAACAAATATTTCAAGATATTTCAATTATTTGAACCATACTCATCACTGTGCTAGGTGCTAGGAACAGAGCAGTGAACAAGATGGGTGTGTTGTCTTCTGAAGCTTAGAGTCTGGTAGGGACTATGGTCATTGAACAAATAAAATAAGATGTAGCAAGGTGCTACAGAAGGTACATGGATGTCTAGGAACTATTTTGGGGAGAACACCTAATCTGTGCTGCCACGAACCATCCTTGTTACTATGTGCCCACATGATGTCTAGTTAGGATCCTTATGAAGTGTGGGACCCTGAAGATGCCACATTAGTCCAAGTATTTGTTCAAGGCAGAGTGCAGCTATTCTCTCTCTTTCTTTTTCCCTCCCCCATCCACCCATTCTCTCTGTCAACACACTTTTAGTCTGTTAAAGCAAGGTAAGACTGAGTTTGCTTTTTACCAAATACACTGCATTGAGGTGTCCTCGAGTCTATATAACCTACTGTTCAGTCAGACCTGATTAATTTTTTAAATTGAAATGAAGCAACTCACAATTTACTTGTATTATGTTTCATTTTCTTGGTTTGGGTCCAGGATCCTAATTTGTAACAATCGCTTCTTATCTTTATTTCTATTAACAACGATATGTTTGCAAGAACTAGGAACTTATTCAGGTTATCTTAATTTATGAGAGTTTATTGTAAGGACAATAAAAGCCTTAGCACACCCCCAGTGAGGGCTCTGAGTAGGGAAGAGGAGGTAAACAAAGCAGCCCCTTAAAGGAGAACAGCGCTGGAAACCAATCTGCCACATAGGTGTTCTCATTTCTCTACCTCTTTTTCCTATTCTACTCTCTGTTCTTTTCCTTCCTATTTCTGCCTGTGGCTTCTTTTTATTCTTGATTTTTTCTTATTGTCTTTTCTTGTGTTTTTCCACTTTTACACTATTCTATCAACTGCATTTGCTGCTTTGGACACCCAGAAGATCTGATTAAGTCAGCCATCCTTCTCAAGAATCAAGTGTCCATATGGCCCTGGCTATTTGGATCAGGCTTGCTCCTTGATCTAATCATCTATAGGCAGGACTCTGGCACTGTGTGGGAACAAGCATACTTTTCTACACATAAGGAATGTCTCAGAAGAGGGATGTAGATATGCGAGCCCCAGACCACAGTCTCAAAGACACTAAAAGTGTCTGAGTGCTTCATAATTATCTCCTTACTTATACTGGGGTTTAAATCTCTAAAATATTTGCTTTCTGTTTTCTGAGTTTTATCCCTTTGTGTCTCAGTTTCAGACCTGGTAATATGGGTAATTTCACTTTTCCTCTTTACGTGTGTGGTGAGAACAAGACTCATAATCCCAATCACTTGTCACTTGAGGCAAAAGAGATTTAGTACTTTAAATGATGCCTCCTTTAACAGGTATGTCTTATGCATCAACAAAGATATTGTCTGAACTTATGGTAGAATTGGCAGGCATTCAGATTCTCTTCTTGTCACTGTGTCTGGCCTTTGAGGGACAACTAGGGAGGGAGACTGCTGGCTTTCTGAAGAGGTGGAGACATGTGCATCTATGGTCCCTGTGGTTAGCACTCTTTGGGAGAACTTTACAGTTTCTGCAAAACTTGAAGGCTGCCATTAAAAAGGGTACCTATCCAAGTATTCATTGGCTGCTTACTTCAAACATGGAATGCAATTGCTTATCCAGTTGCTAGCAAGCAAAGAATGAAGGTGAAGTCAGGTTGTGGCTGACTTCCATGAAAGTAGAACTTGGTTATATATATTACAATATATGTTAAGATCCATATGGCAACAGAAGTCCTTTAAGTATGAAATTAAGGTGTTAATCAGGGCACCTGGGTGGCTCAGTTGGTTAAGTGTCTGGTTCCTGACTTCTACTCAGGTCATGATCTCACAGTTTGTGAGTTTGAGCCCCACATCAACTCCACACAGATCTCTCCCTCTCTCTCTTCCCTTCCATTACTTATGCTTTCTGTCTCAAAATAAATAAATTAAACAAAAACTTAAAAAGAAACATAAAGTATTATCCAAAGATAGGTTTATCTGGGGAGTATCAATATACTCCTATTATTTGTCATGTCATCTTCAAAGTGTGGGAACTTCTTAGGAATGCAAATTCTCAGGCACTACCTCCACTTACTGAATCTGAAACTCTGTGGTGAGTGCCACCAATCTTGTTTTAATAGGAGGTTTTGATGCATGTTCAGTTTGATAATCACTGCTTTCAGTCTGAGAATCAGAGCCACTTTTATTTTTGCAAATATTGCAAACCAGCATAAAAGTCAAATAGATGTACATTTTAAATGCTTGCAATGGCAAATGACAAAACTAGTATGTTTATATATATGTATGGTATCTGTATATACATGTTAATATATGTATGTGTATATATTCCATATGTAATTCTTACGTATATTTCATATATAGTTGATCTTCGAATAACATGGGGGCTAGGGGTACCAACCCCTGTGCAGTTGAAAATCTATGTGTAACTTTTGACTCCCCAGAACTTAACTACTAATAGACTACTGTTGACCAGAAATCTTACTTATAACATAAATGGTCGAATAACACATATTTTGTATGTTATATGTATTAATATTATATTCTTACACTAATACCTAACTTAATTTTTTTTAGCATTTCTAGGCTATGCAGTTTGTCTGCAAGTTTTTTCAAATTGTTGAAAATTTACAAAAAAAATTTTCTGCTGTGTTTATTGAAAAAAAAAAAAGGGATATAAGTGGACCCAGGCAGTTCATACCCATTTTGTTTAAGGGACAACTGTAAACATAATATATATTTTCATGTTTTATGAAATTATTTTTCATAATGTGTGGAAATATATTATAGAATATAAAATATATTTTATTTATAAGATTTATAAAATTATATTTTGTTTATCACACAAATGTGTATGTATGCATATGTGAAATAAGCCTTGTAAACTACTAGCAATTTAAGGTGATGTTCTTTGGGCAGTTTGAACAACACCATTCTTTTCTACTATGTATCACACCCAAATATTGATAAGACAAAGAAAAAGTGGCTGTGGTTGAAAAATTGACACACCACCTTTATCATTAACAAAGACCAGATAGGGGAATGTGAATGGAGTCAGTGGGCAAATGTGATTCTTTTTTTTAGAGTGTTTATTTATTTATTTTTTGGGGGGTGATGGGCAGAGAAAGGAAGAGAGAGAATCCCAAGCAGGCTCTACCGTATAAGTATGGAGCCTGACATGGGGCTCAATCTCAGGTAAGATCATGACCTGGGCTGAAATCAAGAGTCAGTTGCTTAACCGATTGAGCCACCCAGGTGCCCTGCAAATGTTATTCTCAATCTACAGAGAAATCCTTCTGTGGGGAGATAGAAATCAGGAATGCCACACTTCACATTAAAAGAAATACCAAGAATGAGGATGACAACTACTAACCACTCTAGTTGTTTAACCCACAGGGTTTAGCCATTAAGCTGAGTCAACAAAGAATATGTTCTTCCTCTTCAAGGCTGGAGATCAGCACTAAATTAGAGCAGTTGTGTTGTCCCCTCAGTTCCCACTCAGGGGCCAACTATCGTTTCTTTGAGTATCCGGTTAGTTTAGTTTATCCCTAAAGATTCTGAAGTTGGTCAAAGCAGTCCCCCAGTTAAATAAACCCAAGACTACTTTGTACTCATGGTTGAAAATTGACTCCCTTTCCTTTCCCAAATTATATCTAATTATATTTTTCAACATTTATCAGAGGTTTTCCAATGAAATTAAATGACCCACTAAGATCTTCCAATTATAAACTGTCTTAAGACAATTCAATAATAAAATGTCAGCAATTTAGGACTGTCCCAGATTTGAATATAAACGCCCCTTATTATCAAATTCCCAGGGGGAATTTAAAGTTCAGAGACTAAATTTCCTTGCTAAGTCAAAGTTCAAAGAAACTAATCTCCATAATCAAATTAACTTGTTTCTATGAGTTAAAGGTCAAGGAAATTAAAGTTTAAAATTCATCCTCTTCAATTTCTTACTGTGCTTAGACTCAGCCAGAGAACTTCCTAATGATTGAGTTGAACTGGGATTCCTTTAGCAGCTGTACCCTGGATTCTCACTGTAATTCCTTCAGAGTCTCAGGAGTTTTATTAATCCAACACCAAACCTCAAATACCTCACTTTTAAAAAGCTTGGTTGGTTGATAGAACAATTAATTATCACAGTACAGACTTTCTGTATCCTCGAATCCAGAAAAATACTCTCTCCTTGACCAAACTCCGCTCAGGCTTTTCTGAGCTCTTTGTAAACTATGCTTGGTCCTTGGGCATGTTCTCAAGAGCCCAGTTTTAGCAAGAATCCTGCTAAGTCAGTTTATCCAGAATCTCCCATCCTTGATATCTGATCACCTTTGATATCTACTCAGGTTCTTCATCGTATACCATCCCTCAAATGGCATCTGATCATCTTGGCCAGGCTTCAACAAGAATCCCATTAAGGTGATTATCAAAATCTCCCCTTACTCCTTGTGTTTCATCTTAGTAATTTTCCATCCACTGGTTCTACCCTGCTCCTTGTCTATTAATCCCCACTTTTTCTTGTATTCAGAATTGAGCCCAATCTCTCTCCCCTACAGCAAAACCCCACTGTAGTAATCCCTGTAACCTATTGTAATAACCACCCCCTCCCAATAAAATTTGCCCTACCATTCTTTGACAAGTACCAGAATGAATAATTTTTTCCCTTAACATCCTGGCCCCACCAAAAGAATTCCCATATCATCATTTTGGCCTGAAAATTCAATTTCTTTCCCCATGCACCAAATGATATGGCATCTCAGTGGATTCAATCAATAGTACCTCTTTTTCCTACCTCACCTCTGATGCAGATAAAGGCAAAGTCATAAGATATGGCTTATATCTGTGGGCAAGTGAGTTTTCTGATTTCCTGAATTACATACACATACCAAACTAGTAACAGAAAATGTCAAACTAAGTGAGGACTCCCTACCACACCTCTCCTCCCCAAGACATAAGACCTAATGTGGAGTAGAAGAGAACTGCAAATCCTTGTATGCAACTGAGCTGAGCTGAGCATTCCAAGTTTATTATCTTTAAATTCACTAATCCAATTAAATTATACCTTTTCCTCTGGGAGGTGAGAAGTAGGAGAGACTAGGAGTATCACACCTCCTGTGGAAGAAGCCTCTAAAGTGAGGAGGAATTGTCCACCATCCATGTGGGAGAACTTGTATTATACAGGATTATAAAAGTGGTATTTAATAAATATACTATGTAACCTAGCTCCTAAATAGGGAGTCCATTCCTTCTTTTCCTTAGTTTTTGCTCTAGAGGTATATTAAAAATGAATAAACCAGTAAAACCTTTTACATTATTATGCTTGCTTTTAGTAAGCTATCCAGTCTATTCTACTCTAAACCTTTTGCTATTCTTACCACTGTTTAATTTGTCTGTGAAATAACATAATGGATAATAATTCAAATTAACCATCTGAATGTTTTCTGTGAAATCTAACATTAGCAATACCTATGACTACCTCAATTCTCATAGAGTATCTTGTCCCCAGTTATGCAAACTGCTTCTCAAACAAGATGGTAAACTGAGCTATTGATTTTCCACATGAGTGCAAGGCATTAAATGAGAGCAAGAATAGTGTTTTCAAAAAATGTTGCTGGACAGATATATCTATATACAGAATTTGGACCCCTATCTCATTCTGTACCAAGAAATAGAACTCAAAAGTCATGATAAATTTAAGTGTACACAATAAAACCATAAAAATCTTAGAAGAAAACATACGTACAAACTTTCTGACCTTGTATTAGGCAATGATTTCTTGGATATGATACTAAATGCTTTAAATGCCTAATTGACAAAATAAAAAAATAGGTAAGTTAAAATTTTTGTATTACAAATGATACCATCAAGAGAGTGAAATTACAATCCACAGTATTGGAGAAAATATTTGAAAATCATATATCTGATAAGGGACATAAGAATATCCAGAATATATAAAGAAGTCATAACTAAGTAATAAAAGAAAACACAATATGAAAATGGGTAAAGGATCTGAATAGACATTTCTCCAAAGAAGACATAGAAATGCTTCACAAACACATAAAATGTTTCTCAATATAATTAGTCATGGAGAAAATGTTATCAAAATATAATGAGATACCACAACCATTAGAATGTCTATAATCAAAAAGAGATCATGATATATATTGGGGAAGAGGTGGAGAAGCTGGAATCTCATACATTGCTAATGAGAAAGTAAAATGGTACAGCTGCTTTGGAAACCAGTCTGGCAGTTCCTCAAAGGTTATACACAGAGTAACCATACAACTCAGCAGTCTAGTTATAACTTCAGTCTAGTTATAGACTAAAGAGAAATTAAAATTTATATCCACCCAAAATCATGTACATGAGTATTCATAACCAAAAAGTGGAAACAACTGAACTATCAACTGATAAATGAATGAATAAATAAAATGTGCTATATGCCTATTATGGGATATTTTTCACCATAAAAATGAATGAAGTACTGAATAGGCATATAGAGAGACAGAAAGAAAATTAGTGGTTGCCTAGGATTGGAGGGTAGGGTGTTAATGGGTGATAGATAGGTCTACACATAGGGAACAGTGTTTCCTTGGGAAAGACAAAATGTTCTAAAATTGATTGTGATGTTGGCTTTACAGCTCTGACTATATTAAAAACCATTGAATGGTACACTTTAACTGGATTGAGTTGTATGATATGTGAATTCTATCTCAATAAAGTTGTTAAGAAAACAAAACAAAACAAACAAACAAATTTGTGTACTTCTTGAAGGCAGAATCCATTTCTCATGCTTCTTTGTGCAATGTATGTGAATGTGTAAAGGAATGGACTTCATTGATTTTACCCTGCGTTGAGCTTCCACCTAACAAGACAGCATTAGAAACAATGAAAGGTTTCCACTTCTGTTTTTCTTTTTTTAATGTTTATTTATTTTTGAGAGAGAGAGAGAGAGAGAGAGAGAGACAGAGCATGAGCAGGGGAGGGTCAGAGAGAGAGAGGGACACAGAATCCAAAGCAGGCTCCAGGCTCTGAGCTGTCAGCACAGAGCCCGATGCGGGGCTTGAGCTCATGAACAGTAAGATCATGACCTGAGCTGAAGTTGGACTCTTAACTTAGCCACAAAGGCACCCCGAAATGTTTCCATTTCTTAATATTTCTGAAGACTGCATCAGGCAGAGGTAGTTTTCACTTCCCCATGTTGATCTTCTTCCTTTGCAGTTTTATTAAGGAACTTGGAGAAAGCTGGGTTCAAAAATACCAAAAACAACAGACACTGGAAAGCCAGCCACTTCCCCTCCATGCCTGTAGCTTTTGTACAGTCCCTCACAATTGAATTGTACCACAGACCTAGCCCTGTCCCTATTGGTCCCTTCTTATTGTCACTATTGTTTGCCAAGGTGCAGGGGCACTGTATCATGCCTCAGTGTAAGCTTCTGCCTAGACAAGTCAGAGGTCCTCCATATATCTCCAAAGCATGAGCTCTCACAGGTCCTACTGTGGGCCCTCCATCTCTGGAAAATCTCTGCCCAAGACTCTGGTGTACAAATATTCCCCTATCAGTTTGTACTGAGAATGGACCAAAATGCCACCTCCAGGAAACCAAACCTGAGGCTCTTACCATGTTGAGCCAGGAGAACAGCTTTCTCTATCTTCCCCTGCTTCTTTCTGTCATTGCCCTCTCCCCACTTCCACTGTTTTCATGGAGTTTCCAGCTTCTTTTCTGGCAAGCCATATTAGGTACTGAGGAACACAGAATTTGAATTCAGACAAACCTGTATTAGCATCTGCCCTCCTATTCGTGTTACTTATGTGAACTCAGAGGAGTTACTTAGCCTCTCTGAGACTATTCTCCTCATTACTAAGTAGTAATAACTTGCTGAGAGGGGAGGGGCAGAGAGTAGTGATGTGAAGATCAAATGAGATAATGCAACTGAGGTATTTAGCATAGCATCTGGCCCCTAGAATGTGGTCTGGAATTGGCAGCAGCTTTTATTCTTTCTGCCTTAGACTGGGCCAAAAGCTTATCTGAGAGAGTGTGGTGAGGACATGCCCAAGTGCTGAGCCTCACACCTCTGGTTTGTGCAGTTCCTACTAGGCTGGACTTGCAACATCTCCTTTCCCTCTCTCCGTGAATCAGCTACCCTGAGTACTCTGATAGGGAAAAGGCAACCAACCCAGTCCTTAAAACATGCAAAATAGTAACTCTAGGTCTCCCAAGTCTGGGACTTCTAGGTTGATCCTGGAATCGGGGCTAGAAGAGAGCAGAAAGGTCATGGAGCTGCCTCCACTACATTTCTGCTGCCCTGCCTCAGGACACTCACTATATCCTCCAAGTCATCACATTTGGAGAGAAATCAGTCCTCTCTGGGGACATGTTTAAATGCATTAATGCACTGAGGTCCTTAGGTCATAAGCACTTTCTAGCAACCTCCTATCCCGGGCCCCTCCCCGACCCCACACACTCCAAGAACTAGTGTGTTCTTTTTTAGATTTGGGGTCCTCACAAAGCCTGGGAACAGCTCAGAAGCCCTGGGCTTGAGATGTGTCTTCATGTTTCCTCATCATGCACAGTACTTGGACAGTGCTCAGTAAATATTTTTGGAGTGATTAGTCAGCGTGGGCTGCTTTCCTTCCCTTTCCATCTCTGAGAGCCCAGCTGAGTATGGAATGAAAGGGAAATGAAATAAACATCTCAGGCCCTGTAGCCCACCAGGGTCAGGATATTTACAGTGGTGTTGTGAGTCAGAACTGACCCCTTTTTTTTTGTCATCAGCCAAGGCACCGGAACTAAGAGCATAAACAGAGGCAAAAGAGGAGGAAGGTTTTAGAACATTGGGACTTGTCCCTGAGTAACACTTTATCAAAGCCCACAGCTTTCAACAATAAACTTTTAGTAGAAATGCTTTATTGGCCAGATTATTCTGTGAGTTTTTGTGTATAGAATCACATTAAATACTCATAATGCCTTTGCAAGGGATAGTCTTCAACAAGTTAAAATTCAGTCAGAGCAATGATCAAGTCCCCCAAATGATTTTTTCCTTTAACTTATTTTCGAAGAATTTCACTGCATCAGAGAGGGGAGGCATTTGGTCTGTTTAGTCAGATATGTAGCTAGGTTTGGAAATGGGGAGATGTTTTACCATTAATTGTCAGTTATTAGTCAGTCTAGGGACCTATGATTTGAAATTAGGTTTTCAATTTTGTCCACAAGCATTTAATGGAAATATTTAAGGGCAATTCCTTGGGGACAACCCTCCCAAGGAAATAAATGTTGTTGAATTTAAAACTTTTCCCACCCCTCTTGGTTTATACTTGCTCCTGAAGTAGCGCATAGGGAAGTTAAGTGACTTGTTCAAAGCATGGCAATAAGTTAGGATCAATGATAAGACCAGAATCAAGTTTTCTGTCTCCTAGTTCATGAGTTTTTTCAACTCATCATCAACTCTTCCCTCTGTCTGTGTCTCATTTCCCCTTCATTTTATTTTACATATTTGTATTTATTTTGAGAGAGAGAGAGAGAGAGAGAGAGAGAATGTGTGTGTGTATGCAGGTACATGAGAGGGGAAAAGGGAGAGAGAGAATCTTAAGCAACCTCCATGCTGGGCATGGGCTACTGAGGCTGGATCTCACTAATGTGAATTCATAACCTGAGCCCAAATCAAGAGTTGGATGCTTAACCCACTGAGCCACCCAGGTGCCCCTCATTTCCTCTTCAAAGGCTGTGTACAAAGACTATGGAATGCTTGTTTGTTTCTCCTTGGTAGGAAGGGATGGTGAGGCAGTTCAAACTTTAGATCCAACTCACTATTGTTCAGCATTGAGGATGGGATGAACATAAAAGGATAGAAATTAAATTGCTTTTCAGGAGCTTTGAAGAACACTATTTCCAAATTTTGGCAAATGACTCAGAAATACAGTGTTCTGTTGATCCGGTTACTGCCAGTTTTCTATAACAAATAATATCATGCAATAAATGATTCTTTGGGTTCATGCCTATTCAACATTTTACAATTAAATAATGTATGTTAGCACTTTCATCTGAGAAGACACATTTATACCCTTAGTCACTAAGCTTGCATGGTTATTAATCTTGCCTGTGTGTTTCCTAATCAGATTATAACTTTCTTGGCTGCAGGAACCGTTCCTTCAATTCCTTTGTATTTCTCACAGTATCTAGCAATGCTGGACATTAAGGTTTTTGTATTGTTAAGTGCTAAATTTTGTTGTAGAGTAGATGCTAAATAATCTTAATTAAATGGATTATAAACAAAGCCAAGATGGGCTCTCTTTGTCCCACTATCAATTTGTGTCAGTAATTCAACTTCTTTTATCTCTTGCCACCTCAGACATCACAAACAGCAGACTAGCCATTTACATGAACTTGAAAAATCACAAGCTAGGTTGGAGGAGGAAAAATAAAATGTTTGCTACATATGAAGATTTATTGACTGAGAAAACACTAAGAGTTTGAAAATACTATAGAGATAATTTAGCTTGAAGCTTTTTCAAACTTTTCTCCAGAAGACAAAGCAGAGTAAACATCTCCCCAGGAATGTCATATACAAATATCTTTGTATTTATATTCAGTTTATTTTAAAAATCATGAATCTATGCCTATTGCCCATCTTTACCTACTAGTCCATAGGGCCAGGCTCCAGGCAACTTTCTCACCTTAACTTTGCCCTGCCAAGTCATTCAGATGCTGTTAGGAATTTAGAATTTAAATAAAAACAGACTAGGGGTTAAAAAAAGTAAAAGAAATAAAAGCCCAGAAACTGCTGCTGCTGAGGCCTTCAAAACTGCCCTGGCTCCTACCCTTACCAATGTCTCCTTATTCAGACCATGAGTTCTCCAAAATCTTGTTGATACTTCCCTTTTGGAAGTTAGCTTGATTTGAGTGTACATCTATCCTTCTGCTCATGCAAGCTCTTTAACAGATATATGCCAGTTTTATACTCTGTTGTGCTTTCATCAACAATTATTTCTGGTATTTTACTTCATTAGTGAAAATTCTTTGTCCCTGATTAATTTGGACATCCTATGACTTTAATATTGTAATACAATTTGTGAAAGCGTAGTTCACATTAAAATGGGGAAGAAAATGTACAAGATTAAATCACTTTAAATTGCAGATATTTGACTCTTTTTGAATCTACAGCAATTTCATATGGTTGAAACT
The DNA here is from genome assembly GCF_018350175.1 of Felis catus. NCBI lineage: Eukaryota > Metazoa > Chordata > Mammalia > Carnivora > Felidae > Felis > Felis catus. The sequence continues at coordinate 37,554,072 of NC_058371.1, read as the reverse complement.
AATACATTTAAAATTAACCATTAGGAACAACAAGGAATAGATACAGGCCTCCAATCAATCACTCCTCCTTTAAACATTTATTGAACACCCATATGTGTAATTCAGTCCATTTGAAGCTTAAAGAATCACGAGAAAGTATGATACACAGACTCTATTCTCAAGAGGTTTACTGAAGTGGTTATAATACAAGGTAGACAGTGATATATAGGATAAATGAGGCTTAGGTTAAATATTATTCAGAGAGGAAAGAGAGATGTCTTCTAAGAATGTTAAAATTTTCATGAATGTTACTGTTTCAGAGTGGGACTTTTTTTTTTTAATTTTTTTTTTTTAACGTTTATTTATTTTTGAGACAGAGAGAGACAGAGCATGAACGGGGGAGGGGCAGAGAGAGAGGGAGACACAGAATCGGAAACAGGCTCCAGGCTCTGAGCCATCAGCCCAGAGCCTGACGCCGGGCTCGAACTCACCGACCGCTAGATCGTGACCTGAGCTGAAGTCGGACGCTTAACCGACTGAGCCACCCAGGCGCCCCTCAGAGTGGGACTTTTAAAGATATGTAACATTTTGGGGCACCTGGGTGGCTCAGTCGGTTAAGCATCCAAATTCGGCTCAGGTCATGATCTAGCAGTCAGTGAGTTCCAGTCCCTCATCAGGCTTTGTGTTGACAGCTTGGAGCCAGGAGCCTGCTTCGGGTTTTGTGTCTCCCTCTCTCTCTGCTCCTCCCCTACTTATGCTCTGTCTCTCTCTGTCTCTCAAAGGTGAATAAATGTGAAAAAAATTAAAAAAATAAATATATGCAACATTTTGATATTCAAATAGTTGGGATAAGAAAACTATTCCAGAGAGAGGAAATAAATTGTGAACTGAGATAGAAAGAAGAAAGCTGTGAAATTATTGTTCATGAATAGGAATCAGAAATTAATATCTTAGCTAGAATACAGTAAAAGAAAAAAATGAGACAGAATATTGGAAGAGAAAATGGTGGCCAAATTATGGAGAACATTGTAGCAGTCAGGAATTAGAAACGTTTTCCAACTAGGGAATGCTGTGATTAAAGTTGAATTATAGGCAATATTACCAAACAGTATGAGGAGGTTGAATTGGAGTGGTGATGACTGGTGGCAATAGTCCAAGAGTAAGGTGATGGAGAAGATAGGATGATAGCAGTGAGATAGACTTTTGAGGTTTAGGTGGGTATAACTAGACCAAAGGGACAACACATAGTGTCAGTTCTCTTTTTGATACTTCAGAAATGAATATTGTTCATACCTCCTGTATTCTATGAGATCCTCAAAAAAGGGAATTGAAGGGACCTCTGCTGAAAGGATTCCAGCAGACAGCTTGTGTTAACTTGAAGTAAGGAATCAGTGAGAAGGACTTGCATTAGGCAAGGAAAAATATAAATTTGAAACTCATTTTATCATAAATGTAAATACTCATTTAAATATAAACATGTAATTTGTACTTATAAAAAATACGAATTTTGAAATCACTTCCACTTAGTAAGGCCTCAATTCATTTTCTTTATTTGCTCTTGGGCATTTGGAATTCAGTGCTTCTCAGAGCTATGAAACCCAAATATTGTACAGAGAATTCTAAAGTTTTAGCCAAGAAAAGTTCTCAAGGTAAAAAAGATGACTATAAAAGCATCCCTGATTTTTTTCCCCTGTATTTCGTCTTCTTGGATGTCTCTCAAAATTAGATCCTATGTCACATTCATATGGATCTTTGGGTGCTTGTTTTTGAGCTCTTTGTTGCTCAGACCTAGGAAGGTTTTGTGGCCTAATGAAACAGATATAAGACTTTCAAACCAGTCTATGTTGTAATAAACTGGGACCATACTCATCTTCTTGTAAAGAACTAGAAAACTAAAAAAAAAAAAAAAAAGTAAAAGTAAAAAATTAAAAAAATATAATAATGTGAGCTCTAAGATTACTAGAGCTTTCCTCCTGGAGGCACTTTCAGGATGTCAGCAAAAAGAAAAAGTCCTAGACAGAACTCAGCAGTCTTTCTGAGTGGAGCAAACAGAATACAGAGTTTGGGAAGACTAAAGTAGTCAGAATTTCTGAAACAGTGTGCCAGAGATGGTGCTTCATGGAAAAAGAGATTCATAAACCTACATAGTAGTGACTTTAAATCTATTACTGAATATTAAATTGCACATGCATAGAGTAAAATTCTACCAGACCAGCCAAAGGACAATTCAGGGAAACACTAAAATGAACACAGTCTGGAAAGTGTTTTACTTCTGATCAGCTGGTGTTGAAGGTCTTCACTGAGCAACAGGGCTTAAAGTGGAAACTCCGGAAGTGTCCTTCCTTAATATTGATGCTAAACTAGTGAGAGCATAAGAGCTTCTCTAAACCCACTCTCTTAAAACTAAAAACAAGCTTTCAAAGGATCTAGCAGATTCACAAGGAATGTAACTGTTTTCCAGGACAAACTCCAATATCCCAAACTTTAAAAAAATCCAGCACACAAAAATATAAAACATGATCTCTAGAATTCAATCAGAAATCACTATATATGTGAATAAACATAAATAGGTGACCCATAATCAGGAGAAAAAATAAGACTATAGAAGTAGATAGGGAAATTACAGAAATGATGGAATTAGCTGATAAGGAATTTTAAAACAATGAATGTAAGTGTGCTCAATAATTTGGAGGAACATATAAGTAAAAGACATATATTGAAAAAGACACAAATGGAACTTCTAGGAGTAAAAAGATAGAAATATGAAATGAAATACCCACTGGATGGAATTAATAGAAGTTTAGAGAAACTGCAAAAGAAAATATTATTTAGCTTGAAGATATAATAACAGAAACTCAGTTAAATGAGCTACACTTTCACTTTAAGAAGCTAGAAACAAGTGAGCATATTAAATCCGAAGTAAGTATCTACAGGAGAAAATAAAGAGCAAAAATAGTAAATAGATAATCAGAAAAAATATAGGAAGCAAAACCCAACAAAAACAGAACAAAAGCCTATTCTTCAAAAAGATAAGTAAAATTTATAAACCTCTAGGTAGACTATCTCAATAAATAAAAAAGAGAAAACAGGGTGCCTGGGTGTCTCTGTTGGTTGAGTGTCTGGCTCTCGGTTTTGGCTCAGGTTATGATCTCGCAGTTCATTGGTTCGAGCCCTGCATTAGGCTCTGTGCTGGCAGTGTGGAGCCTGCTTGGAATTCTCTCTCTCTCCCTCTCTGTCCCTCCCATGCGCTCTCTCTCTCTCTCTCTCTCTCTCTCTCTTAAATAAATAAATAAACTTAAAAAAATAAAGATAAATTTAAAAAAGAGAAGATATAAATTAACCATATCAGGAATGAGAAGAGAGTAAATCCTTATATCAATAAAACAGACACATTTTCCTGTTTGATGTGTTGGCTGAAGAGGTGGTGAAGGCATTGAAGATGCAGAAGTCTTTGTGGAGTGAGTCTTAAAATGGTCCCTGCCATCATGAGGAAACATGTTGAGAATAGAAAATATGGGTGGCTGTAGTGGGCAACTAGCTAAATAGGAGTAAAACATATCTTGGGTGACCCTTTTCAAAATCTTAATTCACATAATCTAGTCATGGAGCTATGTCACATTTGAGAACAATAATCCAAGCAGGACACAAGACTCTTACTGGTGTCTCTCACAGTTATTCAAAGGTATGTAAGCGCACTTCATAGAATCTCTTATTAACATCCCTTCTCATCTACCCTTTCATACCCAGCAATTCCTGTAACCCATCCTCTGAATAATATAATCTTACTCTCTCCATTTTCCTACCTCCACAACATTTCTCCCCTCTGCCATTTCTCTCAATCTGGTCATATCCATCAAGAAAACTGTGCTTCATATACTTGACTCCCTTATCCTCCCATGTGAAACTCCCTAGGGAGTGTATTTCATCTTCATTGTGACTGCTTTTTATTTCTGGAATCCATTTGTTTGGATTTTGTCCATGTATTTCTCTTAAAATAGAGAAGATGGAAGCCGTGGTAGAACCAATTCCATATATGGTGATGGTGGGATCAAGTTTTGAATCCCCACACAAACATTTTTAATTCTGACAGACTTGTAAAGCTTGCTTATTTAGCTTTATGTTATTTTAGACATTTATTTTTCTTTCATTATTTACAAATGTTTTGTTTGAAGTTTCACGTTTTATCATTTGTGCTATTAGGAAAAGTAATATAAAATTTGTAGAAGAAAAATTAACATACTGCATCAAAAACCTTCCTTAAAGATATGCAAACTTTTACAAATTTTTAAGATAGTGAGAGAGAACATGCATGTGTGTGCACAAGCACATGTGAATTGTGAAAAGGCAAAAGGAGAAGGGGGGAGAATCTCAAGCAGGCTCCACTCTCAGTGCAGTGCCTAAATGTGGAGCTCTATTTTACTACCATGAGATCATGATCTGAGCTGAAACCAAGACACTTAACTGAGCCCAAATTTTATTTCTAAGAAAAAATCTTAATGAAATCTTTATGAGGTTATGTAAATAATTATCTACCAGAACATTTCTACAACAATAGTCATAAGAAGTGATGAATTAGAGAGTACTTTATGTTCGACCAAGTGGACAGGAGTTAATAAAATAAATTATGACATTCATCACCTAAAATAATGCTATAAAACACTTCTTTCTTTTCTTTTAAAAAATTATCACTTTAGTAATCATGTTTTAGTAATTTTATATCCCAAAGGTTGCAGCAGTCATACAAACCAAAAAAAAAATTCTAGAGTGTTAAAAGAAATTAGTTCACAGATAAAAGTAAATCATGTTCCCATAGTTGATTATAATGCCAAGTAAGACATCCTTGTCCCAGATCAGATTAATCTAGCTTTTTTATTTTATTTTATTTTATTTTATTTTATTTTATTTTATTTTATTTTATTTTATTTTCATTTTATTTTGTTGTTTAGGAACTACTTTATTTTTTATTTTTATTTTTAAATTTATATCCAAGTTAGATAGTATATAGTACAATAATGATTCCAGGAGTACAATCCAGTGATTGACACCCTACATATAACACCCAGTGCTCACCCCAACAAGTGTCTTTCTTAATGCCCCTTGCCCATTTAGCCATCCCCCACCCATAAGCCCTCCAGAAACCCTCAGTTTGTTCTTTATGTTTAAGAATCTCTTATGTTTTGCCCCCTCCCTGTTTTTATATTATTTTTGCTTCCCTTCCCCTATGTTCATCTGTTTTGTATCTTAAATTCCACATATGAGTGAAGTCATATGATATTTGTCTTTCTCTAATTTTGCTTAGCATAATACCATCTAGTTCCATCCACGTGGTTGCAAATTGCAAGATTTCATTCTTTTTGACTGCTGAGTAATACTCCATTGTGTATATATATCACATATTCTTTATCTATACATCTGTCAACGGACATTTGTGCTCTTTCCATACTTTGGCTATTGTTGATAGTGCTGCTATAAACATTGAAGTGCATGTGTCCCTTTGAAACAGGACACCTGTATCCTTTAGATAAATACTTAGTAGTGCAATTGCTGGGTCGTAGGGTAGCTCTATTTTTTAATATTTTGAGGAAACTTCTTACTGTTTTCCAGAGTGGCTGAACCAGTTTGTATTACCACTAGCAGTACAAAAGAGTCCCCTTTCTCCACATCCTCACCAACATCTGTCTTTATGTGAGTTGTTAATTTTAACCATTCTGACTGGTGTGAGGTGGTAGGCATCTCAGTGTGGTTTTGATTTGTATTTCCCTGATGATAAGTGATGTTGAGCATTTTTTCATGTGTCTGTTAGCCATCTGGATGTCTTCTTTTGGAAAGTATCTATTCATTTCTTTTGCCTATTTCTTCACTGGATTATTTGTTTTTTTTTGGGGGGGGTGTTGAGTTTGATAAGTTCTTTCTAGATTTTGGATACTAACCCTTTATCTGATGTGTCATTTGCAAATATCTTCTCCCATTCCTTTGGTTGCCTTTTAGTTTTGCTGATTGTTTCCTTCACTGTGGAGAAACTTTTTATCTTGATGAGGTACCAGTAGTTCATTTTTTAATTTTGTTTACCTTGCCTCCAGAGATGTGTTGAGTAAGAAGTTGCTGTAGCCGAGGTCAGAGAGATTTTTGCCTCCTTTCTTCTCTAGGATTTTGATGGCTTCCAGTCTTAAGTCTTTCATCCATTTTGAGTTTATTTTTGTGTATTGTGTAAGAAACACCATATGAGTGTGTATGAGTTTATTTTTGTGTTTGGTGTATGGTAAGAAAATGGTCCAGGTTCATTCTTCTGCATGTCGCTGTCCAGTTTTCCCAACACCATTTGCTGAAGAGATTGTCTTTATTCCATTGGATACTCTTTCCTGCTTTGTCAAAGATTAGTTGGCCATACATTTGTGGGTCCATTTCTGTGTTCTCTATCCTGTTCCACTGATCTAAGTGTTTTTGTGCCAGTACCATACTGTCTTGATGATGATAGCTTTGTAATGCATCCTGAAGTCTGGGACTGTGATGCCTTCAGCTTTGGTTTTCTTTTTCAGGATTGCTTTGACTATTCGGGGTCTTTTCTGGTTCCATACAAATCCATACAAAGGATTGTTTGTTGTAGCTCTGTGAAGAATGTTGGTGTTATTTTGATAAGGATTGAATTAAATATGTAGATTGCTTTGGGTAGTATCAACATGTTAACAATATTTGTCCTTCCAATCCATGAGCATGGAGTATTTTTCCATCTTTTTGTGTGTGTTCTTCAATTTCTTTCATAAGCTTTCTATAGTTTTCAGTTGTATAGATTTTTCATGTCTTTGGTTAGGTTTATTCTTAGGTGTTTTATGGCTTTTGGTGCAATTGTAAATGGGATCTATTCTTTGATTTCTCTTTCTGCCACTTCATTATTGTTGGATAGAAATGCAACCGATTTCTGTGCATTGATTTTATATCCTGTGGCTTTGTCAAATTCATGGATCAATTCTAGCAGTGTTTTGGTGGAATCTTTTATTGTTTCCACATAGAGTATCATGTCATCTATGAAGAGTGAAAAGTTTGACTTCTTCCTTGCTAATTTGGATGCCTTTTATTCCTTTGTGTTGTCTGATTGCTGAGGCTAGGACTTCCAATACTATGTTGAATAACAGTGGCAAGAGTGGACATCCCTGTCATGTTCCTGACCTTACGGGGTAAGCTCTGTTTTTCCCCATTGAGGATGATATTAGCGGTGGGTCTCTTGTATATATATGGCTTTTATGATCTTGAGGGATCTTCTATCCCTACTTTCTTGAGGGTTTTTATCAAGAAAGGATGCTGCATTTTGTCAAATGCTTTCTCTGCATCTATTGAGAGGATCATGTGGTTCTTGTTCTTTCTTTTATTAGTGTGATCTATCACATTTATTGATTTGTGGATATTGAACTAGTCTGCATCCCAGGTATAAATGCCACTTGATCATAGTGAGTGATTCTTTTACTGTATTCTTGGGTCTGGTTGGCTAGTATCTTTTTGAGAATTTTTGCATCCATGTTCATCAGGGAAATTGGTCTGTGGTTCTTTTTAGTGGAATCTTTGGTTTTAGAATCAAGGCAATGCTCGTTTCATAGAATGAGTTTGGAAGCTTTCCTTCCATTCCTATTTTTTAGAATATCTTTAAAAGAATAGGTATTAGTGCTTCTTTAAATGTTTGGTAGAATTCCCCTGGAAAGGCATCCGGACCTGGACTCTTGTTTTTTGGGGGGAGACTTTTGATTACTAATTCAATTTCTTTAATGGTTATGGGTCTGTTCAAAATTTCTATTTCTTCCTGTTTCAGTTTTGGTAGTTTATGTTTCTAGGAATTTGTCCACTTCTTCCAGATTGCCCTATTTATTGGCATATAATTGCTCATAATATTCTCTTGTTATTGTTTGTATTTCTGTAGTGTTGGTTGTGATCTCTCCTCTTTCATTCTTGATTTTATTTATTTGGGTCTTTTCATGTTTCTTTTTGATCAAACTGGTTAGGGGTTTATCAATTTTGTTAATTCTTTCAAAGAACCAGCTCCTGGTTTCATTGATCTGTTCTACTGTTTTTGTTTTTTGTTTCTTAATTTCAATAGCATTGGTTTCTGCTCTAATCTTAGTATTTCCCATCTTCTGCTGGTTTTAGGTTTTGTTTGCTGTTTTTTTCAGCTTTTTAAAGTGTAAGGGTAGGTTGTGTATCTGAGACCTTTCTTCCTTCTTTAGGAAGGTCTGGATTGCTATATACTTTCCTCTTATGACCACATTTGCTGCATCCCACAGGTTTTGGGCTACCGTGTTATCATTTACATTGACTTCCATGTACTTTTTAATTTCATCTTGAATTTTGTGGTTAACCCACTCATTCTTTACTAGAATGTTCTTTGATCTCCAAGTATGCGTGGTCTGTCCAAATTTTTTCTTGTGGTTGATTTTGAGTTTATAGTGTTGTGGTCTGAAAATAGGCACAGTTTGATCTCAATCTTTTTGTACTTGTTGAGTGCTGATTTGTGTCCCAGTATGTGATCTATTCTGAATAATGTTCCATGTGTGCTTGAGAAGAATGTGTATTCTGCCGTTTTAGGATGAAATGTTCTGAATATATCTGTTAAGTCCATTCGGTCCAGTATGTCATACAAAGCCATTGTTCCCTTGTTGATTTTCTACTTAGATGATCTGTCCATTGCTATAAATGGGGTGTTGAAGTCCTCTACTATTATGGTATTGTTAATGAGTTTATGTTTGTGATTAATTGATTTACATATTTGTGTGTTATCACATTGGAGGCATAAATGTTTACATTGCTAGATTTTCTTGGTAGATAGCCCCTTAATTATGGTATAATGCCTTTCTTTATCTCTTGTTACAGTCTTTATTTTAAAATCGAGATTGTCTGATGTAAGTATGGCTACTCCTGCTTTCTTTTGGCAACCATTGGTATGATAGATGGTTTTCCATTCCCTTACTTTCAATCTGAAGGTGTCTTTAGGTCTAAAATGGGTATCTTGTAAACAGTATATAGATGGACCTTGTTTTCTTGTCCATTCTGTTACCCTATACCTTTTGATTAGAGCGTTTAGTCCATTGACATTTAGAGTGAGTACTGAAAGATACGAACTTATTGCCATTGTGTTGCCTGGTGAGTTGAAGTTTCTGGTGGTGTTTTTTTGTCCTTTCTAGTCTTTGTTGCTTTTGGTCTTTTTTGTTTTGTTTTGTCTTTTCTTCCCTCCCAGAGTCCCCATTAAAATTTCTTGCAGGGCTGGTTTAGTGGTTACAAATTCCTTTAGTTATTGTTTCATAGGAAACTCCTTATCTCTCCTTCTATTTTGAATGACAGCCTTGCTGGATAAAGAGTTTGGCTGCATATTTTTCCTGTCCAACTCATTGAATATATCCTGCCACTCTTTTGTGGCCTGCCAAGTTTCTGTGGATAGGTCAGCTACAAACCTTATCTGTCTTCCCTTATAGGTTAAGGACTTTTTTCCCTTGCAGCTTTGATAATTCTGTGGGTGTATTTCATAATTCTGTCTGTGTATTTTGTGAATTTGACTATGATATGCTTTGTTGATGGTTGGTTTTTGTTGAATCTAATGGGAGTTCTCTGTGCTTCCTGGATTTTGATGTCTGTATTTTTCCTCAGATTAAGAAAGTTTTCTGTTATGATTTGCTCACAGAAATCTTTTACCCCCTTTTAACTCTCTTCATCTTCTGGGACCCCTATAATTCTGATGTTATATTTTAATGACTCATTGAATTCTCTAATTCTTATATCATGCTCTTTTGCCTTAGTTTTCCTCTTTTTTTCCTGCTTCATTATTCTCTGTAAGTTTTTCTTCTATATCACTGATTAATTGCTCTGCTTCATCCACCCTTAGTCCCACAGCATCCATTCGAGATTGCATCTCAGTTATAGTATTTTTAATTTCGTTGTGACTAGATTTTCTTTTTTTATCTCCACAGAAAGGGATTCTTTGCTTTTTTCAACTCCAGTTAGTATTCTTATTATCTTGAGTCTAAATTCTGGTTCAGGCATCTTGCTTATATCTATGTTGATTAAGTCCCTGGCTGTCATTTCTTCCTGTTCTTTTTTGGGGGTAAATTCCTTCATTTTGTCATTTTAGAGGAAGAAAAAGAATTAATGAAATAAAAAATTAAATATAAAAAATTAAAAACAACACATAAAAAATCATATAGGGGAAGCAAGATCCTAGGTTTGTTTTGGTCTGGTTGTTGAAGGGCGCTTGATAGAATACAGAAAAAAGGGTAAGAAAAGAAAAGAAAGAAAAAGGGAAAAATATAAGAAAATGTTTAAAACTTTAAAAAAATGTGTAGAGTAAAATAGACTAAATGAAATGGAGAAAGTAAAATAGACTAAGAATTTACAAAAATAATAAAAAACATACTAGAAAAAATTAAAGAAAAATCTTTTTTATAAAAACAGAAAATAAATATAAATTTTTTCTCTTTCTGTATCCAAGAATGAGAAAAGAAGAGAAAAATGAATAAATGGACCAGTGAACAGAGTGAAATCCGAATGAAATTACATCCAGTTTTCCCTTGAAATCAAACTATGAAACACTTTATAGTCCAAAAACTAAGCAGGCAGAGAAACTTGTTATAGTCCTCTAAGGCTTGGTTGGTGCAGTTAGGAGGGGTTGGTGTAACATTTCCGTTTTACACTAGGTGGCGCTGCTTAGCTTACTAGGGTGGATCAGTGTGGCACGGGATAGTGTATATGTGCATTCATGGGAGATGTGAAAAGGGTGTCACCCAGCTTCCCAGTCTCTAGCATCAGAACTCTGTGCTCTCACCAATTGGCAATCAAGCATCCCTCCTTTGTCTCCAGCTTCCATCCACTCTCCACTTCTACATTGTCCATGAGAAAGCTATAAGCCTTCCAAGTGGCACCTCCCTCCTGAATTTTATCTCAGTGGGGCTGTGTTTCCAAACCCCTTACTTCTGAGGGCCCTATGGCTTGAACCTGCTTCTACCCTCTGGGTTAGAGTCTTGCCAAGCAATGGCCAGGTGCTGGCCCTTGCATGGGAATGCTCACATGACCATGCAGCTACAGAGGCCAAGACACTGTAGCCGGATGTCAGCCTGCCCCAGAAAAATTTTGCACGGTTGTATAGCAGCAGCGGTTTGGAGACTATGGTAGATCACAACACACATCTGGCACTGCACCCTAGTGTCCTTGTTCCAACACCAGCAAACTTGGTTGCAATCTGGGGTCCTCTGGGACCTTTGCCTGTGGGTAGGCTGCACAGCCTCTACCAAATATCCTCCAGGCAGGTGAACCATCTCTCCCCATGTGGCCCAAGTACCCTTTGTACCTCACTGTCTACTTTTGGGGATTCGCCCTTTCTCTTTCCACCAGAGCACTCCTAGGTATCGAACTATGGAGTTTCTGACTCTGTGCTCCCCTGTTTATAGAGTCCTAATGCTATAGAAAACCCTCTCCTTTATCCTTTCCCCCTTTCTTGCTCAGTTCCTTGTGAGTGTTTCCACTCTTGCTTTCTCTTTAGTTGCTTTTTGGGTAATGCTTCTCCTGTACTCTCCCTCCTGTCTCCGTCCTCTTCACAAACAAAAACAGCTCCCTACCCTCCATGGCTTCTCTCTCCCCCATTTCACTTCTCCGTGCTATGTATCTGCCAAGTTCTGTGGCTCAAGTTATGCAGATTGTTGTGTTAGTCCTCAGATCAATTTTCTAGGTGTGAAAAATGGTTTGGTGCTGATCTAGCTACATTTCAGAGACAAGAGAAGCAGAGAACTTCCATGCTGTTCTGCCATCGTAGCCCCTCCCCTAAAATACTTTTTGATTGCAAGGTTTTAACATGTTGATAATAGGGGCACCTGGGTGGCTCATTTGGTTAAGTGTCCGACTTTGCTCAGGTCATGATTTCACAGTTCATGAGTTCAAGCCCTGCATTGGGCTCTGTGCTGAAAGCTCGAAGCCTGGAGCCTGCTTTGGATTCTGTGTCTCCGTCTCTCTCTGTTCCTTCCCAACTCGGACTCCATGTCTCTCTTTCTAAAAAATAAACATTAATTTTTTTAATGTGTATAATATATGGTTAAATAATTATGGTATGCAATATAATTAAAAGATATATTTTTAATTGAATAATATAGTTCATCCACATTTAGAAAAAAAAGGAATCGTGTCCAATAAACCAGCATAGTAGTTGGGTAGCAGGTGATTTTCCATCTGTGTGCTTTTCTGTTTTTGACAATGTACACGTATATCAGTTAGGAATACTCTTGGCTGCTCTTGGATGCCTATATCAGTAGGAATCCTCTATAGAAATGTGATTTCAGTGGTTTACTCAAATAGGTTCCCTTTTATTTACTAGAAGTTTGAAAATGGATGGCTTTTAATCCTGGTTCAGCATCTTGACAATGTCATGGAGGACCAGCATCTTTAATGTTCTTACGGCTGTTTCCTCACATTTATTACCTAAGCTACAAGATGGCTATTGAAGTTCTAGTAGTAAGCATTCCAGGCAGAAAAAAGAAGGGGAAAGAGGGAACACAATAGACCACCATTTCAGTCTTGTTGGCCAAAATTGAAAAGTGTACCCTTTGCCCCTCTTCAGCTCCAAAGGGTACTGGGATACTGAGTATCTTAGCTTTTACAGCCTCATAACTACATGCAGAAAAGAAGAAACATCTAGGAATGCTTGATTGAGCCAACCTCTGGTGTCTGTATTATTTTGCATATAATATGTGTGCCTGCAAGTGATATGTACTACTTTGATAATTAGATTAAATTTTAAAAAGAGATTAGTAAAAACCATTTAGTCATCTAAAATGGAGGCCAAATATTATAGAGTATAGAATTTGATGACATCATTTCAATGGGTTGTTTTGTTTATAATATTTGTTATATGCATAACATTGTGCAAAATACTGTGGAGGAAAAAGGAACTTCTGACATGATTAGCCATTAAAAGATTTATCTAGTCTAGAAGACATGTCCATATTAAACACATTGTATAGTATAGACTACAACAGGAAAGAAATGTCAAAGCCAATGGTAGAAGTAAGTATTGCCCTGAAATGTCAGCAAGGAACTAGGTATGGACACAGAAGCTTCCTGGAGGACATGGTACCTGAGCTGGGTTTTACAGGATGTGAGAATTCAAAAGAATTCCTTCAACTCAGAAATAGCCATGGGGAAGCCACAGAGATGGCAATGCAAATGTCATGTGTGGGTCAGTGTGGAGGTTGGGGAACTTGAACAGTTAGGGATTGTTACAGTGAACCTGTAAAAGTGTGCAAACAAACATTAAAATATTTTCTTTCCAAGGTTAAGGGAAATCCACATATCCCTCCAGGGAGCTTTTACCTCATTCCTGTGACATCTGCCTTGTTGACTCAGTGTCTCTGCAGGCCTGTTCCTATTGTTTACAAGGAGCCTGAAGTGTCAAGAGCCTATTCCTGCCATGAGACACCTGTCTATACTTTCTGTCCTGTCAGAGACCGCCCAACATAGACATTAGCCTCCTGTGCTCACAGACCTGCTTTGCCAACTCTGCCATTAGTTTTCTACCACTACCTGACCAAGACTTTGTGACGCCATGAAGATGAGAGCCTTTGGAATTTGTGCTTTGTGCCATGTCACTGGGATTCTTTATAAGACACCTGAAGAAGGTGTTTTTGGCATCCTAGAAATAAGAGGTGAATGACAGGTATAGTATTGACCCAGGAAGGGGGTCAATATTATAGGGATGGGGACTGTCTTAAATATGTCTGTCCTGCAAGACCTTCCTATGCACATTTCTTTTTTATTTTTTTTTAAAAATACAACTTATTGTTAAACTGGTTTACATGCAACACCTACTGCTCATCTCAACAAGTGTCCTCCTCAATGCCCATCACCCACTTTCCCCTCTCCCCCAACCCCCATCAACCCTCAGTTTGCTCTCCGTATTTGAAAGTCTCATATGGTTTTCCTCCCTCCCTCTCTGTTTGTAACTTTTTTCTCCTTCCCTTGCTCCATAGTCTTCTGTTAAGTTTCTCAAGGTCCACATTTGAGTGAAAACATATGGTATCCGTCTTTCTCTGACTGACTTATTTCAATTAGCATAATACCCTTCAGTGCCAACCACATTGCTGCAAATGGCAGGATTTCATTCTTTCTCATTGCCAAGTAGTATTCCATTGTATATATAAACTGCATCTTCTTTATCCATTTATCAGTTGATGGACATTTAGGCTCTTTCTATAATATGGCTATTATTAAAAGTGCTGCTATAAACATTGGGGTACATATGCCCCTATGCATCAGCACTCCTGTATCCTTTGGGTAAATTCCTAGCCATGCTATTTCTGGGTCACAAGGTAGTTCTATTTCAAAATTTTTGAGGAATCTCCACACTGTTTTCCAGAGTGGCTGTACCAGTTTGCATTCCCACTAACAGCCTATGCACATTTCATGATGATGCTTCTCTCCGAATACTCCCTGGACCAATATTGACTTCAAATTGCTCACAGCCTGGTGAGAAGGAAGACCCATAAGTAGATATTGCAACAGAAAATAGGACTGCAGTAGAGTTAAATCAGGGAACCAAGGGTCTTGATGATTCAGGAGAGGTTCCCTAGAGGAGGTAATGTCTGAGATAAGGCTGTTGTGAGGAGTAAATGTTGAAAATCAGAGCAGTGATAAAATCTAAGAGATGGTTATTACCATACCAGAGACATGGGTCATTGATCATTTTGTCCCCTGTTATTTGTCCTACTTTGCATCTAACCTTTTTACTAGTTTCTTCTTTTACACAGAGATAAGTGGAAAGAATTTGAGATATGGAGTCAGGAGACCTGGATTCTTATCCTAGCTACTAGCAATTTATGATGTGACCTGGGATATTTGCTCCATCTCTCTGAATCACCATTGCCTCCACTGTGGTATGAGAGATAGGTGTACCTTTGCCATTGGATACCTTTCTTCATTTGGGGAATCCCCATGTAAAGACTTTTGGTCAGAAGTAGAGCTCACATCTCACTAAAGAATGTGAAGATATGCTTGCTTGCTTTCCTCTTTTACACCAGGGTAGAGACTGATGACCTAGGCTCTCCCAATCAGATATTCACTGGCCAGAGTCTGAATCAAAAGGAAGCAAGGACAGTGGAGGACCCTCCTGGTGGTGGCAGCTCTATAAACAGGCAACAGCAACCACAGTTCGAACTTCAAAGTCCAGTGTCCATGAGAGTGGCAACTGTTTTCTCATCTGACCATCATGTTGTGATTTACTCCTGGAAGCACAGCTCTAGGCCAGGTTCCTCCTTTTAACACATTCCTTTCCTGACCAATGAAGCTGTGTCAGTCTCAGTTGCTTGCAGCTAAGTACCCTAATTGATACCACAGTTTAGACCAGATGCTCTCCAAGGTTCCTTCTGGCTCAATGTTCTGTGAATCTAGAATTTGTCTTCAGACTGGCTAGCCCAGTGCTGGACCTTTAATTAATGTTTATTGACTAAGTGACCAAATGAACAAAGGATCTCTGCCTTAAACTTTCTTTCCCATGCTTTCCATTATCTCACTCAGCGATCTAAAGGATACCGACACGGGGGTAGCAGAGCCACATCAGCAAAAAGGAGAAATGCAGTTTCATAATGCCCTATAATTTTATTTATTTTTTGACTGGTCAACACAGAAGCACTCCTTCCCTGCATGGTGTTCATCCCAGGAAGATACCAGAAGATGTGGAGGGCATGTTGTTGTTCCCAAAGGACTACAGTCAGATTACGGAGATAAGATTATCATATTTTATTTATTTTTATTTTTATTTAAAAAATTATTTTAGAGAGAAGAGAGCATGAACAAGGAAAAAGGGAAGAAGAAGAAGAGAGAGAGAGAATCTTAAGCAGACTATACACGGTGCATGAAGTCTGACACGGGGATTGATCCCATGACCCTGGGATCATGACCTGAGCCAAAATCAAGAGTCGGATGCTCAACTGACTGAGCCACCCAGGCACCCCAAGATTATCACATGTTAAATATTTAGTGTTAAACATCGTGGAAGACATAAGGCCTTAGAGGATGGAGAAATCAGTGAGCAGATAAAGGGGAAAAAAAGGTCAGAGTATAATTTGAAAGTTTGGGTAGGATTTATATAAACAGAAGGGAGCTCATATTTGGTGGTGAACACAGTGCCAGCTGGTGCCCAGAGGCAAGAATGAGTCAGAAAAGTATGTGGTGAAGCAGAAGGTTCACACTGAGGAGTGGCAGGAATAAAAGTAAAGCCTTGCTTTCAAGGGCTTTGATCATTCCATGACTATGGGAAGAGCATATTCTACATTTTACTTATGGGTTCAGAAAACAAACGAAGAACATGAAGAACAAAAGAAAGAAAATCACTAGGCCCAGTTCAAAAGGAAATCATTATTCAGAGATGAAGAGAGAAGAATTTACTTTGATTCTATAAGTATTTTGAGTGCCTTTCAGGCACTGTTTTGGGCACAAAATTCAGCAACAAACAAAACTTAGTCTGTTCTAACAGAACTTGTGTTTTATCAGGATCAAATAGATCACAGACACACACACACACACACGCACGCGCGCACACACACACACACACACACAGCCATCAGGTAACAGTGAGTATCTGGAGAAAAAGAAGCAGTGGTGATATGGGCACACAAGAGTGCTGCTAGGGGAGGGTGCATGTTCATGGGGAGGTCAGGTCACATTTCTGATAAGGTGATGTGTGAGCAGAAAACCAAAAGGAAGATGTGGTTATTTGGATATTTGAGGGGAAGACTATTCTAGACAGAGGGAATGGCAAATGCAAAGGCTCTAGGCATGCTTGATGTGTTCAAAGAATAACAATGAGGCTAGTGTGGCTGAAGCCAGGAGAAAATGAGCCAGGAGAGAGTGGTAGGGGAGAAAGTCAGAGAAGTAGTGGGGGAGCTAGATCCTGATGGGCTCTGGAAAACCCCTGAGGAAAATACCCACCTGCCACGCGAGAGTAAGCATTTTTGACTACAATCCATCCTCATCCCCCAACCCCACCAGTTTGGGTGTTCTCATTAGTGAACTGCACCTGGAGCTGTCAAAGCTCACAAGGGTATGATGGAATGAAGAGATTGTCCTTGGCTCCTTTTATTTCCATTGGTTTTTCAGTCAAGCCCCACTTCTGCTTGCTTACTGGTCAGCTAATCTCATATCATTAAGCATGAAGCTGGCTTGGGCTTAAACTGTCTCTGAGCCTATACTCGATTTGACATGAAAAGGGTCCACAAGTGACTATAGAACCAACAACTGGTAAAGGTTTCTCCACGAATTATTGCTTTGAACATCTATTTGAGTGATGTCAGCAATCTCCACTTGCACATAGGTTTGCCCTGGTCCTATGTCACAGCCACTCCATGCCTCCCCATTAACTCAGCCATAAACTATTAGCAGTAGCCTTCACTCCACAATACTGCACAGCTGTAGCTTCTCCAACTATCACTTTAGGCACAGCTCTGAGCTTCTTTCCTTCCTCTCACTAAGTATTCCCACCAGGGGCTTGGTTCCCTACCTGCCCAAGAGGTCATGGGAACCTTGATGCAACCACAATTTTCTCAGCAATGAATACTATGAGGATCCACTCTTTTTTAGCATCTTTTGATTATCTTTCATGTCCTCACTGGACTTTTCCCTTTGCAATGCTACCATACCCACAGAACAGAGGAAACAGACTGTGGTTGTTACTAGGTGAACTGAAAGTGTGTATGTGTGGGAGGAGGGTGGGCTTTGGGTATTTTACTAGACCAGAACAGGGTGAATTGCATAGAAATGTAAAGGGCAGGTTTTGTGGCAATCAAGGATTTCTGTCTTGAGGGCCTGGCTAATCTCAATCAGACAGGAATGCCAGGCTGCCTCTCAGAAAACCTGTATCAACTGAGCTCCAAGTGGTAGCTCACAGGAGGGGCTGAAGATGTCCTTTTAAGGAGAGGGCTCATAGGGGCATAAGGGATGGCTTAGACTGAGGTGCTGGCGCTCTTCATCATTCTACCTCACCAGGGCTCTGCAGTCTCTCAACAACTCTTGAGCCCCTCTGCCCTTAGACACCCTGTAACTCTTACCTGACAATCAGTGCAGTGGAATGCTTAGGCATATGGGCCCTGAGCCAGATGGTCTGGATTTGATCTGACTCTGTAGATTACTCATGTGAGACCTTGGGCAAGTGACTTAATATGACTATGCCTCAGGTTCATTACCTACAAAGTGGAGATAGTGATGGACCCTGCTTATAAGGTTTATATGTGTAAATAGAGATGAAACTCTTAGAGTCATTAATGCAAGAAAAGCATCTAGTACTTCTTATTGATATAAATATTCTATCTCAAGGTCTGGTGGAGTGTCCCAGGTTTGTGCCCATCTCTGGCCAAAGTCCATCCAGCATGAATTACGCTTGGCAGATGTAGGTACTCTTGCCTCCTTAGTGAATGAAGAAATAAATGAATGAACATAGAAAGCCTCAGGTATTCAGACATGTGGCTAAATTCTCCTTTGTATCCATCTTCTTGGAGCTATACTTTCATTTTGCCTACATATAGAAGAACCCATAGCAGGAGCACCAGAGTGAGGAAGGAAATGGTCTTTTT
Source organism: Felis catus (assembly GCF_018350175.1). Classification (NCBI taxonomy): domain Eukaryota; kingdom Metazoa; phylum Chordata; class Mammalia; order Carnivora; family Felidae; genus Felis; species Felis catus. The sequence continues at coordinate 37,535,515 of NC_058371.1, read as the reverse complement.
GCAGACTGAGACCCTTCAATCAATCCATATATTTGGCTTTGCACTAGACCACCATGAAGGAAATTTAAAAATAAATAAGATATGATTTCTGCTTTCTAGGAACTTTTAATCTTATAAAAAGACAAAGATGAAAGAAAATGAGAAGCTGAATCACAGTGAGAGTTTAGAGAATATTGAGGAGTATTAGAGTATTCTGTGGACAGCTCTTCACTGCAGAAATGGGAATTATGGATGGGGCACATTTGAACAGGTGGGAGGGAGAACATTTCAGGGGGAAGACAGGCACCAATGTAAGAATGAGCTTACTATATTTATCCATGAGGAGACCCAAAGGAAACAATACTACCTCCTGAGGATAATCCCAGTCTAAAGGATTATATACCATTTACATTCATGTACAGGCCTCCTTTTAGTTTGGGGTAGCTCAGATGTCTGGATAGGGTAATAGAGAATTCTTAGCAACCTCATATCACTAAGTATACTATGAAAGACAGGTTCAAGGAATAGCTGTCAAGGCAGTATTTTTAAAACAGATACACTGTTGATGAAGATGCTGAAATTGTTTTTTTTTTTGTACATATTTTACTTATGGAATAAGGAGATCAAAGGGGTAAAGCTATACATTGAGGCTGCAGAGCTGGTGAATGTCAGAAGTGAAGTTTGAACCCAACTGCTCTGTTCATGTGTTTTTCCCACAACACCACACTGCCTTACACACCCCAGGACTTGCTGCAGAAGGAGGAAAAGGCCTATAAGGGTGCTCCCTCTGCACTCAGATGGGGATCCCATGAATAGCCATCTCCAGGACTGTCTCCCACACAAGTCTTTTATGTATCCTTCTCCTCTATGCAACAGAATGTTTATACACAGGGAGCCCAAGGGATGGGACTCATGGTGAGGGAGGCTTGCAGTAAGAGAGAACAGAAGATGAGGGGGGAGAGTGCTGGTGAGTCAGGAGAGAGTCAGGAGAGATGGCTTCTTGTCCTGGTTCTGCCATGAGCAGGCAGTGACTATGCCATACCCATTTCTGAGCTTCATTTTCTCATCTGTAAAATAAAAGGCTTGGACTAAAGGAACTATATGATCTACTGTTTTACTCTGAAATTTTATAAAAGGTGCAGTTATGTCCCTAAAATTACAGGCTTCCTTTTCTTTGTTCCATGTTCTCAATATTAGCTGATACCCCTTTTGTTCAAGGTGGGACTGGAGGCTTATTCCTTGTTTCTGTTCCTTACCCTTCCTTTTCATCTCTCCTGTGTCAGCTGCCTGAATTATCTGGATACCAGTAGATGTAGAATCAGTAGCCAAAAGCTTCTTTCCTGCCCTGAAGCAATTGAATCTCCCCAGGGTGGGGGGTTGCAGGAAATCAGATTGGCTTGGCACTTGCTCTCTGGTTCAGGCAGGTGGGGGAAGGCAGGAGAACTGCTGGTTATATTTGGTGTCAAGGGCTGTTGGGGAGGAGTTGGGGACTTGGCAGATTTCCTCACAACTTGGAGGGCTCTGGACATTCGGTGCACTGCCTGCCCAATTCCTGGAGCTCGGGCACAGATGGCTCCTGTCAGCTCTTGAATGAGGGTGGGTTCTCACTCTGGTAATTCTAGGGGGAGGAGTCCCAGAGGCCTCAACCCAGCTGGCCATCTCCTGCCCAAAAACTATTTAGTGCAGGAGGGGGAGGGAGAAAGACCAGATGGGCCACAGCCTTTGGGCCTGATGGTACAAACTATGTCCCACCCTCAGTCATATTGGATAGAGGAAGAGAAACACCTCTTTATTAGGCAGCTGCTTGTTTGGCAATTAACCTGAGGGGCCTGGAAGGCACTCAAGATTAACCCGAGTATGGCAGCCAGCACTGCTGTTGAGACCTTTGTGGGGTGGGGGTGTAGGTGGGGCAGAATCTTTTGAGATAGGCTGGCTTGGGATACTGGATCCCTGGATTCCACAGGTAGAATTTCAGCTATAGGTGAAGCCATTTGGGAGGGATGTCCTAGAGGGGAAGACAAAGCCAGAGAGAAGGAAGGAAGCACTTCTTCAGACTGTGAGATCTGGCCCAAGCGTTCGGAAAATATACCATAGCAAATGGTCCAAGGGAAACCTCTAAGATCTGAGCTGGCCAGAATGCCATTTGCAGCTGCTCTTCTTCTGAGGCTGTTCCCATGAACCTTTGCTCCCTGAGACAGTCATTCCCTCTTCCCAAAAGCTGTCCCTATGTCTCCTGAAGCCTCTTAGGGCAGGAAAAGGAGAGCAGAATAGTCCCTATTACCAACAAGGTTGTCATTTCAACCTGGTGTGGTGCCCAAGAAGCCAAATGGGCTGGAGAATGAGGCCATGTGGGCAGTGAAGACAGGGCATATGGGCATTATACCCACACTACCAAAATAGGACACCTGTGCTGAACCAGCCAGGGAGTTACCATTGCCATGGTTGTAAAGGAGATGGCAGGGTAAGAGGGAGGGTGGGTGGGGAGGGGTATGTTATAGGAGAGAGAACAGATCACCCTAGGTTTGGAGTCTTGCTTTCACACTCATGAGCTGGGCTACCTCCAGCAAGCTGCTTAAATCTCTCTGAGCCTCAGTTTTTGAGGCTACCTGGGGTTGATTTAAACATTAAGTGAGTTAATATAGTAAATGTGATATGTGAACTGTCAGCTACTAGAAAATGGTTTTTTGTTGTTGTTGTGTTATTTATTGTTATGAAAAGAAGAGATGGTCAGATTAAGTTTGGGCCTGAATGTGATGGCTAGGAGGACATTAGACAGCATGGACTGTGCTGGGGGTAGAATTCTAGCTTGTAATATATAGGAAAAAAAAAAAAAAGAAAAGAAAGAAAGAAAAGAAAGCAAAACGCGTCTTCCAACTACCAGATCTTTCTGTTGATTCAACAAGCAGAAGAGATTATGAGATGGCAAACAGTGTCCTTAGCCAGTCTGAACCCTTGGGGACTTCAAGGTGAGTTATTTCAAGGGATTTTCTACTTCATAGCACAGTGAATATTTTAGTCAGAGTGAATGGGTAATGTTTCCCTGTGAAATTGTTTTTCAAACGTGTACATATGTTTGTGATTATTAAAATATGAAATAATTGGGTGGCTCAGTCAGTTAAGCGTCTGACTTCAGCTCAGGTCATGATCTCATGGTTTGTGAGTTCGAGCCCTGTGTCGGTCTCTGTGCTGACAGCTCAGAGCCTGGAGCCTGCTTCAGATTCTGTGTCTCCTTCTCTCTCTGCCCCTCCCCCACTCATGCTCTGTCCCTCAAAAATGAATAAATGTTAAAAAAAATTAAGAAATGAATTAATTGTAAAGCATCATGGAATTCACATTGGGTTTTTGGTCTGATGAGTTTTCTTAAAGAAGAGAGACTATTTGGTGGGGATTCTGGGTGATTTGATAATACTAAAAGATGGGTGGGGACCTCTATTGGAGGGTAGGGTTTCTTCACGGATACAAGAAACAATGCATCTGAGAAAACAGGGGAGAGAACCAGTGCCTGGGTTTGGGTGTGAGGGTGGAGGCCAGCTGGTGGGGCCCTGGAGAGTCATGTAAAGCTGCATCCTGGAAAGAGTCTGGGCTCCTCTGGAGTAAGCCAGGGCTGGCTTCAAATTCCAGTGTTGCCCCTTGTATCAGCCTTGGGTAGTAAACATATGCCTGTAATCTTCAGTTTCCCTAGAATTCATAAGGATCAAATGAAATATTATCTAAAAGTCCTTGAAAATGAGTTGAATAATGAAAACATGGCGTTTTCTCTTTGCCAGAATATCTTACTTCTTATATTTCCTCTAGTGTACCTTTCTTGGATAAGAAACTCAGAGAAGCAGGCCTAAACTCATAGGATTTAATTAAGAGGAAAAATAACCTATGATGTTTATTTTCTTTCTAGAAGCAGGACAGGGGAGCAGTCCCATTTATTCAGCCCTTGCTTTTCCTTCATTGAAGGAGGGCACTGCATGACCATCAACAGCTTTTATACCTCCATCTCGGTGGTTTGGTTGACAGTGCTGGTCCGGGGTGTTTGAGGCCTAGATTAAACATTCCTCCACCATCAAGAGCCTATGATGCTGCCAGTGGTCAACAATTATCAAGAGGGTCCATTCCCTGATGTGTGGGAATGTCATTCTTCTGTGGTACAGAGTAGGTGCTCATAGCATGTGGCTGAGTGAATGATCAAATTAATGAAAGGTTCAATCCGTGCCTTGTCCTGACTGCATCCTAAGGCCTTTGAAGTGATGTGTACCTCATTCTCCTGCCTGCATGGTCATGAGCCAGTTTTGGATCACAAGCTGTTCCCAGTTTCCCTCTCTGAGATAGGCAACAGATGCAGAGTGTTTGGGAGAAGCACTTTTCATTGTGTGGTCTGATCCTCAAACCTGCATCTCAAACTTGTTCCATGATGGTGGAAGAGGCCACAGCTTTTTTTTTTTTTCTGAGGCAACCTGTAGTGTAACAGGGCCTGCCAAAATCACAGACATCAAGTCTGCCTTTTCCCATCCCCTTTCTATACTCCTTTCCAACCAGGCTGAGTTTAATTAAAAAAAAAAAAAAAGAATGATGTTAAACCAATGCATATCACTAACACTAAGGTGCTAATGACTTGCATTAGGCCTCCTGGGGAACATTTGCATTTTAATAGAGTGTGCTCCCGACCATTAATGTGCTACTATAGAGAAGTTTTTGAACAAGGAGTCTAAGGTTTGTATTTAGTCCCTATGCCACAATTAGCCCTTTAATCTTGGGTAAGGGATCTCTCCCTCTTCCTTTCTCAGTCTCTAAATTAAAAAAAAAAGTTGGACTAGATAAACAGCTCATATAACAGAGTGAGGATTTTCCCATGTATTCTTTTTTTTTTTTAAGTTTATTTCTTTTTTAGAGAGAGAGCGCACGCATAAGTGGGGGAAGGGCAGAGCGAGAGGGCGACAGAATCTGAAGCAGGCTCCAGGCTCTGTCTGAGCTGTCAGCACAGAGCCGACTTGGGGGCTCAAACCCACGAACAGCAAGATCATGACCTGAGCCAAAGTCAGACGCTTAACTGACTGAGTCACCCAGGGGCCCCTCCCATGTATTCTTTATAATAATTTTGAGAGGGATACATTTAATGGCACTATTTTTCAGATGAGAAAACAGAGGTCCAGAGAAGTTAAGTGCCTTGCCTGAGGTTTGTAACCATTAGGTAGCAGGAGCCAGTATCAAACACAGGAAATGTGACTCTGGCATCTACCCACCTGCCTCCTATTCCACCTCTCCCTCTCACATCCAAACTGTAAACAATCCTGTGCAGTCATGAGGAAAAAACTGAGGGTAGATAAGGACTGAAGGCAAGTTTGCCTAAAGTCTGTCAAGCGCCTCATCTCCTCCTTTTCTATATGTCCTCTTCCCAGCCCAGTTTGCAAATGGTGAAGGGTGTTTTGCTAGACATAGTTGTGGTGTTTACAGCTTCATAAGAGGCAATTGCTCAGCCCCTTAACCATCCCTTGAGTTCCTCTTTGAAGTATTGGGTAATATCATACACACATGTTCAGATCTATATATTTGACAGCAATGGTATCTCGTTTACAGATAATAGTGAGTTTCATGACAACAAAGTCCTTCCCCCAATCCTGCGTGTTAAAACTAAACAACAAACAATCTGAAATAACAAACAGAAGTAATCAAAATATAATTAGACCCTAGGTGTGCTAATGGGTATGTAATGAAGGATATGAAGTTGAGAAGTGTGTCCAGCAGAGGAGAAGGGTGCCCAGAGAAGTGTGGCTAGCGTCCTGGGGACCCAGGATGGAAACGTGCACTCAGGGGCTATGATGCTTGGAGGTGTGGGTGGGGGCTTCGGAGATGCATGCACATGGCAGGGCTGGTGGGGAAGGGGAACAAACAGAGAGCGAAAGTCAGTTTCCTGGAAGATCTGTGGCCAGCTACTTGGGAACTTGTTTTGATGGAGTTCAGGAGGTAGAATGAGCACAGATTTAAACTCAGAAGCTGGTGGTGACCCGGAGACAGACACAAAAAAGCTCCATAGTCTGAAGACCTAAAAGAGAAAATACAGTTAAACCAGAAGGAAAAGGAAAAGGAGTTGAAAGCCATCTCCCTCAAATAAGACAAGAGCACTGACAGTTATAGATCCTTCCAGGGTACAGGCAGTGTTCTAATTGCCAATACCACCAAAGCCTTGTCGCTGGGTAGTTATAATCCATACCTTAGATGAGGACACAGCACACAGGTTATGAAGTTTGCTCTTGCGCAAGGCTGCAGCCTGCATTTGAACTAGAAGGGCTGATTTAGGTGGCTGTGCTCCTGGTTGACAATGTTTCACAGAAAATGACAGTGGACATTAGACAGGAGGCTCTGGAAAGGCATGGCCAATATCCCAGGCAGGGTCTTGGAGGAAGTCCTGCCCTCCTTATAGGGAAGTGGGGGATGCTGTCCTTCATGAAGGGGGGCCTCTGAGCCAGACTTCACTGTGGTCCTCTGGGCCTCCTTTTGTCAAACTACTTAAAGATGAGGAAATTCTGATGGACTACACAGATGGACAATTTGGTTTCACCCAGCTTTAAAGATAGTTGCCATGAATTTCCTTCAGTTCAGATACCTGAGTCCAGCTTCCAGGAACTTGAGTCTGGGTCATGTTGTCCTTAGTTGAATCTTGGAGGAGCAGGCACTACTATGCATGGGGTGGGACAGGGATCTGGGGGTCCACATGCTCTGTGTATGGACTTTCATCCACTCCTCTTGTTTTCACTATCTCCTCTCACCCCTGCTTCCTGGAACCTCTCAAGAATCTATGGACGAATTGTCTCTCACCTTCTTGGTATTCTCTCTGTAAGCTTCAAATTGTAAGATAAATTGATTGCCTTGCTTCTAGCATCTCCTTTTAGTGGCTTTATTAATGCATAATTGACATACGATAGACCACACATATTTATAGTATACTCTTTGATAAATTTTGACAAATGTATATACCTGTGAAACCATCACCAAATTCAAAACACTGATTATGACCATCACCTCCAAAACCTTCCTCATGTGACTGGTAAGCTGCCCTCCTATCTCTGTCTGCACCCACTGGGCCCAAACAACCACTCATTTGTTTTCCCTGATTCTAGATTTGTTGACATTTTCTAGATTTTATGTAAATGGAATCATAGAGCAAATAATTTTTTGTCAGCTTCTCACACTCAGTATATTACTTTGATAATGTAACTATTTTAATTTTGAAAACAATTTACAACTTAGAAAAGCAAACACTGTATCTATTTGACAGTTAAGAAATTTTACATCTCCTGCACAATTCTGTCTGCATCAGATGGACAGTCCTCAGTCTTTTCCATGATTGCTACTGGCTGAAAACAGCATATTGCTTTGAGATTCACCTATGTACTTGCATGTATTGATAATTCACACCACTTTCTTGTTGAGGGATATACAGTGCATGGAGGTACTGCCTACTCAAGGCATCCAGGCCCCAATCCAATCACGTCTAGAAACAGACACTAATGCATATCTACCGTGCCCTGACATGCTCATTTAAAACAAATTTTATTTGACAAACTATAAACATAAATACATTGTTTTACATGATTTTAAAATATTTAAATACCTTAAATGGTGTTGTTTTCTTATTATTAATAATAAATTATACTGACCAGTTTCCCTCATTACTTTTTCAAAGCCTGAATGTTTTGTTTGCCTGATTGACATGGTTTCTTGCTGGAGGCAAAACATCACTAGACTATGCTTCCCTCCTGTTGTCACCCCAGATTTTCCCCATTTCCAGGCTGATTATACAAACAATAAGGTGTTGTCTTAAAGAAATTATTAAATAATTTAATTTTAGAGCAATTTTAGGTTCACAGCAAAACTAAGAGGAAGTTACAGAGTTTCCATACACCCTTTGCCCTTACACTTGTGTAGTCTCCCCCATTAATCTGCATCCTCCACCAGAATGTTGCATTCATTAACAATTGATAAATGAATGTTGACACATCATAATCACTGAAAGTCCATAGTTTACATTAGGGTTCACTCTTTGTATTGTACATTCTATAGGTTTAGACAGATGTATAATGACATGTATCCATCATTATTTTGTCACACAGAGTTTTTCATTGCCTTAATAATCCTCTGTGCTCTGCCTACTCATCCATCTCTCCCCACAACCCCTGGCAATCACTCATCTTTTTATGTCTCTATAGTTTTGCCTTTTCCAGAATGTCATATAGTCAAAAACAGTATTAGCCTTTTCAGATTGGCTTCTTTCACTAGTAATATGTATTTAGGTTTCCTCTATATGTTTTATGGCTTGATAGTTCATTTTTCAAAAATTGGTTTTCATCCTTTTTTTCACATTTATTTATTTTTGAGATAGAGAGAACCAGCAAGGGAGGGAAAGAGAGAGAGGGCGACAGAGGATCCGAAGCAGTCTCCACACTGACAGCAGCAAGCCCGATGTGGGACTCAAACACATGAACCTAAGCCTAAGTCAGATGCTTAACCGACTGAGCCGCCCAGGCACCCCAATAGCTCATCTTCTTTTAGCGTTAAGTACTATTCCATTATCTGGATGAAACATACATTATCCATTCACCTACTGAAGGATATCTTGGTTACTTTTAAGTGTTGACAATTATAAAATAAAGCTTCTATAAACATCCATATGCAGGTTTTTGTGTGAACATAACTCCTTTGGGTAAATACCAAGGAGTGCAATTGCTAGACTGTATAAGAGTATGTTTGGTTTTGTAAGAAACCACTAAACTATCTTCCAAAGTAGCTGTACCATTTTGTACTCCGACCAGCAATGAGAGTTCTTGTTGCTCAACATCCTTGTCAACATTGGATGTCAGGTTTCCAGATTTGGGACAATGTAATAGGTGTGTAGTGGTGTCTCACTGTTGCTTAAGTTTGCATTTCCTTGAGCATATTGTCTTTTCACATGCTTATTGGCTATCTGTATATCTTCTTTGATGAGAAGTCTGTTAAGGACTTTGGCCCATTTAAGAAATCAGGTTCTCTGTTCTTTTATTGTTGAGTTATCATGTTCCTTTTACCAGGAATTGTTTATTAGTGGGAGGAAGCCCTAGCCAATGTTTCTGATTCACTTCAGAGAAGTCAAATGTCAGAGCTAGAATGACTCTAGAGAGCAGCAAGTCCCTGATTTGAGATAATTTATGCCCCCGCCTAATTTATATGTTGAAGACCTAAACCCCACTAGTACCTCAGGGTGTGACTGTATTTAGAACTTAACTAGGTAATTAAGTTAAAATGAGATTGTTAAGCTGGGTCCTAATCCAATATGGCTGGTGTCTTTATAAGAAGAGGAGATTAAGACACAGACACACACAGATGGAAGACCATGTGAGGACACAAGGAGAAAACAGCTAACTATAAGCCAAGGAGAAAAGCCTCAGAAGAAACCAATCTTGCTCTTGAACTACTATCCTCCAGAACTATGAGAAAATAAATTATGTTGTTTAAGGTACCCAATCTATGGTACTTTGTTATGACAGCCCTAGCAAACAAATACAGCCCTCTACCTTCCCTTCTATTAAACAAGCATACTGAATGTTTACTATATATGACTGGAAAGGAATATAGTAGGAGGGCAAAGATAAGATTTCTCCCTTTTAGGAATTATGGCCTAGTTGTGTCCTTTTGCACATAAAGAAACTAAGGCTCAGATAGGTTAACAGACTCGCTAGAGATAATAATATTGTTTTCTTTGGTTACCTCCTCTTCACAGGCTGACCCCATTTGTGGACTTGGAGGACACTTTGATATATTGAAAAAGTGCCCTGAAGTAAGGCCAGGAAAATGAAAGTCTAGTTTAGACTCTGTCCTTATTAGTTGTTAGCCTCTAGTTTTAAACATTCCTTTGTGAAATAAGCATGAGAATCCCTACCAAGACTTCTCCCCTGGTGGCCATGCAGACCAAAGGAGATAATGTAGGCAAAACACCAAGCAGAAAACAATTATTGGGAAGCCTAAGTGACAACCCCCTGGACCCTAACCAAAGCGCAGTGCTGAGACCACAATGGCCCCCAAAGCTGACCCTTGCTATCTGGTTAAGATAAAAGACTGAGGTCCCCTGAGGAAGAGGGAATTCTGCCTCCAGATTGACTTTGGATTTGAGCTGCAGCATCAAAACTTTTGTACGTCTCTAGCCCACGGTCCTACCCCACAGATTTCAGACTTGCCAGCCCCCATAATTTCATAAGCTGACTTTTAAATATAGGCATACTTCAGAGATATTGCGGGTTCAGTTCCTGACCACCACAATAAAGTATCACAATAAAGTGAGTCAAATTAATTCTTTGGTTTCCTGGTGCATATAAAAGTTATGTCCACACTATATTGTAGTCTATTAAGTGTGAAATAGAATTATGTCTAAAAAATATGTAGATTCTAATTAAAAAATACTTTATTGCTAAAAAATGCTAGCTATCATCTGAGTTTTCAGTGAATCATAATTTTTTTTTTGCTGGTGGAGGGTCTTGCCTCAATGTTGATGGATGCTTGATGGTCAGAGTGGTGGTTGCTGAAGACTAGGGTGTTCTGGAAATTTCTTAAAAATAAAGACAGTAATAAAATTCCCACATTGATTGAATCTTCTTTTCATGAATTTTTTCTCTGTAGCATGTTTGATAGCATTTTACACAAAGAAGAAATTCTTCCAAAATTGGAGTCAATCCTCTCAAACCCTGCTGCTGCTTTATCAACTAAGTTTATGTAATATTCTAAATTCTTTGTTGTTATTTCAACCATCTTCACAGCATCTCCAATAGGAGTAGATTTCATCTTAAGAAACCAGTCTTTGTTCACCCAGAAGGAGCAACTCCTCATCCATTCAAGTCTGATTATGAGACGGCAGCAGTTCAGTGCTATCTTTAGGCTCTTCTTCCAGTTCTGGTTCTATTGCTGTTTCTCCCTGACATATCCAGTTATTTCTACTGTAGTCTTGAACCTTCAATTTGTAAAAAACACAATTATCTGACAAGTACAATAAAGCAAAACACAATAAAATGAGGTATTTCTATATATACACACATATATCCTATTAGTTTTGTTTCTCTGGAGAACTCTGATACACCCCCTGTATGGGTCAGCTTTAGCTACGACAACAAAATAGCATAGAATGGGTGGTTTAAATAATTGGCTTTTATTTCACACTCTTCTGGAGGCTGGGAAGTCCAAAGTCAATGTACTTGCAGATTTGTCCCAGTAAGGGCTCTCTTCTTGGCTTGTAGATGGCTGCCTTTTTACTGTGTCCTCACATGGTGGAAAGGACACTAATTCCATAATGGGGTTTCCATCTTTATGACCTCATTCAGACCTAATTATGTCCAAAAAGCCCACCTCCAAATATCTCAATAAATATCTCAATACCCATCACATGAGGGGTTAGGGCTTCAGTATATGAATTTTAGGGGAACACAAACGCTCATATATATATATATATATATATATATATATATATATAAAACTACAAATATATAATATATATAATATTATAATATATATCATATAACACTAGATATATATAGAAGTGTTATAACTCCTTTATCCCCATCTTCAAATAACTTACATTTATCGAGTGCTTACTATGGTTACTAGACAGTGTCCTAAGCACTTTATATTTATTAACCTATTCAATTTTTCATAGAAACAACATGAAGTAAATATTAATATTGCCCTGTTTACAGTTGACAGTGTTGAGGCATGAAAAGTTTAGGGGATTTGTTCAACATCATGCAGCTAGTGAGTATGTCTGGAATCGGCTTCTTGACTTCTGTGCTGTTCTGACTCTCAGGTGCAAACCCACATACCTGGACATAAAATTAATGCTCAGACCTGCCCAAATAGCAGAAGCCACATAGTCACTCAGGAGAGTGCACCAGTCACTCAGCAACAGGGAGACATGCACACTGCTGGGAATGGTCCCCTGTGATGATGAGACATTCCTGCTCCAGTTATATCAACTGAGATCTGGTTGCTGCTGCTGTACTCCTGCTTCTGTCCTGGCTCATGATGGCTGGGATGGTGCCTTGCATGGATGCTGGCAATCAAGTCTCAGGATGGATAATTTAGGTAGATGCCCTGACATGGCACTGCAAAAGCAAACCAAGGCAGTGCCTTCCATCTGGCCTTCCAGAGGTGAAAGTGGTGGAGATTTATCTCATCTGAAACAAATGAGAAGCTTCTGGCTCAAGCCTGAGTTTACATGTTTGTCTCCACTGCTTCCCAAATCCCAGTGAAATAACAGCAGAGGTGTACAATGGAAATCAATCCATGACTGTACTAAGAACAGGGGTGGCCCTCTGTGCCCAGAAATTTTGATGAATCTCTGAAAGACAGGATGAATATGGGAACATATGGAAGGATAAACTGGAGAGTAGTAAGTTACATCTTGGAACACACTTAGGAAAGTGTGGCAGGTTACCCTTAAATACTGCTTGAAAAATAGACCACACGCAGAATCCTTTCATGATGATCCTGATAAATAGAAGAAATAATATATTTCCTCACTTTCAATCTGCTGGAAATCGTCCCCAGTTACACTGCAACATTCTTTCTCAAGGTATATTAACCCAGATCTGGACTACTAATGTCATGTTCCTAATCCGGGATCCAAAGACTTGTTGGAGGGTCATGAATAGTCCTAGAAAGGCCAGGAGGCTTCTGAAGTCATGTGCAAACATTATTGCTTCCTTGAGCATTTTTCTGGGGCCTTAGGCTTATTGCTTTCAGTAGATTGCAAAAAATTCTATGACCCGAAGCTGCAATGCACTGTTAAAGTTTTATGATGACTTTCCCAGTTTCCCATGGCTGGTTAGTTGCTGGGCAAGTGTCTCCTCTAGGTTCTTAGTCATCAGTACTTTCTGTCCTTACTACCAAAATCATGCTTTTCAAAATGCTTTTGTGCATATTGTCCTATTTGAGTCTCATAATTGACCATGGAGAAGGAAAGAACATGTATCATTATTCTTACTTGAGAAAGGGATCTTGGACACAGTGAGGTTAAAGGGTTTACCCAAAGTCACATAGCAAGGTAGTGGTAGAGCTGTTATGAGGTTACAGGTCTCAAGGCTCCAGGTCAGTGCTCTTTGCTGCTTCCTTAGTATCCTTACTAATGAGAGAAGTACTTCTGTTCTTTAATGCATCAAATACAGACAAGTAGGAATATGTACAGACTTCTCTAAAAACCTGGTTCAGCACGCAGGTTGTGATCTTAAAATAAGTCCTCTTCAGAGCCCAAATCCTTCACATATGCTTTTCTCAAATAAGAACTATCATTACAAAGGGAGTGGCAAAGGCAGAGAAAATTCCAGTCCCTTTTTTAAACCCCCTGTGGCATCCACAAGCACTTTCCATGCTCAAATGCCCAGGAAGAGATGGCCTTCCCCTCTTTCTGCACTCTCTCTCTCTCTCTCTCTCTGAGAGTCAGTGCATCCTACTGAGCTCTTTCCTTGCTTTTAATTGAAGCCATTGGAAAATCAGTGATGACTGCTCATAGTCATCCAGCATGTAATGAGTGGTGAGCCAGTGTCTTTGAGATCAACTAGCAGTCCTTAAAATACAAGCTGGTTGCAGTGATGCCCTGAGCTACTATCCTCTTCTTTTCCCCTCCTTATTTTTTGAGAAGCATCATGCCAGAGAGATTTGTTCCACATCTGCATGCTGACTGGTAGAGGCTGCTGATACACATTTGCCGTTTGCCTTGGCCAGAAACCACAGCAATCAGCTGGAATGGGCTTAGTTGACCATTCCTTGTCTCAATCTACAGGCAAATTTAAAGATATGGCTTTGGGAGGTTCCCAGATAATTGGCTTGCAGCTGGCCTTTGGATAAAACAAACAAACAAACAAACAAACAAACAAAACCCTGTCCTTTGTGGTATATCATTTCTCAGCCTAGGTGAACATTTTCAAATTCCACTGAGGTTTAAATTACTCATAAGCATTCTGTGAGGGTGGAGAGGGATCGTCTAGAGTGCCATTTTTCACTCTAAATTCTCATTAAGGCAGCTTGGTACTATAGGAAGTTCATGGGCTTTGGATTCAGACTTCAGCTTGTTGGGAAGATTAAATAAGTTAATACACTTTTAAGTACTAAAAATAATGGCTGGCCCATAGTAAACTCTCTGAGTATGTTAACTATTGTGGTAGAGATTAGAGACCATGCCTCTAAAGCCTAGTACATAGTGGTTATTATTTTTACAAGCTTAGTTCAGTGCAGGAAAGCCTCTCAAATTAAATCTCCCCTTTTCCTCACCCTGAGTTTGGAGCCAAATTGATGCTCCCTGGAGACATATATTTGTGCCTTAGAAATCACCGTGGATATGGGAACAAAAGGCCTGAACTCCAGTTTTAGCTCTGCCATTAATTAATTGGCCATGTAATCTAGACTAAGGCACTTTAGTCTCTAGGATTTATTCTCTTCATATGAATTGACATCCGGTATGCTATATTGAGTTGAATAGTTTCTCCCCTAAATTAATGTCCATCCAGACCCCAGAATGTGAACTTATTTGGAAATAGGGTCTTTGCAGATATAATTAAGATGAGTTCATACTGGATTAGGTTAAAATTAATCCAGTAAAACTGGTGTCCTTATAAAAGAAAGAAAGATCACAGAGACTCAGGGACAGAGAGATGCACAGGGAGAAGGTCATGTGTTGGTGGAGGCACAGGTTAGAGTGATGTGTCCACAGCCAAGGAACATCAAGTATTGCTGCAACCACCAGAAGCTGGAAAGGGCAAGAGAAGACCCTCCATTGAGCCCCTGAGCCAACAGAGAGGAGAGGCCCTGCTGACACCATGAGTTCAGACTTCTGGCCTCCAGAACTGTGGGGGAGTAAGTTTCTGTTATTTTAAGTATCACAAAAAAGTACTTGGCTTGTGGTGCTTTGTGATAGCAGCCACAGGAAATAGATACACATCCTCAGGAGTTTTCCAGCTCTAATAGACTTAATTTACTGGGACACACAAAGTTCTGTCCCCTCATTTGACCTCATCCACCTGTTTTCACCATGCTGATCTCTGGAGGTGTCTTAGATCTGGGCTGGCCCCTAAAAGGCAAAGAGGGGAAAGAAAGGAAACACGGTTGGAGATGGAATGGAGATGGTGGGCAATAGAAGTTAAAACACCAGAAGCAGTCCTGTACAACCTGGGAAAGTGGGATGGAAGGAGAGAGCCTCATGGATGGGGGCAAAAAAGCCCTGCTAAATTGTGGGCTCCCTCCCAGAGGCAATGAGTCACCAAGGAAAAACGCTGTAAGTTGTTCAGTTAAGCAAAGATAGAAATCTAGGATCCTCATGGTTTGAGGAAGGCTTAGGTTGTGCCATGAATCAGTTCTGAGGATTTGGGATACCTCAAACTTGCATTTGCTAGTACATTTGTAGGGCTCTTCTTAGCAAAAATTTTTTTAGGCTATTTGTCTCTGGAGGGTGGGGAAGAAATTGACATTTTGCCCCTAATATATGCATTCTCCTGGGTATTTTTGCAAACTTTTGTTTTTCTTTTACTTTCGAGAATAACTGTATGATAGTTATTAATAACTCTAGTTTGCAGAGAAGCTGCGATTTGCTCACCATGGCTTGTTACCATCCGGGGTGAAGCTAAGGTCTGTCTGACAATGAAGACCAGACTCTTAACACTCATCCATTTCTCTTATTCCCATCCATCTCCTTCCTCTTCCTCAGACTCATCCACCCATTTAGAATGCTCACAGTGTCATTCTGAGTTGCAAAGAAAAATTCAAAGAATCATAAAATGTCAGAATAAGAAGGCACTTTCCCATCTTTTCATTTTAGAAATGAGGAAACTCTTTTACTGCCTTAGTTGTCCCAAGGTGGGTTTTCTTTTTAATCCTTTAAATCTGTCACATCTCTGAAGTGCCTGACTCTTCGAATACACAGAGAAAAAAATGACCCCACCAAAGAAATACAGCCAGGAAAGGTGAGCCAAAGCTTGATTGGAAACATCAACTTAGTTCATCCCACTAGACCACACTAGCTCTGGTGAAACCTTGCTATCAAAGAAAAGCCAATGGACAGACCCCTTTTTCTGTGTTCCCGAAATTTCTAGGAACCAGATGGAATTCTTTCAAAGCCTCTTCCATTGATGAGAAAATAATGAAAGACAGAGTTACTTTTGTCTGTGTGGCCTATAAAGGAACATAGAGGTCAGTGTCTAAAAAATGGAGCTCATGGGGGTTCTCAACTAATTCATTCACTTTCTTAGCAACTTGTGATTATCTGAAAGTCATTGATAAGCAGAAACATTAACCAGAGGCAAGCCAGGCATAGATTTCTCATTATTTTAATTTTTTTCCTAGAGAAAAATATTTATTTTTTATGTATTTTGTCATTTATTTTAATTTATTTTTACAACTCTTTGAGATTTTGCTTATATTCAACAAACTGCACATATGTAAGTATATAATTTTTATGAGTCTTGCCATATGTAAACTCCTACAAACTGTCACCACAATTAAGATTTCAAACATTTCCATCACCCACTCCCCCAAATTTCCTGGTGCCCCTTTGCAGTTCTTCCCTCCCTTTGTTCCTACCCCTAGGCAACTATTCATCCACTTTCTGTCACTAGAGATTATATGAATTTCCTAGAGTTTTATATGTATGAATCATACAGTGTATACTCTTTTTTCACTCAGCATAAGGCCGTTGAGTTTTATTCGTGTTGTGTCTGTGTCATAGTTTATTCCATTTGATTGGTATACCCTTTGTATGGATAAACTACAATTTATTTATCCATTTTCTTGTTTTTGGGTTGTTTCCAGTTTCACCATTGCTTTCTAACATACATACACAGGATACTTTAACGTGTGTTTCCTTTGGTACCTGCATGTGGCTGAATGTTCCTGATCAGAGCACTCTGATTCCATTCTTATCTCTGGGGACTACAACATGACTTTTTCAGTCACAGAAAACCAGCAGTTCAAGAGTCCTCTGTTTCCATTCAGAAACCTGTTAATCATATCTTTTTATGAGTAATCATATTTCTTTGTCTCTATATAAGAGGGTTAGGACAGAACTTTAGCAGGCTGCACCAAAACAAAAGGATCAAGCAATAGGTGTTGAAAAGTCACTGAACAATTTTTAAATTTATACCCAAAGACAGAAATTAGAAAAAAAGCCTCAAAGGTCATCATTTCCCAAAGCTTCTTAAGAAAACATTTGTTCCTCTAGATGATAATAAAGGTGACCCTTGAACAACACAGGTTTGAACTGTGTGGGCCCACTTATACACACACACACACACACACACACACACATGCATACACACACACACATATTTTACAAATACAGGATAGTACTGTAAAGGGATTTTCTCTTATGGTTTTCTTAATTAAGTTTTCTTCAACTGACCTTTTTGTAAGAATACAGTGTATAATACATATAATATACAAAACACGTATTCATTGGCTTTATATTATCAGTAAGGTTTCTGGTCAATAATAGGTTATTATTAAGTTTTCGGGGAGTCAAAAGTTATTCACAGATTTTTGATTGAAAGGAAGTGGAGGCTGGCCAGAACCCCTAAACCCTCATTGTTCAAGGGTCAACTATAGTAGTTTTGTAAATAAAAAACAAAATAAACAAAAACGTCTTGATTACTTGGATTTCAGAAAGAGCCAGTCAAAGTTAAACAAGTTTAAATTTCTTTATTGCAAAACTTCTCAGAGCATTTAACTCATTAATGTTAATATTCACTATACATTCCAAGGGGGTGGTATGGAGTGTGAATTTAATTTGAGTTTCCCAAATGTATCCACCAGAACTTTTTTTTTCTTTTAAACTAGTATTCCACAAAAACATACTTTGAGAAGTGCTCTTTTAGTGACTTAATCATTTCCCAAGGCAATTTTAATGTAAAGTAAAAGAAAAATAGATAATGAAATGTAGAAAAACTAAGGTGAGTTAGAGTCAAGATTTTTTTTAAGTGGGGGATCCAGGTTTCAGGGAATCCCATGAATCACAAACAGGTGACTGTCAGTGCATACGGCAGTAGCTAATTCTTATCTCCTTTTTCTAAGTCCTTTGCCCTCAGCATGACAATATTTATACTATTTATATATTTTTCTCATAATAAATAGTTCTTTGATGGGACCTTTTCCCTATGATCTCAGAATTGTTATAGTAGTTGTTCTCTCAGCTAGCTTCTCTTGGTTCTTGTTCTTCTTCATCATTCCTGGAGGTGGATGGCACTGTGGGGCCATTCCTCAGTGGGTGGGAGACCCACCACTATCACTGGTTAAGCTACATCCAATAGGTGTGCTCTTCACAACAAGAACATGCTGGTACTTATGGGATTCCATAAAGTGCCATGGTTTTGCTTTATGAGCTCTCTACTGTAATCCAAACTCCATAAATGAGCAATTCCTTTGCATAATGAATGGATGAGACTGTTTTATACACTTTTATGTTGTTCCAAGTCTGTGGTTTTACTAAATTTCCACCTCAAAGATATATAATTAGAGCCTCAATGATCTGCTATCTTGGCCCTTCCCACCCTCCTCTGGAATCCACAACAATCTCACAGGCTGGTTTCTGACAGGAACAAACACCAAGTAGGGTGTGTATGTGTATGTGTGTGTGTATGTGTGTGTGCATGTATACATGCATATGTCTGCCTATTGGTTTGTATGGGCAGAGGAACATGGCTTCAGTCTTCTAGAAAGTGAGATAGATGGGTTGTATGGGACCTAGGTGCCAAATTTCTCTCTTTTGCTGACCTCTGGCTTTACAGCCCACTATGAGGCTCTTCACCATCATTTCCCCCTACCACCCAGGCCCCAGAGAAGTTTATCTTCTCACTGTCCTCTATATAAGCCTGGTTATTCCTCTAACTCAAGCTTTTTCTCATGTTCGCAATGTTAACACTGGGCTAACAAGGGCCTTTCCTTCTTCTCTGGTCAATTTTTTTCCTCCAAACTCAGCTCAAACTTCTCTTGTTCCATGAAATCTTCACTTTTCCCTCTAGTTCTTAAGGATCTTTCTTTTTTCATTATTTTGTACTGTAAGTTAGTTCCACAAAGCTCAGCATTTACATGTTTTGTGTATTTTTATGTTGACTACAGGTTAAGCTCTCCTGGGTTGGGGACCATGTTCTTGCACATGTGCTTAAAATATAGTGATCTCTGACTGCTTTTTGTTTGGGACAAGGGACTGAAGCCACATCTTATGAAGCTTCAGACAGGGGCTCCAAGCTTCTGTTGTCATTCATGTTTCTTTATTCACTGGAATTATATAATCATCTTGATTTTCTAGAGTGTTAGAATTTAGGCTGAAGTAGATCCAATCCAGATTCTATCCAAGGTGGAAGTGAAACAGCCATATCAAGAAATGCTATGTCCCTGTTCATAGGCATCTCAGTTTTCATGACAGCCCTATGACCGACCTAGGTGCTATGTGTGTGTTCTTCTAGGCAGAGTCCCTTGGTTGGCCTTAGCTCTGGGAGAAGATTATGGCAGGAAACAGAAGACTCTTAGATGGTTCCAGAGACTGAATGATGTGGTAGAAAAGATTGTAAGTTTTAGAATCAGACAAATTTGGGGTCATTTCCTGGCTTTGAAATTCCTAATTATGTGACACCGGGCAATTTACCTCACCATTCTGAATTTTAATTTCTTCAAATTTAAAGTGAAATAAATAATGTTGCCAGTAAGGTGGTAAGAAAGATAGACCTTCCATGAAAGTTGATTATTACCAACATCAAAAAAATAGTGGCAATAGATGGAAGACAGAGAAAGCAGGCATGATTTATTCTCATACATTCTAATCAGACTTATGACAAGATGAAAAGTAATCTTTTTCCACAGCTATTTCTGGGGCCTACTCAGGATCATCTTATAAAGCATCATGTCTTGTGAGTTCCAACCTCAGATTACATGCAAGTCTCCACATCGGCATAACCTGGATGTCCAAGTCAATCTCCAAAATGCAGTTGTGGTACATATATATTCTATCTCTGATTCCTCTCCTGCTTTACAGTATGACCTAAGTGGTCTCAACTCCCTAAGTCCTATTTGCTGTTCCCCAGAGGGACAGATGCACTTCCCATCCATATATACTGCTGTTTATAAACTTAAAGGAATATGCCATGAAAGGGTTAAAACAGTCTCATCAACAACTAACTCAAGGAATGTTATTGGTGAAAGAGGACTAGAGATTATCAAATAGAAGCTTTCACTTACAGATAGGGAGACTGAGGTCCAGAGAGAAGAAACTGATCATGCTGAAGAATACAGCAAATGTTAAAACCAGGCCACAAGCAGCAATTGTGTGATTTTCAGTTCAGTTCCTTGACATCAAACTGTAAGGCCTTCTGTTCATTGAAGAAAAACCAATGAGTTGGACCCTTCCATTACATCTTTGGCATTCCTAAGAGCTAGGTAAATTTCTTCCAAATCATGGCTATTCTTTTCTCTTGCTAAGAGAAAAGAAAGGAGTAATGTCAACTCCACCAAATAAATTTTATATTAATGGATTCAGAAGGCAAAATCTGAAAGTAGAGTATGTTAAGTCTTTGAATCTACATATACAGTTATTCACTTAACTAGTTCTGATGCTGGTATGTATATAGCATTCAATTATTCAAATAGACAAAAAAAAAACCCACATGCACACATATTATAATCTTTGCTTTATACCAAAACTTAGTGGCTTAAACCAACAACCATTTTATTTCCTCACAAGTCTATGGATCAACAATTTGGGTGGGCTCAACTCTGGAAGAAGGTCCTGACAGAAAATGGAAAACTACTAGGTGGTGCCAGAGTTGGCATGTGGTGTTTCATGTGGTGGGAATGGGTGGTCTGAGATGGCCTCATTCACATGTCTGGTGGTCAGTGCCTGCTGTCATCCAGGCCCCTCTCTTCATGTGGTCTCTCATTCTCAAGAAGGCTAGCTCAGGCTTGTCACATGGTAATGGCAGAATTCTAATCTAAGGGAACAAGAGTGAAGCTGTAGGTCCTGCTTCCTCAACTAAGAAACCATACTATAGCATATCTACCATATTCTAGTTGTCAAAGCAAGTCACTGGGGGAGTCAAGATTCGAGGAAATGAGACATAAACTCCACTTCTTGATAAGTGGAGCAAAGTCTCATTAAAAGGGGCATGGTTACAGGCACGGGATAGGTTATTTTTGTGCTTATTTGCTCTGTCTTCCTCTAACTCAATCTTAAGCCCCCAGGGTGACCTCTGCTCTTCTCCCTGATGAGCTGGAGAGGTGTGAGGACAGTTTCTGAGCTTCCTGAGATAGCTGTAGAGGGACATACTTGCTGCTCCACCGAGGTCTTTCCCTGGGCTCCCACTCCCTGGCCTCCTCCTCTCCACTCTCTTCTGGAGCAGCCAGCCCCAGCTCCCACATCTCCTTCTTTGGCAGTGGTAACCTGTCTCTTACATGCCTGGATACCTGTGGACCCCTTTAGCTCACAGGGACTCAGGTCTGGAGCTTTCTTCCAGACAAGGCTAGGAGGTTCTCCTCAAGTCCTCAGTACTGTGACCTCTGGAATGCTTCTTCTAAAGGCTACATACTCTCATTGATTTGCCCCAGAAGCTGAGTCTTGAAGACCTAGAGTTCAGACCACCTAGACACTTTACTTTTTTGTGGCTTTGTCTTCCCCTATGCATGAAAGGTGGATGAACTCTACCCACTCTCTTGTCCAAAGTTGTCAAAGGAGAGAAAATGAAATCAAATATGGAAAGATACTGTTTTATTTCACAAATTTTTACTGAGTACCTGGAGGATACTTAACACTCTGCTAGACTCTTTGGGTGATAGAAAATATACAGGGAAAGTTCTTTGCTTTCAAGGGGTTTACAACATAGTAAGAGATCAAATATCTGTGCAGAAAATAAGAACATAATTTTGTATTAGGCCTACTACTATCTCACTGAATATTCCTTCATTTCTTTCCCCTTTGCAACCTATGGTCTTTAGAATTGATTTACTTGTTCTTCTTCCCACCCACCAATCCATCCATCCATCCATCTATTTGGCCACCTACTCATTTACAGGGTACAATAAAGTACTAGTCTAAATACTGGAGATACAAAGAAGACAGGCCCTGCCCTGGGGAAGGGATGTTGACTATGTAGTAGAAGACAAATGTAGTACAATAAAAAGCCTTGGCTTAAAAGATGAACTGTGGCTAAATTCCCCCTACATTGAATTGTAATAATCTCTCTATCTGTTCCACTCAATTTAGGTCTTATATTATAATCTCAGTATCCCTATTGCTTCACATAGTTCCCAGCCCAAATAAGAACTCAGTAAATGTTGAATAAAAGAATGAGCAAAATAAATTACTGTGGTGTAACCCCTTTCTATGTCTGTTTTCTCACGTGAGAAAATGTGTGTTGGCCTTAGAGAGGCTAAATAAATACAGTACTCTATATGCCTAGTGGGATGCAATATCTAGATTAATATATATTTCCATTTTACTTCTTTGTTTGACATGGGCATATCTCTTTCTTAGTCTCAACTCCTTTTTACAGTTTAATAATGAAGGGGCCAGACTACTAGCTAAGATCTTGATCCAGTTTGATTCCAAATACTAGATAATAGTCTAGTGCTTGGCATCAATCCTGAGAAAGGTTCTGTGTGCTTTTTGTAGACATTACATGGTACTTGCTGCATATCAATTATCAATTAAATATGAGTCATCTGTGGGATGCTTTAGGCTCCACAGGGATAATATCTTAGTGTTGCTTAGAAAACTATAGTAGGGAATGTTCCTAACAGTGAGCTCAGTACCACCAGCAGTTTTCTTTTTCTTCTTCCTTTCCTCCAATACAGGCCACTATTTTTTATTGATTGAGTGGAGTTCAGGATGACTTTTTAACTATTGTCTCTGTTACAGGTCTGAAAAGCAAAGCTGCTTAGATGAGACTTTGATATTAACGAGTGTGCAGGGAGGGGGGAATGCTCTATTTGGTGGTCCAAAATGGCACTTGGGGGCCCCCTGCTGTCAGCCACCAGGGGTTTAGACAAGAAAACTCCGGAATTTGGTCTGCATTGCCCTCTGGTGGTAAGACTGACTTTTTAACAGGCAAGGAAGGCTATTCCTGGGCCAGGCCAAACTGCAGAGCAAGGATACATCAGTTGCAGCGAGTTTCCTCAGCACTTCTTATGCTGTCCAAGATACTATGAAGTTGCACAAGAAGAATAAGGAATTGACCTTCCCCTGGAGAATACTTGTCTTCTGGACTTCTCCCCATCATTCATTTACTCATTCATCCATATCTTCAACAACATTCATTGAGCATCTTCTATGTTTCAGCACCATAAAGGGTGCTGGGGTAACAAAAGTAAAGAAAACAAACAAGCTTTCCCCTCATGGGTTTCCTTACTCTTATATCCCTGCTGTAATTAGCCTGGCCTTTGAAACACTCACACAGTCACATACTCCTGTCAAATTTGCTTACATCTAATAGCCAGTGAATCCCTTGCTAAGGCATTGCATGGTTAGAACTTAAGATGTTCTCCTTCTATAGGGTATTTAGGGTTTAGTCAAGAGGGGGCTACAAAAGAGAAAAACCTCAAAGACTGAAAGGAATGTATTACAAATCAGTGGAATTTCAGGTATTGGAGGTGGGAGGTTTGGGGACAAAATTGGGAAATTCCTTGCATTCTCCAAAGCACACCACCTAAGTCCCTTCCTGCTCTGCGCATAAATGACCAGTTCTGCCAGCTATGTCTCACCCCCCAAGGTTGGTTGGGGTCACTTTGAAAGCAGTGGGAGATATGAAATAATCCTGGACTCCAAGGACTCCAAGGACTCCAAGGACTCCCAAGACTCCAAGGACTCCCTATGGAATTTCTCTTTCCCATATAAATAAGGAAGAGAAATCCCAAGTTTAATTGTTCCTAGTTCTGTCCTCAAGGAGTTTATAACATTCTAATAGAATAGAGAAGTTACACACATACATAATTAGAAGAAAAACACAGATAAGGGTCAGAAGAGTTCTAAGTGGGAACAGAGGTTACTTATGGCTAGAAGGATCAGGGAAGACATCATGAGGAGAGGTATGTGATATGTCATATTATTATTTGAGGAAGTCAAGCCTTGCTGCAGGAGGAAACCTGGTGATCGAAGAGGATATTTGGGCGGCAATTGGGGAAGTGAAGCTCAATGTCCAGGGACTAGAAAGTTTGAGGACACTGTTCTCATTTGGCTTTTGGAGATGATCTCCAGAATTGATAATCTAATAATCTAATAATTAGATAAAATCTGATAATCTAATAATAGCCAGGGCTATTTGCAGTCCCTTCCCATTCCACCCTTCACTCCCTGGGTGCTAGGGAGTCACATCACTGAGTTTAAAGGTTATTACCTTGGATGGCCTCTATTGTCATGTGCCTCAGACCTGAGCAGATCCATTAAACTTTGAGTTTCTATGAAATTTGCATATGGCGACCAAGTCAGCTCAATGGCAAGTTTCTTCCTAATGATTTTAGGGTTCTATTTTTTCTCTTTTTATAGGTATTTACAACTCTGCTATATTTTAGACTGGCAAGAAAATGGGAATTAGCTTTTGTTTGGGAAATGCAATGCTTTGGTTATATATTTTTTTGTATTTTGAAGCTGGGTTGGGTGCTGGGGTGCAGTGATATTGTTGTGCATCTTGCATACATCTCCTGGAAATTTGGAACAGTGGAACACCTGAAAGACTTGTGGTGGGGTTAGTTCACATTTGGGGTGTGGAAGGAACCACACTCAACAGGCTCCTGTGGTGAAGAAACAGCCTTGTTTATACCTAGGAGTCTTTCAGAGATCACACTGACAGGCCACAGGGGAGAACTGGGAGCAGAATGTCACCCTTTATGTGTTACTGAGGATAATGTTTCATCTCAGTCACCACACTGAGGTTCATTGCACCCAGATTTGCTGTTTTTCTGCCTCCTGCCTCCAGAGGGCGATCTAGCCACAGCTCTTTTGGCACAGGTAGCAGGATTAAGGGTTAAGGCAGGTCCTGATCACACATTTCCTTTCTTTTTCTCTTATTTTGTGCCCGCACACATACCCCTGTGTTTGGTCCAGAGAAAACAGAAGATCCTACATAGGTCTTTGAGCCTAAGCCACATGTTGCTGTGAAACGTCTCCTGATGAGTCCTGAATTGGGATAATATAGGGCTTGCACAACCAATAATCATGTGCTTTCCAAAGCAAGTGCTTTGGAAAATGTCATGGGGAGGACATGTGATCTGCTGGCTACAATTAGGCATTCCTAAGTCCTTGGTCACCAGATGTCAGCATCTGTTTGTTTCTAATGCACTGTTGATTATGCCTCTATCTTATTCAGGAATCCTGACCCCTTAGCAAAGGCCTTTCACAATCTGTTCTCAGCTGACCGAGCCACTTTCATTTTCTCTGCAATTGCTGCTGGCCATATGAAACTTCTTGTTAACCCTGGACCCTTCCCTAGACTCCTTCCAGATGTTATACATTTTACACACTAGTTCTTTTTCTGGGAGTTTCTTTTTCACTACTTTTTAATTGGAAAAAAATCCTTCCTTTTCTTCAAGAGACAGCACAAGTATATAATCTTTGGTAAAATTTCTCTAACTACCCCAACCTGAGTTGAGCTCCTCTCTCTGAAACAATACTGCGATAATCTACAGAGTGTGATGTATTGTACCTGGCTGTCTTCCCCGAGCCGTAAGGGACCCTGTCATATTCATCTTTGTGTACCTAGGTCCTAGCATCATGTCTGACATGTATTAGGTGCTCAAGAAATATCTGTTGAATGGTTGATAAGTGTGTGCATGCACATGTGCCATTCTTAGCATACAGAGAGTTCCTGGGGTGGGAAAGAACATGCCAAGTCCCTGGCTCTGTGTCAGTAGACTGCATCCTTGATACTAGTTGTCATGCTTCAGAAACAAATAGGGGAATGTAAGCTGCCATCTGTGCTGAACCACAGGGAACAGACTGCTGCATGGTCATCTAGGTGGCCCAGTGCGGCCTGACCATGAATAATTTCCAACGAACTAAGCTTCACAGGGCCCCCGAGCAGATAGTTATCATTTGAAACCATTCCAGCCTCTTTAGCAGAATCTGGATTTTTATTACTACCTGACTGGATGTCAGGCCTGCTTCCGTTGACTTCCTGGGTTGGAGAAGCCAGACAACTTCTGGGCTATAAGATGATAAGTTTCTACCACAGCCTGCTGTTGCCATTCTCTTTAATTCTGTCATTTCCTTTCCATTCAGAAGGCCTAACTCCATAGTCCACCACCCTTTTCTGTGGTGTCCACTTCTAAGTGACAAGGTATAGTTCACTGACCTGTTAGGGGCATGGGTGGGGAGGCAAGGTCCTCAAATTTTTAGATTTGTGGTATATATATCATGGGAAAGGCCACGTTCCAAAAGCATCTTGAGTGTGAAAAGAAAAAAGTCTCACTTCTCTTCCACTCTCTACTGAGTGGGAGGCTGGGGTTGGGTCATGGCTGGTCTCTGAATCTCTGATCACCAAGGAGGATGTTCCCAATAGACATGATCCACTCATGGCAGCTGCAATGTGCTGGGAATGACCAAGAATTCTACTTAGATTTGGAATCTGAAGAAAGAAAATAAACAAATTGGCCCAGGACACCCAGCCACCTGCAGCTAAAAACTTCTGTGTCTTCTTCAAGCTTTAGTGAGTCTGCTTTATTGAGTCAGGGCTAACTTACTTTCTCCCACTGACCACCTCCCACTTCTTCTACTGTGCTGCCCCCCTTCCCCACCTCCCCAGTAAGTTCCAAGAACCTCTGCAACGTTTGTATGTATTCTGAGTTGGAGCCCAGTCTTGGAACATTACAGTTGTTTATTTGTTTTTTTTTGTTTTTGTTTTTGTTTTATTTTATTTTTCCAGAGAGGATAGTTTGCTGAGCCCAGTGCTTAGATTACTGTAATTCTATCTGATCTGCTGCCTCATAGTGTTGTGTCACTGACTTCCAGCCCCAGGCCATCTAAATTCAAGACATAAATCACTTGCTGCCAGCACACTGCTTCCCTAGACAAGAACCCATGATGGATCTCTGTTGCTTTTTGAATCCAAACTACTGCCTGGTTTTCAAGAGGCTTCATATTCTTCTGTTTTTATATTCAACCAACTGTATCTCTATCCTCTGCTTTGCCAACACAGTTGTCTTTATCCTTCCCCTGAACCTCCCACCTCTTAAGAAGTCCTAGAGCCAAAAAAAAAAAAAAAAAAAAAAAAAGAAATAGCCTGCCCCCCCAAAAATATCAGGTTTATTTTTATGTTCTGGTCTACAATCTCCACCAGTGTTTGCTTCTGTATCCCAATGTTACTCATCTTTGAGACAAATTTCAAATCCCACTACCTAGACAATTTGAATCCACACTAACATCTTTCTAGATGGCGCAGGGTACTTTGTCTGCACCAGACATGCTGGCATGTGATTATGTTTGAGATGCTGGTGTTGAGTTGTTTTATGCTTATTTACCCAATCAGTAATCATTCACTGAATGCTTATTATTATAGTCCAGATATTGGGTTTATTCATTAATCTAGGAGTCATCCCTGATTCCTTTCTCTTCACCCAAAAATGTGTGTTGTTCCAGCTGCTTCTTTACACACCACTCCTTCTGCCTTACCCACTGTCTCCTGTCTATTCTTCTGAAACTGGTTTCCCACTTCCCTTCTTGCTTCTATGCAACCCATTCTCCACAAAACTCAGTGAATTTTAAAGGAGGAAGTCAGATCATATTATTTAATCACCTTGGTTAAAACCACCCAGTGGTTCTCTATTACACTTAGAATCAAACAGAAATATAAGATAAAGTAAACCCCCTCTGCCTATGGGTTATAAGACTGCTTGTTGTTTGTTCTCTGCCCACTTCTCCAGCCACGTCCTGCTCTCTCCTGCTAGCCACTGGGATCAGCCTTCCCCACCTGCTCTCCATTTCTGCAGTCCCCAGTTCATTCCAGCAGGCAAGACCTTATACTTTCTGTTTCTGCCTTGGGTGCTCTTTCCAGATGTTCATGCCACTAACACTGTGTCATCATTTGGGGTTTAACTCGAATGTTATGGACTTAGAGAAGCCTCCCATGACTGTATTATTAAATGTTCCCTCCTGGTTCATCTCTTTCCCATGGCTTTGTTTTATTTTCTTTGTAGCATTCATCTTATTCATTGGTTTATTTTATTGCTCCCCACCCCTACCCCTCCCGAATGCAAATTCCAGGAAGTTACTTGTCAGTCTGCTAGCTTGCCAGCACCTAGAACAGCGCCTGGCACCCTGGAGATTCAATATTTGTTGAAATAATGGGATGAGTGAGTGGTTAGATGATTTTGTGAATAAATGTATCCACAGTGAATAAACACAACCCTGCTTCAAATAGTTCACAGAATGCTTGTAAAGGAGAGAGACTAACAAACATTTCCAACCCAAGGAAACAAAAGCACTATAGAGATATGTGTAAAAGCACTATTTGAAGATTGATGAGGGAATAATTATATCTCTTTCCTATGAATGAATCTAATCTCTTTTGCTTATATAAGTTCCATAAAGACAAACTGTTTCTTATACTTCTATTATATCCCCCACTGCCATGGTTTCCAAATGCCAGTCCCTGGACAAGCTGCAGCAGAATCACCTGGGGAGCTTAAAAAACATCACAGACATCTGATTCTGATTCTGCAAGTATGACTGGAGCCCTAGGATATGTCTTTGTATGAAAATCCCCTGGGTAGTTCTGAAGCATACTGGCTTGGGAACCACGATGACACACTGCCCAATACTGGACTGGATGCCTGCCTGAACTGAAATAAACCCATCTCTGCTTGGCTCCATTCTTTTTCTGACCAGCCTCAGATGAGCTCAGGGTAGATTACCAAGTGTGTCTGAGGTTCCTGTGACCAGTGGGGACAGTAAATATAAGAAGATATGAGCAATTATTCCTTTTTCCTAGCATGATGGCTTCAGTGTTGCTCGTCTCTCTTCACAGGGATGGTTATTACCAACCTTACAGGTCATTTTATCTTTTTAACTGCATAGCACACAGGCATCTCCTATCAGTCCCACTCCTTGTGAATACCACTGCAACATGGAGAAATTGGCTCCACGAATTACACAGATGCCCTTCTTTTCCATGGGTTAAAGGGCATGCGCATGTGTGTGTGTATGTTTGTGTGCTGATGTCAGATACATGTCTGTGAGTCAGATCACAAGGGAGGATTGACTGACTTCCATAGGTTCTGGTGTTTATTTGCTGGAGGACTGGTGCACTGGAGGGCAAGGTAAGAAGTGAGTTCCCTCCAGTATCAGGAAACCTTTGGGCAGCCTTAACCCATCATGTCTTGACTTGTACTTGGGGAGGACTCCATCTGAGAGTGGCTGGGAAAATAGGACTGACCAGCAGATTTCATGAATGCTGGGGATTCCAGAATTTGTATGCAGGAGGGACTTAGAGGTGACAATATTTTGAAAAGAGAGCTAAATAAAGGCCTTCCTAGAAACCATATTTTAGAACAGTACATTATTTGTACTTGGATTGTCTGCTGGTTAGGTGTAGCCTAGGGGTCTGATATAGATTATAGGGAGTGAACACCAGAGTTTTCCCTACTACCCCAATGCTGTTTGCCCATGTCACCTGTCTAGGTCTCTGACTAATGTCACATCTGCTCTTAAGACTTAATCTTGGAAACAAAGTTTCCCTAAATAACATCTTGCCTCCTTTATTCCTTTCTATCTTTCTTAATTCTCTTTTATACTGGTTAAGATCATCACAAAAGCTATACACTCTCATCTAAGTTTGATTTTCAGTACTCTGGCTACAGATGTGCAGACTCTATGTACATCATAGAGTTTATATCAACTACCTGGAACATGGGTAGGAATGAGGAAGGAAGGGAAGGGGCTTCCCCCGACCATGGACTAAGGCTCATGCCTTTATCAGAGGAAATGTCTCAATACTGCATACAGAGAGATATTTATTCCTCTTCTGCTATAGCATGTTTTGTATGGAGTTGAGGTTTGACTTTCAAGCCCATGATACAGTAAAAACAGCAACTTAGAAGGGAGCAGAGATTGCTAGGACAAGGTATAATGAGAGTAGGGAAAAAAAGATAGACAGATGGATTGACTGACTCTCAGTGAAGAACATGCTGAGGTTGGAACTCAGGATAGGCTACATTCACCAGGGGCTTACATTGTCAGGTGGAGGGTATGGTGGCCTAGGAACAAAAGCACCCAGTTTCTACCACTCAGCACACTCAGGTTCTACCACTAATTCCCTGTGCGGCATTAGACAAGTCTGTTAAATCTCTCTGGGACCTCAGTTTTTTCATTTGTAAATGGCAATAATAACAACCCCAAATACCCTTGGATTCCTATAAGATGCAGGACCCGTATCAGGGTGCAATTTTCTCAGTTTTACTTACCTGTTCTATTATTTGCTTTATGCCAAAATAAACTTGTCTATTGTAAAAATAACTTACTTGTAAAAGAGAAAAAAAAGAAATGGAATAATTCAGAAGTAGAGTCAAAAGAGAAAATACTCTACCTCTTCATATATCCTTTTTCCTTGTGCCACCCCTGCCCCTCACATCTTATTCCTCACTGTTCCTAGAATGGAACATATTCCTTCTGATCTAATAGTGCTTTGTAAAACCTATACAGAATACAAATGTAATGAACAGAAAACAAGGGGGCAGAACCATTATACCTTAACAGTTCCAAGGGCCTCTCTGTACAAAAACCCAGAAAAAGGATTTCTTTTTCAGATGTAAAAACAAAGAAATAAACAAAAACTTGAGGAAAAGGCTAAATGGTGTGCAGCAGATTCTGTTTAACAAGGCTGGGGGACATATAGTTCTTTTTATAAAGATTTCCATAAGCATTGTAAAAATACATAGAAGTACCAGAATTGAAAAAAAGACCTTCCATCCTTCAGACAATTCACTTAGATGGAAAGTTCATTCTCCACCTATTCTATTCTTCTGCTTCACAGTTACCACAAAGTTTACAACATGTATAACTAGTTGAGAAGTTAATTCCTCCCAGGTATGTAGAGCAGATGCCAAAGGCAACTGGTGAAATTACTCTCACCAGTTTCCTTTATCAGCACAAACTTGTCTTGATCTTTTGATTTGTGTCTTTCTTTTCTTCCTTCTTTTCTTTTCTTTTCTTTTCTTTTCTTTTCTTTTCTTTTCTTTTCTTTTCTTTTCTTTTCTTTTCTTTCTTTCTTTCTTTCTTTCTTTCTTTCTTTCTTTCTTTTTCTTTCTTCTTCCTTTCTTTCATATGGGCCACTTCATGAATTTGTATGTCATCCTTACACAAGGGCTGTGCTAATCTCTATATTGTTCCAATTTTTGTATGTGTGCTGCTGAAGTCAGCACTCTGTTTCTTTATCTTGGTGCCTTCTCTCCCAAATTTTCATCACCTTCAAGATTAGCTAAATTAGCGACAAAAATTTGCCTTCTCCTCAATTTTGGTTCTGCCTTTTCTGGTTGGACTTTGTTTCTTCAGTCCATTGTGTCTAGCTTTGGTCAACTTTAAAGCCTTCAAGCCAGGAACATTCTCCTGTTTCCTTGTGGATGGCTCAGGGGTTTTGGTGTCTTTCCCACTTTGGAAAGACAACATCGCATGGTATAAATTCTCCCAGACTTAGAATCAGGAGTCCCAGATGTGAGATCTGTAGTATGGTCTTCAATTTTTCTCCTTTGGATGTCGGATTTCTTCTCTGTGGAAAGATCCAGCTTAGATGTTTTTGGATTCTGGGATTCTGTCCTTAGTCATGATTTGCCTGTTAATGTTTGCCTACAGTGGAATGCCATGTTCCATTCTTGCTCCTATGGCTTGGTTCTTTGGCCTGCATTTGGAAACTCATAATGTGAGCCCCCAAAGAGAGGGGCCAGTTACTCCTCAGGGTGTTCAGTCTTCCAACTGTGCCTGCAGTCTCAGAGTAGAAAAATATAGAAGAATTGGCATCCAGGTGGACCATTTCTCATCAAGAAGACAGGCTTAAATTAGCCTCAATTTGGGGCTCAAGAAACCATAAAATCACAGAAGTTGATTTAAAAGGGTTTCCAGAGAGCTTTTAAAATTTGTGTTTTTTGTAAATTATAAAAATAATACATGAGTTGGTAAAAATAAAGTTCAAAAAAACTTCATGGTATAAAATGAAAAGTAAAAATGCCCTTTATCTCCACCCTCAGTACCACTCTGCAAGGAATCCTCTGAGGTTTCTTATATATGCACTGAGAAACTTGCTATGCAAGTTGTATCCACTCACCTCTACCTGCACTCAAGCTCACACACACACACACACACACACACACAAATGGGAACATTTTATAAAGTTTGCATCTTGCTCTTTGCATTTAATGAGACATGTTGGAAAATTTCCATGCCAACACACATGGATCTGCTCTGTTCTTTATAGGGCTACCTAGCATTTCCTGAGGAAAGGGAGGTTAGCAGTGGCTACCCAACTTATTTCCATCTTGTTGCCACTGCAAACAATGCCTCTCAAACAGCCTTTAATTCAGTGTTTTTTAAAGTTTGATCCTTGGAACACAAACTTTTAGAGATGTTCAGTGATAGAAACAAAAATAAAAATGGTTTACAGGTCAAACAAATGTGGAAAGCACTACATTTGCGATCTCCTCTTCCAATGGCATATAAAAAAACTCCATAAATTCATTCAGAAAGAAAATTTGAAAAACATAGCTTCATCCAGTCTCCCAAACTTGTTTTTGACCATTTCACCTCTGAAAACACTCTCTTCAAATCACTTATCTGTATATAAGTATATGCTAATGTTATATAAGTATCCAGCAATGCTCTGAGGAAGCTGTCTTCAAAATGCTGCTCCTTCACTCCACAGATGAGGGATCTGAGGCTCAGAGACAGAGAATCACTTGCTCAGAGTTATAGAACTAATGATTAGTAGCAGAACCAGGAATAGAATCCAAGACCTATGCATTTTCTGCCACACTACTTATGGAAGCCCCATTCTCAGGCAGTGAAACATTTTCACCAAAGTTCAAAGAGTTTAGCAAGAAAGCTGTGCATCATAAAATAAACCTGGATATCATCTGGCTTAAAAAATGAGTTTGAAGTATGCAACTACTTTAATAAGAACTGTTTTGTAAATTAATTAGTTGGTAACTAAATTCATGCTCACAGTGTTTTAAGTGTCATTTTTGTAATACCACAGCAATATGCCAGTAATTCCTTGATGAGCTGAAATCCCATCACAACATTATTGCCCTGACATTGCCCTGATGGAAATTAGGGGGGCTTGGCACTGGGGCCTGTGGGTGGCTCATGCTGTATGGGGCCATTTGATTTTCTCTTTTCAAGCTTCCCAAAAGATTAAGATAAGGCAGGTAAAAGAGGTCTGTGATGGCTAACTTTATGTGACTGAATCAAAAGGTGCTGGGATATTTGGCTGAATATTGTTTCTGGGTGTCTGTGAGGGTGTTTCCAGATGAAATTAGCATTTGAATGGGTGAGTTCAGTAAAGTAGATTGCCCAATGTGGGTGGGCATCACCCAATTTGTTGAGGACCTGAGTTTAGAATGAAAAGTGGAAGAAAGAGAAATTCTGCCTTCCTGCTTGATTGCTTGAGCCTGTAACATTGATCTTAACTCTGTTCTCAGGACTTCTGACTCAGACTGAATCACACCACTGGCTTTCCTGGGTCTCCAACTTACAGACAGAAGTTCAGGGGACTTCTCAGCCTCCATAAATGTGTGAGTTAACTCTTTATAATCAATCTCTTTATATATATTCCTGTTGGTTCTATTTCTCTGGAGAACCCTAAAATTAATGCAGGGCCAGAGATTAAGGATGTAGAAGCCAACAAATTCTCAGCTTGCTCTGGTGGCACTCTGAAAAGCTTAGAAAGATTTTCAGGACAAACTCTTAACCACTTTTAAGGAGACTGCTTATCTGTGTCACTAGATCTAGGGTACCCCTGGTACCCTAGAGTTGAGGAAGAATAAAAGAAATGAAGAAGCTGCTTAGGCCAGGAATATCACCATTCATCATAGGAGTTCTTATTCTCATTTTAGAGAAAAGGAAGTCTAAGACAGGAGAGATAAAATGACTTCTTTAGAGTCATACTGAGATGAACTGATATCTCTGGGGGATATCTATGAATTGCTAGCAAAGCATCTATCTTGTACTAAAGCTTGTCTTTGGACTGTGTGGCCATTAGGGCTTCTGAGAGTCTGAATGAATCTGACCTTCCCAGACTCCCAGCTGCAGTGTGGCCACCGTCCATATGATTTTGGGTGAAGGCTAGGCCTGAACTTTAAGTCAGTCTTGTCCCACCTCTTCTAGCTGTGTGATGTTGGACAGCTTACTCAGCATTCTAAGCTAAGGTTTCCTCATATATAAGATAGAAATAGTGAAACCTACCTCTTATGTTGTTGGAATTTAATACAAGGTAAGTGATAATTTTTGATCCTGTCCTGGCATATGGTTTTGATCCATTCTCTTCACCATGCTAGGTCACACTGCTCATTTCCATTTTGATCTCTGCTACACTGTTATTCAAAGATTGTACCACTTTTCTGGCACCTCAAATGCTGCTGTGAGTACTGGTTGGCTTTTGCTGTATGTGTTGGGTGGCCCAGACCAGACAGAAAGTATTTGCTTTGTGAAGGGCCTCATGTGTAACATGTACTCCACAAACAGTTGCTGGTTGATTGGATAACTAATCTCTCTTTCTCCTCTATCACTAGTGCTTGAATTTTTTTAAATCAAACTGCTTCTATATTGCCTGGCTCTGTAAGCTCAGCTATCCAAGGACAATGAGGTGACCCCCAAGTCACCCATCTGCTTCTACACTTGTGGCTCAGACAACAGTTCTTCCCTGGACTGGCTATGATATTTTACCCTTATGGTCTCATGCTTTTTCTTTGTACTGCTTTTCATGAGTTGGCACCTGGTGAGGTCACTTGGCACTCCCTTCCAGGAATTATGGTGCTCACAGCCCTCATAATTTCTCCCATCCTTTTTCCTGTATTGATAGCTGTGTGATGCTGGGTTGCCATGACAACTGATTGATTAGAATCCAATTCCTGGACGGGGAAACATGCAGCCATAAAGAATTACAAATGATGCCTGATTGTCTGCTGCCAATAGCCTGATTGCTGCCATTTTCTGGCAGGTAGCTCAGCCCTAACAGGAAACCCTGTGCTGTGCAATTATTGCGACATGATTGATGTATCACTATAGTTACAATCGGCAATGTTCCCAACTCAGGAGATTTTTTTAAAAGAAAAAAAACCTCCCCCTTTAGGATGGAAATGCTTATAAATGAGGAAGAAGTATAGAGTGGGGGAGGGCAGTGGGGCTGGCAAGCAAGGAGAGTATGGGCTAAGAGCTCAACTGGAGTTTCAGAAGTAATGCAGGGAGAGGAGGCATGAGCAGTGACATATGGCTGGGGAGAGGGAAAAAGGGATGACTGCTGCCTGTGCTCCCCGCCCCCTCCAACTCCTAGGCTTTGCAGCAGTCTAAGGAGTAGTTCAGAAATCAATTCCAAATGAGAGGCTTAAAAAGTGGGGGGATGCAGGAGGGAGACCAAAGAATATACAGGCCACAGGTGGTGTTCTGCTCAGGCCAATTACTGAAGCTGCTGTCTTGGGTTTGAGTCATTTGTGATGACCAAAGAGCAAGCACCTGGGCCTGGAAATAAGGTCAGGGAAAGAGGCCTTGCACCAGGTGAAAGTGGGTTTGAGAGCAGGCCAGTGTGGAGGATGGAGCCTGCAATGAAGCTGGTGTTTAGAAGCTTTGGGGCAGAAGAGGCATTTTCATTTGACCCAGGGGCAAAGTGCCTCTTTTTTTCCTAAACTGGATGTTGAATATTTCTCAGGCTGGTGGAGAGGGAGAAAGAGAATAAAATATTTGTGATTGTTAGAAGTAGACTTATTGGGGTGCCGGGATGACAGTCAAACACTGGGCCTGGTCTCACAATTCATGAGCTTGAGCCCCATGTCAGGCTCTGTGCTGACAGCAGGGACCCTTTTTGGGATTCTCTCATTCCTTCTTTCTCTGCCCCTCCCGAGCTCACACATGCATGTATTCATGCACACTTTCTCTCTCTCTCTCTCAAAATAAATAAATATTTTTTAAAAAGTAGACTTATTGATAAAGAAGCAGTCATTTATCTTGTTTAAGCTGGCTGTTATTGGGAAGGTTGCTTTCTCCAAGTGTCTTCCAAATTATGTTCATAGTTCAAAGATACCTAGTTATTATGCTACTGATAATTCTTCTCCTTGGATTAAAGACAGTTTTCTTTCTATAGTCTTTTAAAAAGAAATGCTGCCAAAAGTAGTACTATGTACTTAAACATAAATGTTAGTGTATGTGTGTTTAAACTAATTTATTGAGGTATGACTGACATTCATACCTGATGAGTTTGGAGATAATAATATATCTATGAAACCATTATCACAATCTATTCCAAAAACATATCAATCACCTCCAAAATTTTCTTCTGCCCTCCTTATTTTTTATTACTTTTAGTTTTTTTCCACCTCCTCTCCAGCCCCCTTATTTATTTTTACATTATTAGTGATAAAAACACAAGACCCAGGGACACCTGGGTGGCTCAGTTAATTGTCTGACTTGATTTTGGCTCAGGTCATGATCCCAGGGTTGTGGGATTGTGCCCCACATTGGGCTCTGCACTGAGCATGGAGCCTACTTGGGATTCTCCCCCCCCCCTCTCTCTCTCTTTCTCTCCCTCTGCCCTTCTCCCCCACTCACTCTTTCTGTCTAAAAACTAAATAAATAAATAAAATAATACCCAGAACAAGGCAAGAATAATAAATAAAAGGCATCAAAATCAGAAAAGAAAGATGTAAGATTATCTATTTGCAAATAATGTAATCTTATATGTATAAAAGTCTAAAGACTCCTCACACACACACAAAAATACTATTAGAACAAGCAAGAAAATTCAGTAAAATTGCAGGATACAAAACCAAGCATACAAAAAAAAATCAGTTGCATTTTTGTATACCAACAACAAACTATCCAAAAAGAAAATGAAGGAAACCATTCCATTTACAACAGCATCAAAAATAATAAAATATTTAGGAATAAATTTAACCAAGGAAGTGAAAACTTTGTGCACTGCAAACTGTAAAACACTGGTGAACGTGTTTTTGTACTCATCTCACCTGAATCCTTTCTATAATAATACTTAGGTATTTTAATTTTTGCATTTATTTATTTTTACTCTTTGAAAGTAGGAACTGGATCATTAATGTAATCATGTAATGAAACTATAATAAATGATGACTGAAGGAAAGGAAAGATGGTTGCTGTGATGAGACAGATTCAAAATACATGGGGTGGGAATTAGGTGCAGTAGGGTACAATGGGGTGGTGGTGGTCAAACATAAAACGTAAACTGATAGAGACCAGTTAAACTCATATAGTGGGAATCTTGGATCCAGCCTACCTCCAAAGGGAGCCTGGGTTAAGGTATAAGAAGGCAGGATGAAAAATTCAGGCAGGCTAATATCTGTAGTTCCTGACATTGTTAGCCATCACTCTTGGATGCCATGGTCTTTGTGGATATGTTCCTGTCACTTTAGCTACTGCTAAGTATTACCTACCTTATGGAGCTACCCATCAGGAAATGATTGAAATCTGTGAATTGATCCCACTAGCCCAATACTTTCAAAGGAAGAAAAGTAGATTAAACTTCTGTTGTCTTCATATTAGACTGTGGGTATACTAAGGGCACAAACCACGTCTTCTCTCTGTATGTATTTAGTCAGTTCCTGGCAAAGAGAAAGCATGTAATATATTATTGTTGAATAAATGTACAATTTAATTTAAAAAAGGCTTAAATCAACCTGTTGAGCCATGGAGTAAGAATTGAAGAGAAATAGTGAAAATAAATGTGGAAAATTATTTGGGCAGATGGGTAATAACTATGGGTTGGTTCTAGGGAAACAGGACTGTAAAATCTTAAGTTCAAATTGCAATTCCACAATTTATCAGCTGTGAAACCTTGGGTGGGTTATTGAACCTCAGTTTTTCTGTATATCAGGTGGAGAATAATAACAGCACTTATTTCATAGGGTATTTAGAAAGATAAATTAGGAGAACACATGCAAAATGTTGTATTATTATTATAATGTTTAATTCCTGGACTAGAAGTTGAATATTTTCTACTGAAAATATACAAACAACACAAATGATCACCTGAAGGGATAACACACCTTACATTGGCACAATGATCACTGATCCCACAGTTGTGGGGGATGTGGGGAAGCAGGAGCATTCTTCCTTTGATGTACCTGAAATACCTCCAGCTAATGTCTTGCTTGCTGTTGAAAGCATCTGTAAACTACTTATTTTATGGCCCAAGTGTAAAAATAAGTCCATTATGTTTAGGACATTAACTATATCCACATTTGTAGTACCATTTAGGGCCATTCAAAACCATCAGGATTGGTATCCCAGATTTCAGATAACCTAGACAGATAAAAGCTGGTTTCCATGGGAACTAGTTTTACCTTCTCTTCTATCTAATTGAAATCCATTTACCCAAGTCTGAAAGTTTTGTAAGTACCTTCTAATGAGTTATTCATTTGGTTTACCAAGCTCAGTGCAAGCACAGGTAACTTACCATTTGCAACATCAGTCAACTTCTGTCAAGTGAATACACACTTGAGTTTTCTGGGATTGATTGTTTACTTGGTTCACTTGCAGTTCAGATTTTAAAGGATCAGTTTCTATAAAACACTCTACGGGGCTTGTAGTATCTGATATTCTGTCATCTTGCTGAGGAACCATAGTTTGGTGAACTTTCTAAGGGAAGAAATTACTAAGAGAGGAATTACAAGGTGGTAACATAGACCACATTTCTTCACATGTATCTAAGAGCAACACACATATTTTAGAAACTTTGATTTGGCCATTCAGTTGCATTGCATTTGAATGGCACTGTTCAATACCTTGCCTTGTTATCCACTCAAACACCAAGTTTTCCCCATGTACCTGCAGAGTTCTTTCTTTGTTCTCTCTTCAGAGAAAGAGGTAGGAGAGCTCTCTTAACTCAATCTCTGCTGTTCTCTACAGTTGAATAGAATAATTTTCTGTGCTCAAGAAGAGAATCCTCTCTTCAACTTACATTTTCTAGGCCCTTGGAGGGCTGGAAAGATGCCTGCATGACATACGCTTGGCTGTTCAGATGAGTCAAGAAGACCATCAAAACTCAGCCTCACAACTCAGAAATCAAATCCTTCAAATAAGAGCATCAGTAGGTGCCTTTTATTTCTCCAGCCTCCAGTACTGGGAATCAGTACTTGTATTCTTCTCTTTAGCTATTTTCATTTGGAGACCCCCAGTGGCTTCCATGAAGCTCTGTCTCTTCCTACTCATTGCACTTGTGGCAAGAGGCACCTGGGCCTTTTTGGCAAGCTTTGGGTCTGCTCACGATGTGGGCTTTCCACGTTGCCGGGTTCTGCCAACTGCTCTGCTTGGAGGAGACAGATAAGGGCAAAGAAGATTCTGCCAGTTGGCACGCTGACTTGGCAACCTGATTTTGGACTAAGCAAGCTATAGTTTTTTAGGCTAGATTTGCCTTGGAACAAGCTGGTGCAGAAAATGGCCAGATATTGGCAAAGGGCAAAGGGAGCCCAGATGGAGAAGAAAGCTTAAGAGGTTAATAGACTCGGGGCAGTTTTTACTGATGGGTACCAGGGAATCCTTTCAACATGCTTCACTAAGCTCTTTGGAAGAGGCTCCAGGAAGGCACTAGTAAACTTCCTATATGTAGTAGCACTTATACCAATGTATTATTATTTTGTTCTGTTAGTAGCATATAATGCCAGGCTTCATAAAGGCAGGAACTGAGTCTTTATTCTTTACCATGTCCCCAAAGTTTAGTCAAGGTCTAGTGGCTTCCCCATGTACCTGCAGAGGTACCTGAATGGTACCTGCAGAGGTAAGTCAGGACTCACTTAACTTTTGCTGATTTGAATGGAATTGACAGAAATAGATAGAGTTATGTTTATAGTCAGAGAGAGACACCTGGCTGCCCCAGAAAAGCTAACAGCTTGGCACCACTTCAAAAAATATTATTATTTTCCCAATAATTATTTAGAGAAGAAGTTGAAGGCTGAGTGAGCAAAGGGCTACTAAGGAAGAAACCACCTGTCCCATTTTCTAACCTCTTCACATAAACAAAAAATGTGCAGTTAAATAGATTTAGCCTCCTTAGAGACATTTGAACAATACATTGTTACTTCAGCTTGTCCTTTGGGGGTTCTCAACTTGGAGATTCCCTTCTTAAGAGTTTTGGTAAATATTTTCCTCACTGGATTTCCAATAATGTTTCAATGCCTAGATGTTCTTAGTCTAATCCAATGCACCAATGTATCTTTAGAGATAGGTTAAATAAACTACTGCTAAATTTTGTTTTGTTGTATTTAAAAAATATATTATTATAACAACTGTAAAGGCCTTTTTAAAGAAGGGTAACAAATAACAAATTCTTGTGATAGAATTACTTTCTATCATTTGGCCATGATCGAAAGTAATTCTATCACAAGAATATAACAAAATAGGTTCTATATTTGTGTATTAATCAATGTGATCATAGTGAACATAATATTTTGCTTTCTTCTTTATTCACTTCACATTACATTAAATGTTTCTCTATATTGTTCCATTCTTTTTTTAATAGCTTTATAATATTCCATCAAGTGGATTAACAAACTATGTAGATTATTTACATTATTTTTTGCTATCATAAGCAACCATTCAATGACAATTGTGTTTATATAGCTTTTTTTTTTTCTTGCTTAAGTTATTTTCTTTAGGGTTAATTTTTTGGAGAATAGTCAAAGGCAATGGTGTGCTGCAGCTGGGTCACATCAGCTTGTAAGAGCACATTTTGCAACTCTCTTCCTCATTCTTCATTGAGAGCAATCCTAAAATCAGCCCTGGTAAGTAGGAGTATTCGCATTGCAAAAATTGACAAATGCTGCAAATCAATGCTCTTTTGTTTTATTTTGTTTTTGTTTTTGTTTTGGAACACAAAACTGACCAATGTGTACAAACTTGTTTATAGCTTTTGAAATATTAATTGCCATATTATTTTTTAAAGCATTTTAACCAATAAATGTATAACCAGTTTGATAAAGACATCTTAGCTTATTGTGATGTAATCATAAAATATTTATATTTCTTCAATAGTTGCTAAGTTGTGTTTTCTCTCCAGGCAATGGGCTCCCTTAATATATCTGAATCCAATTCCATAATTTTTGGTTATTTAAAACAGTATCAATTTGAGTGCTAGGGAGGGTTTAGTTTTGTCTATTTAAACACCTTAAGTTTTGATTCAAAGCCCATCCCATTCTGTTTGTGGTGAGGTATGACTCTAGAATTTGGAGTGGAAGGGGTTAACTGCTACTCTCAATAGCTGTGATTCTCTCCATTTTCCCTCTAATTTTTCACTGGAATTAAATTAGGGAAAAGGAGAAGGATACATGTGATTTCCCAATGTGTTTTCTATTTTCCTCTTTGCTGGTCAGATCTGTGGTCCTTATATCTGTCCCCTCTACTGTCCATTGCTGCTTTCTGTGTGTCATTGACTGGCTATCGTACCTTTCTGTGTGGTCAACATCCTATTATTGATTCTTTTCCTTATGAAACTGCAAAATGGAGAAAATATATGAAGCACATTGAACATCAGACAACAAATGAGAGTAATCACTGAGAGATGGACAAAAGCAAGGTAAGCGCTATGATTGCTCTAGCTTGAGAGATTTACCAGATTGTAGCTCAGGGAGAGAGATTCTGGGTAGATCCTGACTTGAGAGGATGAAGCCGGGAGTCTTGGGAGACAGACAAGAGTAGGCAGGGCAGAGTACAGAGAGGAGGGAGCTCAGAGTTAGGACTCCATAGATATGCAGAGGTTTCCACTGAAGGTTTTATTGAGTATTGATCAGTGTGTATGTGCAAGGAAAGACTCAAGGTCAAGGAAAAAAAAAACATCCAAAAGGATTAGAAGAATATTCACCAGAGAGTAAAGAGTCCTGGGAATTGTTATTCACAGCAGCAGAGTGAAATACTTCATAATTCACAGGGCTTTGGATACAGTATTCAGAAAGGTTTGATTTATTATTAGGACAAAATTAAACCTATACCTAATGCTGCTGTGGTCCCATCTAACAAAGCTTAAAAGCAAGACATACAAAAGATCAAATTATTTTCGATTAACTGCATTTCAGTGCAAAGCTAAGAATTTTAATAGGAATGTAAAAATATCCAGTACAACGTAATAAATATCATGTCATATATACAATAAAAACAAAATTATAAGATATGCAAAGAAATAGGAAAATAAAATTAATAATGAGAAAAAAGGTTGATTTAACATTTGAAAATCAACCAATGTAACTAACCATATTGACTAACTAAAAGAGGAAAAACATATAATCATCTTGATGAATATAGAAAAAAATTAAAACCCAGCATCTATTATTGATAATAGCTCCCACCAAACCAGGAATAACAAAGGATTTCCTTAACCTGATAAAAGACTTCTGTGAAAAACCTATCTGCAGGCAAATAACTGAATGTTTTCCTCCAAAGATCAATAAAAAAGCAAAGGGATCTACTTTTACCACTTCAATTAACATTGTACTTGGAGAATTCAGCCAAGGTAATAAGGCAAGAAAAAGAAATAAAAAGCACCAAGATGAGAAAGGAAGAAGTAAATCTATCTTAGTTCTTAGACAACATAATCATCTTCCAAGAAAATTTATGAAATCTACCAAAAATCTAAGGAAGTAAAAGTGGGTTTAGAAAATGTATAGGATATAGGATTGGTATACAAAATTCAACTTATTTCTATATACTGGTAACAAAGAATCAGAAATTTAAATAATATTGTTAAAATACCACTTAAAAGAGTATCATAAATATGAAATACTTCAGGATAAATCTGGAAAAATTGACCTGTGCACTAAAAACTACAAAGCTGAGCTGAGAGATATTTAAGAGGACTAAATAAACTGAGAGATAAGGTCATGCCATTGAATAGGAAGACTCAATATTGCATGTTAATTTTCCCCAAACTGCTCTATAGAGTCAGCATAATCCCAATTAAATTCCAAAGACATTTTTTTTTGGTGAAAATTGACAAGTTGGTTCTTAAATCCATGGAAAAGTGAAAAGGAACCATAATGGTTAAAATGACTTTAAAAAATAAAAACAAATTTAGAGGATTGTCATGACCTGACTTTAAGATTTATATAGCTAGAGTAATTAAGGCAATATGT
This sequence comes from Felis catus, assembly GCF_018350175.1. Lineage (NCBI taxonomy): Eukaryota > Metazoa > Chordata > Mammalia > Carnivora > Felidae > Felis > Felis catus. The sequence goes on along the minus strand of NC_058371.1, from coordinate 37,492,231 downwards.
GTATAGAAAAATATATAAATAGAACAGAAAGAAGTCTGAAAATAAGCTATCCATATATGGTTAATTGAATTTTAACAAAGGTGCAAAGGCAGTTTGGATGGTGGGGAAAAAAAGACAGTCTTTTAAATAAATTGTGCTGGAATAAGTGGATATCTATAGGCAAAGGACAAACAAAAACAAAAAATTCTATTCATTTCTTGCACCACATACAAAAAATAACTTTACATGGATCATAGACCTAAATGTAAATTCCCAAACTGTATAACTTCTCAGAGAAAACACAGAAGAAAATCTTCATGATTTTGAATTAGGGGAAGATATCCGAGATACAATACAGAAAATATGATCTGTAAATGACAAACTTGATAAACAGGAATTGAAAACTTCTTCTCTTTGAAAGATGCTGCTAAGAGAATAAGAAAAATGAAGCATAGACTGGAAACATTCATTTGTGAATCAGAAATCTGATAAAGGACTTACATTCAGAACTCCTGGAGAATTAAAACTCAATAGTAAAAACACTTCATTAACAAATGGTCAGTAAAACACCTCATTAAAAAATGATCAGATTTAAATAGCACTTTACTAAAGAATATACTTTTGGCAAATAACCACATGGAAATATGCTTAATATTATATCATTAGAGAACTGCAAATTAACAGCATAATTAGATGCTGTGGAACATCTATTAGAATATTCTGAATTAACATGACTGGTCATACTAAGTATTGGTGAAGATGTGGAAGAACTGGAACTTTCAACTGCTAGTGGGAATGTCAAATAGCACAATGGCTTTGGAAAACAGTTTGGTTGTTTCTTAAAAGAGTTAATTATACACCTGTCATATGCTCCAACTATTCCACTCCAGTATTTATTCAAGAGAAATGAAAACATGTCCATACAAAGATTTGTACATAAATTTTCATAGCTCTATTTTGTCATAGCTAAAAACTGAAAATAGCCCAACTATCCATCAATAAGTGAATGAATACAACAAACTATAGTATATGAATTCAACAGAATATTATTTAATAATAAAAGGGAGCACAGTACTGATACAATCTACAACTTGGATGTATCACAAAGTAATATGCAGTGTAAAAGAAACCAGACCCACAAAAAATGTGCTATTTGATTTCTTTTACATAAAATTTTAGAAATAAAAAGTAATCTACAGTGGGGAGGAGCCAAGATGGCAGAACAGCATGGAAGCTTTTTGTGTGTCTCGTGTCCATGAAATACAGCCAGACCAACACTAAACCATCCTAGACACCTAGAAAACCGATTAGAAGATTAACACAACAATCTGCACAAACTGAACCACAGAATCCAGCAGGTACATGACATGAACAGCTGAATTTGGGGAGCAAGAAGCCCTGAAAGGCAGGGAACCCCTTTTGCAGGTGAAGAGAGGATTGAGACTGGGGAGGGGGGGGCATATGGGAAAAGCACCCCTCCCCAAAAGCAGCTGGAGAGAAAGTGGAAAATTGGAAACAGCTGCAGGCACTAAACTAAAAAGGGAGAAAGGAGAAAGGAGAAGGTTTAAATTCCATTAAGACTGTAAACAAGGGGAGTGCAAAGGCTGCAACTCCGCAGCTCAATACCTGGTGGTGTTCTGGTGGGAAAGGTGAATCCCCAGGAACTGAGTGGGGTCCGGGAGGTTCTCAGGCCACATGGGGAAAGTGGTCCCACTGCTGGAAGGACATTTGGTAGAGACTGTTGAAGCCACCTGGTCCCAGCAGACCCTGGAAGGCAGCCACATTCGCTGGTGCTGGGGCAAGGTTGTTGAGGGTGAAGCCTGGTGTTAGATGTGTGTTGCGATTTTCCATGGTCCCTAAAATACTGAGGCTACACTGTCTTGCGATTCTTTTGGGGGGGTGGGGTGGCACCTGGCTTCAGTCTCGGGGCACCAGCAACAACAGGATCCAGTGGGCGTTCCTGGGTGTAGCCAACATTTGGTCATTACTCATTTGGCCATCCCTCGGTGAGACCCTCCCACAGTGGGGTGAAGAAGGTCAAAGCCGCAGTCCTTCAGAAGTAAGGGGCCAGGGAAAACAGCCACATCTGAGACAAAACTTGGGAGAGAGGTACTGCCTTGGGCCTGGTCACAGAGAATGGAAAAGCAGGGAGTAGACAAGAGCTGAAGATGGAGGACTGGTGCATGACTGCTGATCCGGGAGAACAGATTGGGTGGCTGGGTGGCACCATTTATCACCATTCCCACGCATGCACATGCATACCACAACAATCCACCCCAGTAGGCTAGCAGTGCCATTTAGGGGAGAGTGGAGCTGTTACACCGAACCCTGCCCAACTGGGCCACCTTTGCTCTTCAAGAACACAAACCTCACCGCCAGCTTAATCTATGGACTATAAAGAGCTACATGGACTGACCTCTAGGGGAAAACAAAGCAATTTAAGTCCTACTTCAATCTGTTAACAGGTTCATCTATTCAATTTTTTCTCTCTTTTTCCTTTTTCTCTTTTATAATTCTTTTCCTTGAATACAGAAAGAGAAAAAACTCATTTTTATTTTCAATGTTTATTAAAAATATCTGTCTTTAATTTTTATTGCTATATTTTTTACATTTGTGTAAACTTTTTCAAATTCTACTTTAGTTCCATCATTTTATTTTAGTCTATTTCAGTGTACTCACCTTTTCAAATTTTCAAACAATTTCCTTTTTTTCTTTCTTTTTCTTATTTTCTCTTTTTCATTTATTTTCTTTTTCTTGAATGCAGAAGGAGAAAAACTTCATTTTTATTTTCAATTTCTTTTAAAAATATTTTCATTTAATATTTATTACTATATTTTTGCTTTTATGTAAATTTTTTCTAATTCCATCTTGGTCTGATCATTTTATTTCAGTCTACTAAATGTATTCACTTTTTCAAATTTTCAAATGATTTCTTTTTTTGTCTTTTCCTTTTTTCTTTTTTTATCTTTTTTCTCTTTTTAACTTCCTTTCTTTTTACTTAAATACAGAAAATGAAAAAAAAATTTCTTTTTAATTTTTACTAAAAATATGTTTCTAAAATTTTTTTCTACTATAGTCTCTACTTTTGTGTATTTTAGTCTACTTTAGTGTATTCATTTTTTTCAAATTCTCAAACTATTTCCTTTTTTTCCTTTTTCTCCCCCCTTTTTTTTGTTTGTTTCTCTAATCTGTCAAACCACTTTCTACATCCAGACCAAAACACACCTAGGATCTAGAATCATCTATTCAATTTTTGTGTGGGTGTGTTTTTTAAATTTTAATTTTAATATTTTTAATTTTAAGTTTTTTTAATTTCAATTTTTCTACCTCAGTAATTCATTTTCTCCCTTCAAAATGGCAAAATGAAGAAACTCACCCCAAAAGAAAGAGCACAAAGAAACAACAGACAGGGATTTAGCCAACACAGGCACAAGCAAGATGTCTGAACAAGAATTTAGAATCACGATAATAAGAATACTAGTTGGAGTCAAAAATAGATTAGAATCCCTTTCTGCAGAGATAAAACAAGTAAAAAATAGCCAGAATGAAATTAAAAATGCTATAACTGAGCTGCAATCATGGATGGATGCAGCGGCAGCAAGGATAGAGGAGGCAGAACAGAAAATCAGCAATGTAGAGGACAAACTTATAGAGAATAACAAAGCAGAGAAAAAGAGGGAGATTAATGCAAAAGAGTATGATTTAAGAATTAGAGAAATAAGTGACTCATTAAAAAGGAGCAACATCAGAATCATAGGGGTCCCAGAGGAGGAAGAGAGAGAAATAGGGGTAGAAGAGTTATGTGAGCAAATCATAGTGGAAAACTTTCCTAACCTGGGGAAAGACACAGACATCAAAATCCAGGAAGCACAGAGGACCCCATTAGATTCAACAAAAACCATCAACAAGGCATATCATAGTCAAATTCACAAAATACTCAGGCAAGGAGAGAATCATGAAAGCAGCAAGGGAAAAAACATCCCTAACCTACAAGGGAAGACAGATCAGGTTTGCAGCAGACCTATTCACAGAAACCTGACAGACCAGAAAGGAGTGGCAGGATATATTCAGTGTGCTGAATCAGAAAAATATGCAGCCAAGAATTCTTTATCCAGCAAGGCAAAATAGAAGCAAAATAGAAGGAGAGATACAAAGTTTCCCACACAAACAAAAATTAAAGGAGTATGTGACCACTAAATCAGTCCTGCAAGAAATATTAAGGGGGACTCTCTGAGAGGACAAAAGATGAATATATACATTTATATCTATATCTATATATCTATATCTATATCTATATCTATATATCAATAAAAGATTAGAAGGACCAGAGAACACCACCAGAAACTCCAACTCTACAAGCATTATAATGGCAATAAATTCATAGCTTTCAGTACTCATTCTAAACATCAATGGACTCAATGCTCCAATCAAAAGACATAGGGTAACAGAATGGAAAAGAAAACAAAACCCATTTATATGCTGTTTACAAGAGACCCACCTCAGACCTGAAAACACCTACAAATTGAAAATAAGGGTATGGAGAACCATCTATCATGCTAGTGGTCAACAAAAGAAAGCTGGAGTAGCCATACTTATATCAGACAATCTAAACTTTAAAATAAAGACTGTATGAAGAGATGCAGAAGGGCATTATATCATAATCAAGGTGTCTATAGACCAAGAAGACCTAACAATTGTAAACATTTATGCACCAAATGTGGTAGCACCCAAATATATAAATCAATTAATCACAAACATCAAGAAACTCATTGATAGTAATACCATAATAGGAGACTTCAACACCACACTCACAGCAATGGACACATCATCTAATAAAAAAACCAACAAGGAAACAATGGCTTTGAATGACACATTGGACCAGATAGACTTAACACATATATTCAGAACATTTCATCCTAAAGCATCAGAATATCCATTTTTCTCCAGTGACATGGAACGTTCTCCAGAATAGACCACATACTGGGACACAAATTAACCCTAAGTAAGTACAAAAAGATCGAGATCATACCGTGCATATTTTCAGACCACAATGCTATGAAACTCAAAATCAACAAGAAAAAAATTGGAAAGGTAACAAATACTTGAAGACTGAAGAACATCCTACTAAGAATGAATGGGCTAACCAAGCAGTTAAAGAAGAACTTAAAAAGTATATGGAAGTCAATGAAAATGATAACACCATAACCCAAAACCTCTGGGATGCAGCAAAGGCAGTCATAAGAGGAAAGCATATAGCAATCCAGGCCTTCTTAAAGAAGGAAAAAAGATCTGAGATACACAACCTAACCTTACGCCTTAAGGAGCTGGAAAAAGAACAGCAAATAAAACCCAAAACCAGAAGAAGACAGGAAATAATAAAGATTAGAGAAGAAATTAATGCTATCGGAGTCAAAACAAACAAACAAACAAACAAACAGTAGAACAGATCAATGGAACCAGAAGCTGGTTCTTTGAAAGAATTAACAAAATTGGTAAACCACTAGCCAGTTTCATCAAAAAGGAAAAGGAAAGGACCCAAATAAGTAAAATCAAGTATGAAAGAGGAGAAATCACAACCAACACAGCAGAAATAAAAACAATACTAAGAGAATATTATGAGCAATTATATGCCAACAAAATGGGCAATCTGGAAGAAATGGACAAATTCCTGGAAACATATACACTACCAAAACTGAAACAGGAAGAAATAGGACATTTGAACAGACACATAACCAGTAAGGAAATCGAATTAGTAATCAAAAATCTCCCAAAAAGCAAGAGTCCAGGGCCAGATGGCTTTCCAGGGGAATTCTACCAAACATTTAATGAAGAGTTAACACCTATTCTCTTGAAACTGTTCCAAAAAATAGAAATGGAAGGAAAACTTCCACTCTTTCTATGAAGCCAGCGTTACCTTGATTCCAAAACCAGACAGAGACCCCACTAAAAAGGAGAACTATAGACCAATTTCCCTGATGAACATGCATGCAAAAATCCTCAATGAGACATTAGCCAACCGGATCCAACAATACACTAAAAAAATTATTCACCACAACCAAGTGGGATTTATACCTGGGATGCAGGGCTGGTTCAATATCCACAAAACAATTAACATGATTCATCACATCAATAAAAGAAAGGACAAGAACCATATGATCTTCTCAATAGATGCAGAGAAAGCATTTGACAAAATACAGCATCCTTTCTTGATAAAAACCCTCAAGAAAGTAGGGGCAGAAGGATCATACCTCGAGATGATAAAAGCCATATCCGAGTGACCCAAAGCTAATATCATCCTCAATGGGGAAAAACTGAGACCTCCCCCCTAAGGTCAGGAACAAGACAGAGATGTCCACTCTCGCCACTGTTATTCAACATAGTGTTGGAAGTGTTAGCCTCTGCAATCAGACAACACAAAGAAATAAAATGCATCCAAATAGTTCAGGAGGAGGTCAAACTTTCACTCTTCACAGATGACATGATACTCTACATGGAAAACCCAAAAGATTCCACCAAAAAACTGCTAGAATTGATTCATGAATTCAGCAATGTTGCAGGATATAAAATCAATGCACAGAAATCGGTTGCATTCCTATACACCAACAATGAAGCGACAGAAAGAGAAATCAAGGAATCAATCCCATTTACAGTTGCACAAAAAACCATAAAATACCTAGGAATAAATCTAACCAAGAGGTGAAAAATCTATACACTGAAAACTATAGAAAGCTGATGAAAGAAATTGAAGGAGACACAAAGAAATGGAAAAAGACTCCATGCTCCTGGATAGGAAGAACAAGTATTGTTAAAATGTTGATACTACCTAAAGCAATCTATGTATTCAATGCGATCCCTATCAAAGTAACCCCAGCATTCTTCACAGAGCTAGAACGAATAATCCTAAAATTTGTATGGAACCAGGAAAGACCCCGAATAGCCAAAGCAATCTTGAAAAAGAAAACCAAAGCAGGAGGCATCACAATCTCAGATTTCAAGCTCTACTCCAAAGCTGTAATCATCAAGACAGTATGGTACTGACAGAAGAACAGACACCCAGATCAATGGAACAGAACAGAGAACCCAGAAATGGACCCACAAACGTATGGCCAACTCATCTTTCACAAAGCAGGAAAGAATATCCAATGGAATAAAGACAGTCTCTTCAGCAAGTGGTGCTGGGAAAACTGGACAGCGACATGCAGAAGAATGAACCTGGACCACTTTCTTACACCATACACAAAAATAAACTCAAAGTGGATGAAAGACCTCAATGTAAGACAGGAAGCCATCAAAATCCTCGAGGAGAAGGCAGGCGAAAACCTCTTTGATCTTGCCCACAGCAATTTCTTATTCAACACGTCTCCAGAGGCAAGGGAAACAAAAGCAAAAATGAACTACTGGGACCTCATCAAAATAAAAAGCTTCTGCACAGTGAAGGAAACACTCAGCAAAACTAAAAGGCAACTGACAGAATGGGAGAAGATATTTGCAAATGACATGTCAGATAAAGGGTTAGTATCCAAAATCTACAAAGAACTTATCAAACTCAACACCCAAAAATCAAAGAATCCAGTGAAAAACTGGGCAAAAGACATGAATAGACACTTCTCCAAAGAAGACATCCAGATGGCCAATTGGTACATGAAAAAATGCTCAACATCACTCATCATCAGGGAAATACAAATCAAAACCTCCATGAGATACCGCTTTCCACCTGTCAGAATGGCTAACATGAACAACTCAGGCAACAACAGATGTTGGCGAGGCTGTGGAGAAAGATCTCTTTTGCATTGTTGGTGGGAATGCAAGCTGGTGCAGTCACTCTGGAAAACAGTATGGAGGCTTCTGAAAAAACTAAAAATAGAACTACCCTACGACCCAGCAATTTCACTACTAGGCATTTATCCAAGGAATACAGGTGTGCTGTTTCAAAGGGACACATTCACCCCCATGTTTATAGCAGCACCATCAACAATATCCAAAGTATGGAAAGAGCCCCAATGTCCATCGATGGATGAATGGATAAAGAAGATGTGGTGTATATATATATATATATATATATATATATATATACACAATGGAGTATTACTCAGCAATCAAAAAGAATGAAATCTTGCCATTTGCAACTACGTGGATGGAACTGGAGGGTATTATGCTAAGTGAAATTAGTCAGGCAGAGAAAGACAAAAATCATATGATTTCACTCATATGAGGATTTTAAGAGACAAAACAGATGAACATAAAGGAAGGGAAACAAAAATAATATAAAAACAGTGAGGGGGACAAAACAAAAGAGACTCATAAATATGAAGAACAAACTGAGGGTTGCTGGAGGGGTTGTGGGAGGGGGGATGGGCTAAATGGGTAAGGGGCATTAAGGAATCTACTGAAATCACTGATTCACTATACACTAACTAACTTGGATGTAAATTAAAAAAAATAAAGTTAAATAAATTTAAAAAAAAAGTAATCTACAGTGAAAGAAAGCCAATCAGTGGCTGCCTGGAGACACAAGGGGTGGAAGTTATGTGAAGAAGGGAATACAAAGTGGTAGAAGGAAGCTTTTTGGAGGTGATTTATGGGTTTATTACCTTGGCTGAGGCAATGGCTTCATGGATGCATGTGTGATAAGTAAAAACTTACCAAACTGTATGCTTTAAATATATGAAGTGTATTGCATGTTAATTTATACTTTGATAAGGTTGTTACAAATGATTAAAAATTGTGCAAACGGGCTCATTATGTCATGATATATAGTATTTAAAACTACATATTGAGAATATGTCATCTGTGAGGAGACATCCCAAAACATTGGCCACTAAGTTTTCTATGAACAGGCAAAATTATTATATAGGTAAACACAAAAATTACATAGATCAAAAGAATAGAAGGTAAAACACACCAAATTTTCCATACTTTAATCAAAAAAGGAGATTCTATGATGTTTTAGGATAAAAATGAGTGTGCTGATGCTCAGTAAGGTAGCTCAGTAACTGCCACAAAATCCCTCAGCCGATGCCTTTCTATATGGTGAAGTAAAATTGCCTTGAGTCTGGAGGTCTGGTAGCATTCCATTTTGGTTTGAGTATTTTTTGCAAACCTTTGCAAAGCAATTCAGTCACATGGACATTGCCTCTAATTATGGAAGGTATCACTGTATAAAATGTAAAATTTGGAGAGAGTAGACAGTCACAAGTGCAATTTAAAGTGTATTTTTGAAAAAAATAAAGTGTATTTTTGATATGGTTTTCAGGAAATTTGGCCAAATTCTGTAAAAGTTTTTGAATGTTATTACAAAACAAACACACCAAGGGGTACATTGTCAAGTTCTGCCTATTTCTGCCTCCAGTTTTCTCCTTCTATCTCTTTACCTAGAATAAGCATGGGTTAAATGCTGACTCTGGAGCATGTGTAGGCACTTGTTCCAGCCTTAGATGGAGCCCATATGTGATTATCCTTTAGATACCAAGTGTTAGGTTAGAAAGCAGATTCCAGATCTCCCACCAGATCTGTGTACCAGAAAGACTCGTCTTGTTTCATGGGACAGAAAACTGGACAAAGTATTTTAAGCAAAAAAAAGGATGTTTATTAGCTCATGCAACTAGAAAGTCCAGGGATAAGGCTAACTGTAGACATGGCTAGATTCAGGGCTTAAATAATGGCATTGGGCCTGACCTTTCTTTCAACTTTCCTTTCCTTCATTATTGCCATATGGTGGCCTCTTGAAGGTCATGATTGTAATTCCAGACCTGATACTCTCAGATTCAAATCCAGTGGAAAAGAGAGGTTCTATTCTACAAGCCTCAAATGACACAGTTGGGTCACTGAACTCATCGCTGAGACCAAGGAGAAATCTTATGCATACCATATGGTCTGGGATGTTACAAGGAGTGTTCACCCAAAGAACGTTGAAGAATTCATTTTCCAGAAGTACAGTAGGCAGATGCTGGCTGAAATTCACTAGTGTCCTTTGATTCAGTGTATCTGGAGCTCATTCCTGTTTCTGCATTCCTGCCTGGTGATTCTGGTAAGCTCTTGGCTTTCAAAAGTTTCGTTAAGCCCTAGACTGGTTTACTGTTGAATTTGCAGGAAAAAAAATTCAGAACTAATATTTGGGATAAGGAAGGTGCGAGAGAAGGAAGATTGGATCCTCAAGCTCTACAGTGTTACATGCCTTATTTAAGTGGCCAAACTTGGAGAGAACCAGTGGTATAGAGATGGGCCACAGTGAAGCAGGCATAATGCCATTTGTTTTCCATTTTATGGTATATGTGGAATACTGGAGAGATTCATACCAGAAACACTGGATGCCTGTGGTCTGCACCAGCACACATCCTGGTGTCTTGGATCCTAGGTGACATCACCCTTATACTTCAAAGAAGCAAATTATGGAGACAACATCTATGAAAGTCTTTCCTAAAGTTTCAGGCTTAATACTAATACTAATAGTAATATTAATAATGACACTAATCATGAAAGTAACACTGAATCAGGGGTAAAACATACATATAATTTTATTAGCTTGCAGCAAAATTTCTCTTTGGGAGAATTCTACCTTTGAGAAAATAATGATAAGATGTCTAGGGTAGAAGCTGAAACTCTGAGAACATGGATATTAATAGTTGTGTGGACAAAGAGAAAAATGGGTTTTCTTCCTGAAAAGAATGTTGATGGAAAGTTGTGATGTGGATGAAATGAAGTAGCCCATAGAAAGTCCAAGAACGTTTTAGAATGGAAGAGCCAAGTATTCAGTTTTAAGTTCTTTGCTTTGCTGCCATTAAATCACTTCTCTACTGCTCTCATATACCTTAAGTAAAATTCACTAAATACACAGATTGTTGTGTCTAAGTGTTATTCAGTCATTTACTTACTTATAATAGAAACCAAGTTAGGGGTTGGATTTCCCATCTGGGTCAGTGTGGACGATTAAAAAAGAACACGTGTAAAATGAATAATCCATTATGAAGTGAACAAAAACTCAGAGCTGGGATTGTCAGAGGAATTTCCCTTACAAATTTTACAGGAATTTTGGGTTTCAGATGTCCATAAAGAATGGAATTGGAGGTTTAATTTCCCCTAAAGAGATTTCAGTGGTTGGGAAGGTCCAGGTGACATCAGGCTAATAGTAATAGTCATTGTCATAACATTTATTGTTTATGTACGAACAATGTCAGGTGTGTTGCCAGGTATTTTATATCACCTATTAAGATAAAGTATCATCCTTCCAATCTATGAGCATGGAATGTTTTTCTATTTCTTTGTATCTTCTTCAATTTCCTTCATAAGCTTTCTACAATTTTCAGCATACAGATCTTTTACATCTCTGGTTAGGTTTATTCCTAGGTATTTTATGATTCTTGGTGCAATTATGAATGGGATGAGTTTATTTATTTCTCTTTCTATTGCTTCATTATTGGTGTATAAAAATTCAACTGATTTCTGTACATTAATTTTGTATCCTGCAAACTTGCTAAATTCATGTATCAGTTCTAGCAGACTTTTGGTTGAGTCTGTTGGGTTTTTGCTGGGAGAACTGGACAGCAACATGCAGAAGAATGAAACTAGACCACTTTCTTACACCATTCACAAAAATAAACTCAAAGTGTATAAAGGACTTGAATGTGAGACATGAAACCATCAAAACTCTAGAGGAGAAAGCAGGAAAAAACCTCTCTGACCTCAGCTGCAGCAATTTCTTACTCGACACATCTCCAAAGGCAAGGGAATTAAAAGCAAAAATGAACTATTGGGACCTCATCAAGATAAAAACTTCTGCACAGCAAAGGAAACAATCAACAAAACTAAAAGGCAACCGATAGAATGGGAAAAGATATTTGCAAATGACATATCAGATAAAGGATTAGTATCCAAAATCTATAAAGAACTCACCAAACTCCACACCTGAAAAACAAATAATCCAGTGAAGAAATGGGCAGAAGACATCAATAGACACTTTTCTAAAGAAGACATCCAGATGGCCAACAGGCACATGAAAAGATGCTCAACGTCACTCCTCATCAGGGAAATACAAATCAAAACCACACTCAGATACCACCTCACGCCAGTCAGAGTGACTAAAATGAACAAATCAGGAGACTATAGTTCTGGAGAGGATGTGGAGAAATGGGAACCGTCTTGCACTGTTGATGGGAATGCAAACTGGTGCAGCCGCTCTGGAAAACAGTGTGGAGGTTCCTCAAAAAATTAAAAATAGAGATCTACCCTATGACCCAGCAATAGCACTGTTAGGAATTTACCCAAGGGATACAGGAGTGCTGATGCATAGGGGCACTTGTATCCCAATGTTGATAGCAGCACTTTCAACGATAGCCAAATTATGGGAAGAGCGTAAATGTCCATCAAGTGATGAATGGATAAAGAAGATGTGGTCTATATATACAATGGAATACTACTTGGCAATAAGAAAGAATGAAATCATGCCATTTGCAGCAACATGGATGGAACTAGAGAGTATTATGCTAAGTGAAATAATTTAGGCAGAAAAAGACAGATACCATATGTTTTCATTCATATGTGGCTCCTGAGAAACTTAACAGAAGACTATGGGGGAAGCATAGGGGGAAAAAAGTTATAGAGAGGGAAGGAAGGAAACCATAGGAGACTCTTAAATACTGAGAACAAACTGAGGGTTGATGGGGGGTGGGGGAGAGGAGAAAGTGGGTGATGGGCATTGAGGAGGGCACCTGTTGGGATGAGCACGGGGTGTTGTATGGAAACCAATTTGACAATAAATTATATTTAATATAAATAAAATAAAATAAAATAAAATAACATTTTTATACATACAAAAAAAGATAAAATATCATCCTTATCTCAGTACTTATCTTCTCTACTTTCCTCATATTTCTGATTATATTTTTTCATTTACCTAATAGAACTCACCCCATTCTGTTTTATATGCTTACTTTTTTGCATATGCTTTCTCAGTGACCTCCCACGGAATAGTAAATTCCATGAAGGAAGACACCATGCCATTTCATTAACCATTGTTAAATGGCACTTATGGTGTCAGCACTTAGTGATCACTTAATAGATATTACCTATTAGTATAGCAGGTAGTAAATAAATAAATGAATGTTAATATGATGAATGTGTGAATTTTATAGATAAAGAAGCGGGTTCAGAGAAGTTCATTGATTTACCTGAGGCCACATGACTAATAACCAGCAGGGTCAGGATACTATTGCAGGTCCCAATCTAGCATGTTTGTTTCTCTCTGTGTCTTTCTACTCCAAGCAGAAACTTGGTGGTAACTTCTCAGGGAGGATTTCCAGCCTGGCTTAGGAGAAGCTTATGTATCTCTGCCAAATGTTGTTTCCTGTCTTACAAAATTTGAGAGAGAAGTAAAGAGACACCCTGAAACAGCCTGATCCCAGAAGTTGAGATATAGTTGAGCTCTCCTGGAACCCTTCATACAGTCTGTGAATTATGAGAGCTCCTGCTGACCCCATGTCTAGTGCCTACACCATCCCCTGTATGGGATGTGCAGCTTTGGGGTCTACACAAAGACCTCGCCTTTTGGGGCTGGTAAAGATGTAGGTAGATCTGTGGGCCCTGTTTTTCATCACAATGAACGGCAAAATCTGCCTTGAATAGATTCTGGGGAAGAGGAGAGTACTGAAACCAACAGCTTGGTCATGGGGGTTCATGAATGTACATGGATCTGTGTGCTATAACCAGAGTAATTGTAATGTCAGTTTCTTAGTCACCAGCCACTTATTCAGTTTCTTACACCAGTGTGTAAGTAAGGAATAACACACTTACATGTCAACCACAAGAAGATCCATATGATCTCTTTAACCAGAAAATGTCAAGCATATAACAGGGTTTTCATGGTAACAAACTTTGAGAAGATATTACTTATTTTACCATTTTTTCTCTTTTGGTGGCCACCCTTGTCCTGTACCCAGCAGTTAGTGTGGTCTAAAGCCTCAGTCTAGGTAGCTTCTACAGGTTGTAATGCTCTTCATCAAATCTAGTTGCTGCTGCAGATGGTGAGCCACTGAGGAACCCTGTGTCTGCAGTTGTCCAAAGCAGAATCTCCATTCTCCTAACCTGTCTTGAGAAAACAAATGCCTGTTTCCTGATAGAGGATAATTTCAAACTCTACTGAGCTCCTGGGATTCTGACCCCTGCAGATATAGACTTCTGAGGCAGAGTTGGGTTTTTATGAAGGTAATCTTTAACACCTTTTCTTACAATCTTCAGAGAAGGGTCCTGGGAGTTGGGAGTACATAGCAGCCCAGAGCACTGGTGAAAGGGCATAGATATTAGAGTCAGAAAATGCTGGGGTCAAATCCTGAAATTGTTTCTTACTTCCTGATGGCTTCAAACCAGTCAGTTAACCTCTGTACCAATTTCTTTGCATATAAAATGTAGAGACTAATGACCACTTCTCAGGGAGATTACAAGGCTATTATGCTATACATTATAATTTTTATACTGTTATATATTATTTTAATATTATATATGTAATATATTCTCTGGAAATTGTCATTTATCATGGTTGACACAAAGCTCAAGAAGTGGTAGCTAATATCAGTTATCAGATCTGTGCAGATTATCTGCAAAAATATGTTTATCACAGCATTGCTTATAAACACAGGAAGTGGCATCAATAAAAACATGATTAACTCAATTAAAACGTACTCTTATGATGAAATATTATACAACCATAGCAAATCATGATTTTTAAAGAAATGGGAAAATGTTCACAAATGAAGTGTAAAAAAAGACTCAAATAATATACCTGATTCAAATTATATCTATCTATACATATAACCTAATTTATACAAAATAAAATGATGCTATGTACAGATATAATAGAATAAGTTTCTATTCACTTCCCTAAAAAGGATTTGGAAAACTATACCCCCAAAAGCTGTAGTTTCTCTAAGTGGTGAAAATATGGGTGTTTTTCATCTTTTCTTTCTTCTTCTTGTATTTTCCAGATTTCCCACAATGAATATTTTCCACCATTCTAATACAAGGAAAAGCAAACATTATTACTTCTAAAAATGATATGAGAAGCTGCACCTTGTTTTTGTTTTGTTTTATTTTGTTTTGCTTTGTTTTGTTTTTACAGAGCAACAGCTGCCGAGAGCCATTAACATTCTCCTCTATCTATCCAGATGTCCCAACCTGTGCCTGGCATGGGTGGAACAGCAAAGACCCCCAGTCTGCTAGGCCAACATCACAGATGGGCTCCCCAAGTCAGGGGCAATGCCTAGCATTTCTGGTTGCCCTCCCTCCTCCTCTCTGTTGGCATTTCCTCAGGTATTTATTCACTCACATAGCCTATAGAGTTAAAAGAGGTTTGTTTCTTTTCAGGCTGTTGAGTGCAGCCAGGGTAATTTAGTAGAAAAATGTCATGCTAATGCAATTCAAAGTTCAAATGATCTTTCATTTCGAGGGAAAGAAGAATGTGTGTGCAGTTGGAATGTTAAAACTCACTACTTGCCCTGCAATTCAAATAGAAATATGAGCTGCAGGGGCTACATAAGTCACATGAAGTACTGTGAGTGAAATGCACAAAATGAATAAAAATGATCCGGAAGCCGTTTATTAGCATTGCTGGGGGCCAGCACCAAACAAGAATCGTGGCCATCAGAAGCTGCGTGGGGAAGAGGGAGGGTTTGCATGAAATCACAATAATCCTGAAATAATAAGGAAGGAAGTGATCAGTGAGGTCCTTCTTGTGAATGTCGCCTTCAGCCACCCCCCACCCCCACCCCGCCGAGAGCTGTACCCTTTCCAGCCCACATACCCTTTCCTCTACATCTTAGATTTCTGCTCAGCTGGCCATACTTGGCAGATGCAGGGTGGAGCCCAGG
This sequence comes from Felis catus, assembly GCF_018350175.1. Taxonomy (NCBI): domain Eukaryota; kingdom Metazoa; phylum Chordata; class Mammalia; order Carnivora; family Felidae; genus Felis; species Felis catus. The sequence continues at coordinate 37,476,398 of NC_058371.1, read as the reverse complement.
AGAGTGGTTATGGTTGCCTCCACAGTGCTGCCTGCTCTAGGGGTCTGGGAGGGTGGGGGTAGTATGAAGAAGTAGTAGCTCCTGGGGCTCTGGCCACACAAGAGTATGGTTGGCCTCCTCAGTGCACTCACCAGCTGCATGGAGAGCAGTTATGTCCTTGGTGACTTCAGGATCTCTCACTTCACTTCAGATTTCCACTTCTTTGCCACAGAGATGTGCTCAGAGGGAAGAATGTCAGTTATTTATGTCTTAATATAAATTTGCTGCCTTCCTTCGGCTCATACGATTTTTAACATTTTCAGACATAGCAGTTATGATCCATTGAAATTCCTTATTTTTTCCCCTTAACTTGTGAAAAGGATGTGAGGTAGCAATGTGTGGATGGTTTTTCCAAATTTCTTTCTTTAGGTATAAAAATAGCATTTAATCTACCTCTGAGACCTCTCTGGTCACCACAAACAGAAACTTTGCTGTCATCATTATATCCTCCGTCTTTGTTATGAACAGAATTATGTCCTCTCAAAATCCATATGCTGAAGCACTAACCTATATTTGGAGGTGGGGTCTACATGGAAGTAATTAAAGTTAAATGAGGTCTTAAGGGTATAGACCTGATCCAATAAGATTAGTGTCCTTAGAAAAAGAGGCACCAGACAGTTCTCATTCACTCTCTTTGTCTCCCCCTCTTCCCCTTATCATCTCCCTCTCCCTCTTTCTCTCCATTTCCCCCCACCTCATGGTGTACACACCACCCCAAGAAGAGGTCATATGAGCACACAATGAAGTCAAGAAAAGAGGCCTCAGAATGAAACCTACTTAGTTAGCACCTTGATCTTGGACTTCCAGGATCCAGAAAGGTGAGAAATAAGTTTCTGTTGTTTAAGCCACCCAATCTGTGGCAGCCTGAGCAGACTAATATAATCTTTTACAAACAAACAACTCCCAAAAGAACAGTGAGGATATTTTTGGTCTTCACATATGCAAAAACAATAATGTAACAACCCTAAGAAACTGAAACAACAACAACAACCAAAACCAGAATTCAAGGCATTTATGTGTATGTGTTTGTGGTGTGTATGTGGTGTGTATACAGGCAAGAGTACAAGTGTTCTTTCCTTTGAGAATATTAATTTTCCATTTATGTTTCATCTAAGTGGATAAAATGTTTTCCCATATGTATTTCAATGTAAGGTAGAGGACTGTGACACATAGATTTTTTTTTTTTTTTTTGGTGGTTATGGTAGGGGAGGTTTTGGAGATGAGAAGAAAGGAAAGTGAGGAACTGCTTTTCTTTTGTTTTTACATCTGGTACCAACAGCATAAAAAAATTACACTTATCTGTATGCTCATATCCTAGTATATATTATGCATTGTTTCCCAAACTGACTTCCATAGAATACTAGTTCTGCAAAGAGTTATTAATAGAAGGCATTGAAATTTTTCTTTGGTCGAGTGAATTTTTGAAGGGTTTTGCATAATTGTTCAGACTGTGCATTATGACTCTCCAAGAGGAAGACATGGCCTGCAATAGGTCCCAGCATATTTGACCAGGGTTCCCTTTTCATCATTCATTTTGGAGTACATGCTCAGGGCCAATGTGCCGCAATGGAAGACCATAGACCAGAAGTCACACGGTCCAGTTCTAGACCTGCTTTTCCCTCATTTGTTGCATATTCCAAGCTAGTCGCCTCTGGGTGTCTCAGTTGCTTTGCTATAAAATGAATGGTGGGTTGTATTATCTTGACTCTTCCCCCTTCTCTAGCATTTTGTGATTCTGTTTCCATGACTTCCTGACTCTAGTGACTCACTTTGTACCTCGAGCAAGCCATCCATTTTGCTATCTATTTATAAGTATAGAAATGCTCAATCTACAGAGATCTCTTGTCAACATCAAATGAGTTAATACAGGTGAAAGTACTTAGAAAAAAAATAAAGTGCTTAATAATTGTTAATGCCTTTGGGGAGAGGGTTATGACTTTTCCATCACTTTAAGTGCTGTACAGACTAGGTGAAACAAAGTATAAGGAATGATATATCACTCAGAGCTCAAGATCTAAAGTTAGGCTGCTTGGATCCAGATTCCAATTCTGCCCTTTCTGCTGGAATGATCTTGGGCAGGTCACTAATGTTGTCACCTCAGTTTCCTCAGCATTAAAATGGAAATACTTTCTCCTGTGATTGAGTGAGGATTAAATGAGACAATTTTGGGAGGTGCCTGGCTGCCTCAGTCAGTGGAGCATGTGACTCATGACCCTGAGGTTGTAAGTTCAAGTCATACATTGGGTGTAGAGATTACTTAAAAATAACATTGCTCATCAGCAGGGAAATACAAATCAAAACCACACTGAGATATTACTTCACACCAGTCAGAGTGGCTAAAATTAACAACTCAGGAAACAGCAGATGTTGGTAAGAATGTGGGAAAACAGGAATCCTCTTGCACTGTTGGTGGGAATGCAAACTGGAACAGCCACTCTGGAAAACCGTGTGGATGTTCCTCAAAAAATTAAAAATAGAATTACCCTACTACCAAGCAATAACACTACTAGGAATTTATCCAAAGGATACAAGAATGATGATTCATAGGGGCACATGTACCCCAATGTTTATAGTAGTGCTATCAACAATAGCCAAATTATGGAGAGCCCAAATGTCCATTAACTGATGAATAGATAAAGAAGATGTGGTTTATATATACAATGGAATACTACTTGACAATGAGAAAGAATTCAGTCTTGCCATTTGCAATAATGTGGATGGAACTGGAGGATATTATGCTATGAAACAAGTCAGTCAGAGAAAGATAGATATCATATGTTTTCACTCATTTGTGGAATTTGAGAAACTTAACAGAAGAACATGGGGGAAGGGAAGGGGAAAAATAGTTTCAAACAGAGAGGGAGGCAAACCGTAAGAGAGTCTTAAATACAGATAACAAACTGAGAGTTGATGGGATGGGTGGGGGGGTGGGGAAAATATGTGATGGGCATTGAGGAGGGCACTTGCTGGGATGAGCACTGGGTTATGTAAGCAATGAATTGTGAGAATCCACCCCTGAAGCCAAGAACACACCATACAGTGTATTTTAGCTAACTTGACAATAAATTATGTTAAATAAGTAAATAAGTAAGTAAGTAAGTAAATAAATAAATAAATAAATGTTAAATGAAGCTTAAAAGATAAAAAAAATATGTTTTTTTCTTTCAAGATTTTATTGAAATTAAAGTTAGTTAACATATAATGTAGTATTGCTTTCTGGAGTAGAATTTTGTGATTCATCACTTACATATAATACCCAGTTCTCATCAGAACAAGTGCCCTCTTTAATACCCATCACCCATTTAGCCCATCTTCCCACCAACCTCCCCTCCAGCAACTTTCAGTTTGTTCTCTATAGTTAAGAGTTTCTCATGGTTTGCCTCCTTCTCTATTTTTATCTTATTTTATTTTTCCTTTCTTTCCCCTATGTTCATCTATTTTGTTTCTTAAATTGCACATATAAGTGAAATCATATGGTATTTGTCTTTCTCTGACTGACTTTTTTTTGCTTAACATAATACACTAGTTCCATCCATGTTGCTGCAAATGAGAAAATAAAAATTTTTAAATTAAAAAAATGATACAATATGGGTGAAGTGCTAAATGCAGTGTTTGGAATTTAGTACACTCCCGTAAATATTGTCATCTTCTTGTTCTTCTTATTCTTGTCCATCATCATCATCATCATCATCACCACCACCACTACCAAATAAGGAAATAACCACAGAAACAATAGCAACAATGAAATAATAATAATAATAATAATAATAATAATAAACGATGGAGTGGTGGAGGTTGGTCAGTACACTCCTAGATTGAAAACTCTTAACTCTTCAAATGAACTGTATGTTCCCTTTAACTATCTGTTGGCTTCTGCAAGCTAATGAATTAAATACATGGATTGGTTTTGCTATTAACAAGTATTCATTGTTTTGTAAGCCATAGTGTTCACTATGACACATAGATAAAAAGGCAGGGCCTTCTCCCCTTTAAAAAATTATGATTTAGAGAGAGATAAAAAGTGTAAGCTCCCCAAACAATGGTAGGAAAACAAATGCCTGACAGCACTCTGCCTTTTTTGGTAAGTCTATGAATGTTCGTGGGGTGAGTAACAGTTAAAAGACTCATAGGAAAGGTGGGGCTTGGCCAGGTTCTCTTGTGAGATGGATTTGGAAAGCAAAGAGGAGAGAACATCATGAGTAAAGAAACAAAAGTAGGCATGATGTATTGGATGTGGAAGAGGACACCGAAGAGTATAGACTCAGTGAGTGGTAGGACATGCATTGGAAGGTAGGTCCTTGAATATTAGGCAGAGGAATTCAGACTTCATACAACAGTAAATCAGCAGAAGACAAATTGCTTTTCTTTTAAAACTGTCTGTTTTCTCCTTATGAAAGTAGCAAGGTCATGCAGTGAAAGTGAGTCATCATTCTTTCCCACTCACATAACATTCAGCATAAATCAATGTTTGCCTTGAGTGAATGGGAAGGTACGTATTTGTAAGGCTGAATCAAATAATGCAGCTGATATGGGTGCTGCCTGTTGTCCTCCTCTCCCTATAATGGCCATGATTCCCATTCAGTGGGAACTGGCAGATTGGTGGAGATGGTGTTCTTAAGGAAGGAGGAGAATGGAAACTCTTGCATGGTAGGAGATCTTATTGGAGAGCTCGTTTCTGAAATCTTGGAGGTGGGAAAGTGTTCCCAAGCTAGGGTTGGCATGTCTGGAATTTTAACTTATACCATTAGATAGATGATTACATCTTAAAGCAGACAGAAGCGCTTTCATGTGGATTAATAAAGCAAGGATAAATTGTCTATATCTTACAGTCCTAAATATTTGGACTTTCAGTTTGGGCATTTAAAAGCCCATTCATTAAACATGGTCATTGTGCCACTATTGATTGTATCAGTCCTACACCTTCCACTGTCAGTGGTGCCAGCCTCCATCCTTCCCGAACCTGGCCACCAACGTGAGTAGTCAGCTATTCAAGCAGAAATAATCTTTTATGAAAATCTATATCTTATTTAATGTCTTTGCCCTTTGCCTCAGCTCTCTCTTTCCACAAGTTTCTCAGCCAGGATTTCAATCTGCTTTGGATGCTTTGAAGGAGAAATGTACAGCAAACTCTTGTGGGAATTGTGGCTCTCTGTCCCTGATGTCTGGAGTCTTGTAATTTATAGTTCTTTCATGCTGGGCCTCTGCAGTTCTTTAATGGGGACTTGCAGTAAAGTTTGGGTAGGGAGAAATCATTTCACTTAAAAATGGTTCTGCTTTGACGATCTCTGTCTTACTGGGAGTTTTTCTTCTCCTTTGTCTTTAAAGCTAGAGCCATTTCCTAGAATAAATGTTGCCTGAACAGGGAAGAAGAAAAAAAGGAGAGATTTAAGTTTCTGAAAGATTCAGATACCAGCAATGCATCCAAATGGCTTTGGCAGTCCATCAATCAATCAACAGATATTTAATAATTGCCTACCACATGTAAAGCATAACGTTAGGGACTATGGAGAGTATCAAATTTGAATAAAATATTGTCCCTCTAGCCCTCAAAATTCACTTTTTACAAAATTAAGCCAGACTAGTTGCTCTGGTATCCAAGGCCTCATGTAAACAGCTCCAACCCATCTTTCTACATATGATCTATGCTCCAGCTAACCAAGATTATCTTAACATCCCTTTGATCTAAGGCTAAATGCCCCTTGAACCTTCAGATCCCTACCCCAATCATTTCTGTCTGCTAAATTTTATTAATTTTTACAGGTTAATTTCAAACACTACCTCCTCTATAAAGCATTTCCTGATTTGGCCCTCATTGGATATAACTTTTCATCTTTTCAAACCCCCACAGAACACTGTATTTCTCTTGTTTTGTCCAGAAGACAGTGCTTAGCAAAGTAGGGAGATCAAAAACATTTGCTAATTGAATGATTTAATAGGGTTAAAGAGCTCATAGTGTCCTATGAGATTGTCAATATCAAACTGTTAGAAAGAAGACTTGATTTGAAATTTGAAATTAGGTACCAATTCTGAGACTTAAACAAGAGAAATTTAATTGAATTGCTAAACAGATAAAACAGTAAGGGGTTAAAGAAATATATGTTTATAGGCACACATGAGAGTGGTATTTTTAAAAACAGCCCAAAACGTGGCATACTAAGATGAGTGCTGCTCTTCTAAACAGTCACCTTCAGAGACCTACTTCAATGAGGCTGCCACTAAGCACAGCATTAACATTGAGAAGATTCCAGCTCAATTGGTGGATTGGTGCTCCCACTCGAGCCCACCCCTTTCATTTCCTGCTGTGGTAATGTGAACCAATCTACCAAATTTCCACTTGGCAGGAGTTTCAGGGACACCAATCGTGTCCACAGGACTGCATTCAGCATTTAGGAGAAGGTAAAAGGCAAATTGTATTCATTATGAGTTTACATCTATGCGTGGGAGAATCATATGAAAAAAAATCAAGTGATAATGCAAAACAGTCCATGAAGCAGTGCTGAAATGAGCCACTCAGATGAGAAGAGCTACCAGAATCTAAGGAGAAGCGTGGGGGTGGGAAATGGGCAGCATGAGAGGTTAGATGTGGAACTGAGATGATCCCCAAGAGACTTCGGGGAATGGGGGTGGGAGACTGGATATTCTGGCTGAGGGACTCAAAGTGTCTAAAATTGTAACTCATTATTTCACTACTCACATCAACATTTCTACTTCCCAAATATCCTCTAAATATTAGCCCTGCCTCATGGTACTTATTTTGGTACATATCACCAACTGTACTCAGTCTCCAGAGCAAAAAATCCAGGCGAATTTGCCTTCTCACTTGCACTGATGCCTCTGTCTAATCAGTCACCCATTATTACTTTTCACACAGATTGCTTCTGTTTCTAAGTTCAGCCTGTAAATAGAACCCCAGGTCCTCGCAGCTTTTGTCTTTTCAATTTTGTTCCAGTTTTCTGTGGCTGTGTAACAAACTACCCAAGAACTTAGTGGCTTAAAACAACAATTTTAATATGCCTCATGATTTTGTGGGTCAGGAATCTGGGAAAAGACATTATTCTGTTTCATACGGTATCAACAGAAACATTCTGTTTCACATTCTGTATCACATGGTATCAGGATGGCTGGATGGACTCAGAACTATCAACCAGAGTGCCTATGCATGACCCCTCCAGCATGGTGGCCTCAAGGTGGTCAGAGTTCTTAAATGGGAGCTCAGAGCTCTCAGAGAAAAAGTTTCAAGCATCAGTAAGCAGAAGCAACAACTTTCTTAAGCCTGAGTCTTGAGTCAAGTGCAGCATCACTTGTACAAACTCTACTGGTTGTGCAGTCACAGAACTAGCCCAAATCATGTGAGAGGATGTAGATGCCACCTTTGGAAAGAAAGAATTCTGAGAAAATTGTGGTTACCGATAGTCTATCAGAAATATACTTTTGATTTTGACAGCAGAATGCAATGGAAAGATCTCTGCACTGACATCCAGGACGTACAGGTGCTGGTCTCAGTTTTTCTGTTAGCCTACCATGTGAGCTTGACAGAACTACATATTATCAAACCTTAGAGCCTCCTCCGTGATGGGTGTGTGGATTCACTAGTTTTCCAAGGTGGTCCCTGGCCCAGCAACATCAGTTTCACCTGAAAATGTGTTAGAAAAGCGAATTATCACCCACACTCCAGAACCATTGAATCAGAAATCTTGGTAAAAGGTCAACAATTCTATTTTGCCAAGCCTTCAGCTGATTCTGATACCTACAAAGGTTATAGAACCCTATTGATTTCCAAAGTCCCTTTCAGCTTTCTATGATTCTAACTATAGGAGAAGTCTTCTCATCCCACAGGACCAGAATTGACAGTCAATTAATTGAAAAAAGTTATCAATTAAAATTGAGAAATGCTACTTAAATACTTTAAATTTTATTTTAATGAAATAAATTCAGTCTTTGATGTAGGATCAAGGCCTTTCTTTGAGTATGAATCTGTTGGTTGGATTTCTATAACAACTTTTTCACATAAACCATATCTTTAATGGCATGAGTTAAGATTTTCAGGTTTCTTTAAAGCAAAGCAAGCACTTAAGACTTTGCAAAGGAATCTAAATAGTTCATTTTAGTGACTTTATTGACTATTCCTGAAGCATTTGACTTGTTGGTTTATATAACAACAACAACAACAACAACAACAACAACAACACATAATATTTAATTAAGTTATATCTTACAGTAACAAGAATAACAGGCATAAGCAGGTTGAGCAACAAATTCATCTGGTGGGAGCAGAAGACACGGTGAACCAGTCAGTCACCTACCCATCACATCAAAACTGTTTTGTTTTATAGAGGAGATGAAGAACATTGCTGCTTCTGGAAAGTTGGTTGAGTGGAATTAAGAAAATGTTCCCTGTATTGCTGATTCCTTCCTGCCAGAACTCTTGCCTTCTTCCCTTTCTTTCACTGCATTCTTTTTTTTTAATTGAAGAATGATTGACATACAATATTGTATTAGTGTTAGGTGTACAACACAGTGATTTAATATTTACATACATTGCAAAATGGTCACCACAATAACTGTAATAATACGATCTGTCACCATACAAGGTTGCTAAAATATTATTGACTGTATTCCCTATGTTCTACATTATACCCCCATGGTTTATTTATTTTAAAACTGGGAGATTGTACCTCCTAAGCCCCTTCACCTCAGTGAAATCCATCCCCTTACCTCCTCCCCTCTGGCAACCATCAATTTATTCTCTGTATATATGTCTGTTTCTGTTTTATTTCGTTTGCTCATTTGTTTTGTATTTTAGATTCCACATATAAATGAAATCATACAGCATTTGTCTTTCTATGTCAGACTTACTTCACTTAGCATAATACCTTCTAGGTCAATCCATGTTTTCTCAAATGGCAAGATTTCATTTTTTAATGGCTGAATAACATTCCACTGTGTGTGTGTGTGTCTATCTATTCTTTACCCATTTTTAATCCATTTTCTTTATCTATTCTTCTGTCAGTGGACATTTAGATTGCTTCCCTATCTTAGTTATTATAAATCATGCTGCCATGAACATGGGCAAGCAGATATCTTTTTCAAGTTAGTATTTTTGTTTTCTTCAGATAAATATCAAGAAGTGGAATTGCTGGGTCAGACGGTAGTTCTATTTTTAATTTTTGAGGAAACTCCATTCTGTTTTCCATGTTGGTTGTACCAATTATATTCTCATCAACAGTATACACATCCTTTTCTCCACATCCTTAACAGTACTTGTTATTTCTTGTCTTTTTAAAAATTTCTTGTCTTTCTAGCAGGTGTGAGGTGATATCTCATTGTGGTTTTGATTTGTATTTCCCTGATGGTTAGTGATGTTGAGCATATTTTCACGTGCCTATTGGCCATCTGTATGTCTTTTTTTTGGGGGGGGGGCAAAGGTCTATTTAAATCTTTTAATCTTTTAAAAATATCTATTAAGTACTTTTTAATTTATTTGTTTTGATATTGAGTTCTGTGAGTTCTTTATATATTTTTGATGTTAACCCCTTATCAGATATATCACTTATGAATATTTTCTCCTATTCAGTAGGTTTTTTTCATTTTGCTAATGGTTTCCATCACTGTGAAAAAGCTGTTTAGTTTGATGTGGTCCCATTTGTTTATTTTTGCTTTCATTGTCCTTACCTAAAGAGACAGATTCTCTCTCTCTCTCTCTCTCCGTGACACAAGTAGTGATAGTGATCTATCTATCTATCTATCTATCTAATCACTAAGACCAACATCAAAGAGCTTATTGCCTATGTTTTCCTCTAGAAATTTTATGATTTAATGTCTTACATTTAAGTTTTAAACTCATTTTGAGTTTATTTTTGTATGTAGAGTAAGAAAGTGGTCCAATTTTATTCTTCTGTATGTAGTTGTCCAGTTTTCCAAATATTTCCCATTTATTAAAGAGACTGTATTTTCTCCATTGTATGTTCTTGTCTACTTTGTCATAGACCGATTGACCATATAAATGTGGATTTCTTTCTGGGTTCTGTATTCTGTTCCATTGATCTATGGGTATGTTTTTATGGGAGTACCATACTGTTTTGATAACTATGGCTTTGTAGGATAGCTTGAAATTTTGGAGTGTGATACTTTGAGCATTGTTCTTCTTTCTCAAGATTACTTTGGCTATTCAGGGTATTTTGTGGTTTCATTCTGTGAAACATGCCAGTGGTATTTTTATAGGGATTACATTGAATCTGTAGATTGCTTTGGATTCTATGGACATTTTAAAAATATTAATTCTTTTAATCCATAAGCATGGAATATTTTTCCATTTATTTGTGTCTTCTTCAATTTCTTTCATAAATGCCTTAGTGTTTTCAGAGCATAAATCTTTCACCTTCTTGGCTAAATTTATTCCTAGGTATTTTATTCTTTTTGATGCAATAATAAATAGAATTGTTTTATTAGTTTTTGAGAGTTCATCATTAGTGTATAAAAATGCAACAATTTCTATATATCGATTTTGTATCCTGCATCTTTACTGAATGCATTTATTTTAATAGGTGTGTGTGTGTGTGTGTGTGTGTGTGTGTGTGTGTGTAGGCTTTTGTGTTTTCTGTATACAGTATCATGTCATCTGCAAGTAGTGGCAGTTTTACTTCTTCCTCTCCATTTTGAATGCTTTTTATTTACTTTTCTTGCCTAATTGTTGTAGTTAGGATTTCCAATATTATGTCGAATAAAAGTGGTGAGTGTGGGAATCCTTGTCTTGTTCCTTATCTCAGAGGAAACGCTTTCATATTTTTATCATTGACTATGACATGAGCTGTGAGTTTGTTGTATGTGGCCTTAATTAGGTTGAGATATATTCTCTCTATACACACTTTGCTGAGAGTTTTTATCATACATGAATATTGAATTTCGTCAAATACTTTTTCTGCATATATTAAGATAATCATATAATTTTCTCCTTAATTTTGTTAATGTGGCATATCACAATTATTGATTTGTGGATATTGAACCATCCTTGCATCCCTGGAATAAATCCCACCTGATCATGGTGTATGAACCTTTTAATGTATTGTTGAATTCAGTTTGCTAATATTTTGATGAGTTTTTACATTTATGTTCATCAGGGATATTGACCTATAATTTTTTTTTTCTTTTTCTTCTTCTTCTTCTTCTTCTTCTTCTTCTTCTTCTGTCTTCTTCTTCTTTCTTCTTCTTTTTGTAGTATCTTTGGTTTTGGTATGAGGGTAATACTGGCATCACAGAATGAGTTAGAAGTGTTCCTTCCTCTTTCATTGTTTGAAATAGTTTGTGAAGGCTAGGTATTAACTCTTCCTTAAATGTTTGGTTGAATTCACCTGTGAAGCCATCTAATTCTGGACTTTTTGTTGAAAGTTTTTGATTAGTCTGCTCAGATTTTCTATATCATCTTAAATTCAGTCTTGAAAGATTTTAAATTTCTAACAATTTACCCATTTCTTTTAGGTTGTTGGCATATAATTTTTCATAGTAGTCTCTTATTTTTCTTTGTATTTCTGTGGAATTTGTTGTAGGTTTTTTTTTATTTCTGATTTTGTTTATTTGAGTCCTCTCTTTCTTGATGAATACAGCTACAAGTTTATCTTTTTTTAAATATTTTCAAACATAAGTTTTTAGTTTCATTGATCTTTTCTTAGTTTCATTCATTTCCACCATGATCTTTATTATTTCCTTCTTTCTACTAACTTTGGGCTTTGTTTGTTCTTTTTCTAGTCCCTGTAGATGTAAGGTTAGATTTTTTATTTGATATTTTTCTTGTTCTTGAAGTTGGTTTTATCACTATAAACTTCCCTCTCAGAACTGCTTTTGTTGCCTCCCATAATTGATGGAACATTGTGCTGTACTTTCATTTTCACTTGTCTCAAGGTATCTTTTGATTTGCCCTTGACTTCTTTGATGATCCATTGGTTTTTAGTAGCATGTTGTTTAGTCTCCACATGTTTGTGGGTTTTTTTTCTAGCTTCTATTTATAATTGATAACTAGTTTCATATTCTAATGGTAGGGAGAAATGTATGATAATGATGTTAATCTTTAGTTTGAGACTTGTTCTGGACCCAATATGTGGTCTATCTTGGAGAATGTTTCATATGCACTTGAGAAGAATATGTATTCTGCTGTTTTTGAATGGAATGTTGTGTTCTCTAAAGAAGACATTCCAGATGGCCAACAGGCACATGAAAAGATGCTCAACGTCGCTCCTCATCAGGGAAATACAAATCAAAACCACACTCAGATACCACCTCACACCAGTCAGAGTGACTAAAATGAACAAATCAGGAGACTATAGATGCTGGTGAGGATGTGGAGAAACGGGAACCCTCTTGCATTGTTGGTGGGAATGAAAACTGGTGCAGCCGCTCTGGAAAACAGTGTGGAGGTTCCTCAAAAAATTAAAAATAGATCTACCCTATGACCCAGCAATAACACTGCTAGGAATTGACCTAAGGGATACAGGAGTGCTAATGCATAGGGGCACTTGTACCCCAATGTTTATAGCAGCACTTTCAACAATAGCCAAATTATGGAAAGAACCTAAATGTCCATGAACTGATGAATGGATAAAGAAATTGTGGTTTATATACACAATGGAATACTATATGGCAATGAGAAAGAATGAAATATGGCCTTTTGTAACAATGTGGATGGAACTGGAGAGTGTTATGCTAAGTGAAATAAGTCATACAGAGAAAGACAGATGCCATATGTTTTCCCTCTTATGCGGATCCTGAGAAACTTAACAGAAGTCCATGGGGGAGGGAAGAAAAAAAAAGAGGTTAGAGAGAGAGGGAGCCAAAGCATAAGAGACTCGTAAAAACTGAGAACAAACTGAGGGTTGATAGGAGGTGGGAGGGAGGTGAGGGTGGGTGATGGGTATTGAGGAGGGCACCTGTTGGAATGGGCACTGGGTGTTGTATGGAAACCAATTTGGCAATAAATTCCATATTTAAAAAAATGAATGGAATGTTGTGTATATTTCTGTTAAGCCCATCTGATCTAATGTATCAATGTTTCCTTACTGATTTTCAGACTGGATAATCTATCCATTGATGTAAGCAATGTGTTAAAGTTCCCTACTATTATTTTATTACTGTCAATTTCTCTCTTTATATATGCTAATGTTTGTTTTATATATTTACATACACCCATTGGATGCATAAATATTTATAAATTTTATCTTACTGGATTGATACCTTTATCATTATGTAATGTCTTTCTTTTTCCCTTGATACAGCCTCTATCTTAAAGTTATTTTGTCTGATATAACTATTGCTACTCCAGCTTTCTTTTCATTTCTGTTTTTGTGAGGTATTTTTTTCATCACTTCATTTTTAGTCTCTGTGTGTGTCTTTAGATCTGAAGTGAGTCTCTTGTAGGCAGTATATAAATGGGTCTTTTTAAAAAATCTATCCAGTCTTTTGGTTGGAGCATTTAGTCTATTTACATTCAAAGTAATTATTGATAGGAATGCATTTATTGCCATTTTGTTCATTGTTTTCTGATTGTTTTTGTAGTTCTTCTCTGTTTCTTTCTTCTTTTGATCTGATGTCTTTCTTAGTGTTATGTTTAAAATCCTTTTTCTCTCTCTCTCTACCCCCCCCCCCCCGTGTGTGTGTGTGTGTGTGTGTGTGTGTGTGTGTGTGTGTGTATCTATTATAAGTTTTTGGTTTGTGGTTACCATTTGGTTCATATATAGCAGCCTATGTATACAGTCTATTTTAAGTTCAAATGCATTCTAAAGGCACTACATTTTTACTTCCCCTCTTCATGTTTTATTCTTTTGATGTCATATTTCACATCTTTTTATTTTGTGTATCCCTTAACTTATTTTTGTGAATATACTTGTAGATATTGTTGATATTATAGATATTGTTGATTTTATACTTTCGTCGTTTAACCTTCATACTAACTTTATAAGTAGTTGATCCACTACCTTTACTATATGTTTGACTTTACCAGTGAAAATTTTTCATTCATATATTTTCTTATTTATAACTATGGGCTTTTCTTTTCCACTTAAAAATGTCCCTTTAATATTTCATGTAAAACTGGTTTAGAGGAAATAAACTCTTTTAATTTTTGCTTGTCTAGAAAACTATTGCTCCTTCAATTCTGAATAAGAACTTTGCTGGCTGAGGTATTCTTGGTTGTAAGTTTCTTTTTTCCTTTTAATACTTTGAATATATCATGCCACTCCCTTCTGGCTTGCAAAAGTTCTGCTGAGAAATATCATCTGATAGTCTTATGGGGGGTTCCTTATATTTAATTGCTTCTCTGCTGGTTTTAATATTCTCAATCTTTAATTTTTGACTTTAATTATAATGTGCTTTGGTGTGGACCTCTTCAGGTTCATCTTGTTTGGGACTGTTTGTGTTTCCTGGACCTAGGTTTCTATTTTCTTCCCCCTCTTAGGGAAATTTTCAGCTATTATTTTTCAAATAATTTTTTTTTGGATCTTTCACTGTTCTGGGACAGATATAATGTGGGACCCTTATAATGTGATTGTTAATATGCTTGATGTTGTCCCAGGGGTCTCTTAAACTATTCTCATTTTTTCTATTTTTTTTCCTTTTTACTATTCAGTTTGGGTGATTTCCACTACTTTATCTTCCATATCACTGATCTGTCATTTTGCATCAGCAAATCTGTTTATTGCCTCTAGTGTATTTTTCATTTCTGTTATTATATTCTTCAGCTCTAATTGACACTTTTCTTATATTTTCTCTTTGTTGAAGTTCTCACTGTGTGCATCTATTCTCCTGAGTTCAGTAAACATCTTTATAATCATTGCTTTGAACACTTTGTTGGGTAGATTACTTATCTCCATTGTGTTTAGTCCTTTTTCTGAGGTGTTGTCTTATTCTTCCATTTGGAACATATTCCTCTATCTCCTTGATTTGTTTTCTGTGTTTATTTTTGTGTATAATGTAGTTCAGCTATATCTAGTAGCTAAGTCTAGTCTTGAAAAGTTAGCCTATGTTAAAGAGGTCTTTTGGATCCCAGAAGCAGAATTTCTTTTGGACACCAGAGCCAGCTACTCCAGGAGCATGGGTACCATGCACCATCCTCTTGTTATGGGGCTGCTACTGCTGTAGGTGCACTGGTGGGTGAGGAGGCCCCAAGCCTGGCTGTCTGGAAAGCCTTGCTGTGACTTACCCAAGCATGCTGGTTAGTGGGGGTGGGTCCCAATCCAGCTGGCTGTAATTGCTGTGGGCATGTGTGGTTGGGTGGGGCCAGGACTTGGCCTGACTGTGAGGCCTGGAAGCAGCTACTATGGGTGGGGTAGTCATCTTGTCAACTACAAGGCCCAGCCAAGATGCAGGGTGTGGGGGCTCTCACTGGGGCATGACCCTTGCTGATAGCAGTTCAGAGGGAGGATTCCAAAATGGAATCCATCAATACTAGAATCATCATGACGGAACAAGACAGCAAAAATGGTTACCACCAGTGTCTCAGTCCTCAGGGGGATGTCCTAGCTACCGCTGTCCTCTCAAGCAGGTGCTCCAAGATTAGTAAGTGAGTCTCTTTCACCTATGGTCTATGCACTTTTTGGTCTGGTGTCTTTGTGCTGGTTTCCAGGTGGAGTGAATCTGTGTGCAATACTTTAAAAAGCAGGTTTTCCTTTTGTTACATTTCTATAGTTTTCTTGAATGTGTTCCCTATTGTTTTTCAAAGCCAAGTGTTTTGGTGACTTGCCTCTCTTATGCAGGATCCAAGGGTTGGCGTGCAGATGTAGAAATGGAATCTCTTGCTCCTCAGGGAAAAGTTCTATACCACTGAGCTCCCTCCTGACTGTGGAATGCTGTGCCTGGGGTGTGTTTTTTCCCTTTAGAGGGACAATATCTCTGTCTCTTCTATCCATCCTGGGACTGTCCCTTGTTGTGGAGGCTCTATTCATCTAATTTCTAGGTCTTCTTCAGAGGGAATTGTTCCATATATGGTTGTAGATTTCCCATGTCTGTGGGAGTAGGTGTGTGTGGGATCTTCCTACACCACCATCGTGAACCCTCTTCCGTCATCTTTTATCACATTCCTGACACAAGTTTAATTCAAGCTTTTTTATCTAACACTGAACTATTACAAAAGCACCCTTGGTGATCACACTGCCTCCACAGTTACCTCCTACTGTCTGCATAAATGCATGGTTACAAAAATCACGTCATTCTCATTTTCAACAAGATAGGGTGAAAAGAACGCTGGATTAAGAAGCTAAAAAAACAGTTTTGAGTCTCAATCTATTATTTATAGTTGTGGATCATTGTACAACCTTTAACTTCTCTAGCTCCTTTCCCTCAAACAAAGAGAAACTAGTATTACACATATCTCAGAGATTGTTGTGAGGGTCAGATGGCCTTTAATATGTGAAAGCATTTTGAAACCTGAGAAGAATTCTATAATTTTAACTTTTCTTTTTTCCATTACTATAAATAAACCCAGTCTTTTTAGCCCAGCACTCAATAGTGCACTTACCTTATCTTCCCAAATTTTTCCTCAAATCCCCCATAGTGCCCTCTCCACCCTAGAGAGACTGCTCTACTTAAGGTCCCATGCACAAACCTAAATCTTCCTCTGCTTCTGTGCCTTTAGCTACTGGCCATCAAATGCCTTTTTCTTTTTCTCAGCCCTTGAACTTTTCCTCTGAGTAAGAACTGAACTGAGAATGACTTCCAGTTCCAGAGCTGACTCTCTAACTAGGTTGGTCTTTGCACAGACTTACAAAAAATGAACAGAACACAATAAAGTCAAAACAACCTATTTCCCTGGTCTTTTAAGATCCAGTGGAGATGGGGCACCTGGGTGGCCCAGTTGGTTAAGCATCCAACTTCGGCTCAGATCATGGTCTCATGGTGAGTTAGAGCCCTGAGTCAGGCTCCGTGCTGACAGCTCAGAGAGCCTGGAACCTGCTTCAGATTCTGTGTCCTCCTCTCTCTCTGCCCCACCCCCACTCATGCTCTCTCTCTTTCTCTTTCTCTCTTTCAAAAATAAACATTAAAAAATTTTATAAAACAAAAAAGATCCAGTGGAGAAAAAAACAGGTTTCTAACCAAGAAAGAAGTTAAAAATTATAATTTCTTACTGTTCAAGACAGGGTTTGGCACATCCTGGAAGTAGCAAAGAAGATATTTTGTACTGATAGTCTGCATCTCACCAATTAAATGACATCTTTCCTTGTCTTGTTGGGACAGGGTTGCACACTTGTCAGGGGCACTTAGAAAATGCAGTAGTAACAACACAGACTAGGTGCATGCTGGGCCCTGCTAGGCTCTCCATTTTGTGGTCATCTGGGAGTTGGGATTACTTTTATTGAAACAAGCCAGGCACTGGGGAGCTGAGTATCCAGGCAAGAGTAAGTCATAAATCCTTTTATAATATGGATATTAAAAGGCAATCACACTCTTACATTTAAACATGGTCTGAAATCTGTATCATTTAGAATTCCACTTAGGTGAAAGCAAAAGAAAATGTGACTAAAAGTGGCTTAAATAGGTAAGGAGTTACTTTATCAAACTCAACATGTGCTCTGGAAATAGACAGTCTTCAGGTGCAGCTACTCAAGAAGGTTGTTGAAGACCCAGACCCCTGTCTTCCTGCTATCATTAGCATCTTTAGCTTTTGTCTTTGTTATTGCAAGATGGGTGCTGTACCTTCAGGCATTGGATCATGTCCCAGGCAGGAAGAAGGAAAGAGTGAAATGGCAAAGCACATGCCATTGAGACTGTTCCTTTTATAGAACTTTCCTGGAAAGAGGGCTGTATTTACAAGAAGTTTATATCAGGTATGCTTTTTTAATTGGTTATTTTGAATATTAGCTCTACTTAAAAGCTCCACCCAGTAACTTCTGCTCTTTTTGTCCAGAACTACATTACATAGACACCCTTGCTTGGGAGGAAATGTGGAAAATTAAGTACCTTTACTCAAGCACATTGCCACCCCAAAACAGTACTGTGTTTCTATCACTAAAGGAAAAAGCAAAAATAGATATTGGGAAGGCAATGAGTAGACTCTGCCATAATTCCTAAATTCAAACTTCGTATTATTGTTAAATTGCACTACATAGATTTATATTTAAAGCTGGCAGGCTTCAACTATTTTAGGGACAATTATGTGACCAAAGATAGAAAGTCTCATTTTAAGGTAACATTTGCTTGGGGAGCCTCAGGCCATATGTCTTTCCAGACCCAGCTCAAATACCACAACCTTCAAGATTGCCTTGTTCACTTAATGTTTCTCACCCCAACCAAATTATAAGTTCCTTGGGATAGCACCACATTTTATTATCCTTTTTATTCACTGTAAACTACCCCTCCACAAAGTGCTGCAAACAATAGAGGAGCATATTAAATATTTATTGTTTGGTTCATTGGAAACACAATCATAGAGGTGGTCTTAAACTTGATATGAACATGGAGCAGCAAGAAGACTGTTTCTGTGCCCAAGAGTCTGGGCAAGGGAGCAATAAGAGATAAAATTAAAAAAAGTACTATGAAGCCATCTATTCGTTGATTCATTCACTTAACCCTTTAACATATTCATTGAGTACCTATTTATGCCAGACAAAAATACAGCTGTTCTTGAATTCTTTTATTTTTATTTTTTATTTGAGAGAGAGAGAGAGAGAGAGAGAGAGAGAGCGCAGGGGAGAGAGAGAGAGTGAAAGAGCGAGAGAGAGCCCAAACAGGGAAGAGGGGCAGAGGGAGAGAGAAAAAGAATCTTAAGCAGGCTCCAAACTCAGTGAAGAGCAGAGCTCAATCCCATGACCCTGGGATCATGACCTGAGCCAAAATCAGGAGTGAGATGCTCAACCAACTGAACCACCCAGGCACCCCACAGCTGTCTTGAATTCTGTATTCTATTGGCCTTATAGTATAGAAAAACTCAAATACCAGTGAGGTAATTTTGCAAAAATTAAAAGCTACAGATTACCTGTATCACAGGATACCTTCCATTGGGTCTGGTATGTGGACAGGAGGTACACATATTGTGAAGCCATATGTCATTCTAGCCATCAGACTTCATATTCACCGTCATACAATCTTGGTTAATTCTCAAAGCAACTCTTTGCTTTTGTGTAGAGTTGAGAAACTGAGGCCCAGGTCAGTTGTGACTGTTCAGGGTCACACAGCTGGTCTGTGGCAGAAATAGATTTCTGTCCAATGTGCCAGAAGGTCAGCCTTGCTCCTGCTTTCCAACCCCTGGTTCTTCCCAGCTCTACTTGTATACGAGAGTGATGATGTCTCCTAAGAAATAAAGGGAAGTCAGAGAGCACACCCTGGGGACTCATAGACTGTTATCCACACCACAGCCTTTATTTGTTAAGTGAAGCAATGAGGAGTAAGTAGGGAGAAGAAATAATGGGCAGTCATGACACTCTCTTTCTTACTCTTACTGGTGCTGCTTTACTTTCACACCTGGCTGAGCCTGGGTGCACGTACAGGCACTGCCCACAGGTAGAAAGCAGCTATGTTGTCAAGATTTGGAGGGTTCCCTCTCAAAACACCTCCTTTAACTGATTTCTTGATTCCAGCACTGATTGCTCAGCTTTCTCACTCCTTCACTGATAGACAAACCACTTGAGTTTTCAGCTATTTAATGCCTTGACAAGGACAAGACATTCAGTGATTCAAGCATTCATTGGGTGCCACCTTATGTCTTAGGTAAACAGCAATGAATGCATCAAACAAAAACCCCTGGCCTCACAGAACTCATTTATGAGCTCTGCCCCAGTCTTCCCTGAACAGCTGGAATACACAGAAGTATTGAACTGTTTCCTTTTGGGTGAGGAGACAGCAGTTTTATCCTACTCCCAAGCTGGCCTCAGAGAATTTCTTCATGACATTATGTCCTTGAAATAAATGCCTCTTTTATCAATTAAAAATAAACTTGGCATCTTAAGCCTGAATTATAATAAGTAGATTCATTCTATCAGTTAGTAAGGCTTTGAAAAAAGGAGGTAGGGTCTGGCCAAGAAGTTAGAGAGTTTAGCCCCTGGGACAGGAGGTGGTCAGGAAAATGCAAGCTTTGCTGCATGGTGGGAGGTCTGGAGAGGAAATGACTGGAGTATAGAAGCAGCATAAGCACCACCACTACACAGAAAGTAAAGGCAAATTGTTTCCCATGTCACACTTTTGTCTGTGCCCACTCAGCCTGGCCAGGAACAATTCAGTATCTTCTTTAAATTCTAAGGAAGAAAAAAGCTCTTATTGAATTTTTCTAGACTATGAGTGCCCTGAGGATGGGGATGTGTCTGCTTGGATCATGGCTTTCTTGGTGCCTGGCACTTGGTGTGCAACAAATATTTGCTGAATGGCTGAATAAACTTGCAAAGGCTCAGACATTGCACCTTTGTGTATATTTCCATGTTCTCATTCAAGTTTAATGGTGTCCAAAGCATGATGATACCTATTTTTCCATAAGGAATCTTGGACATGGATTTTTTTTTTCAACGTTTATTTATTTTTGGGACAGAGAGAGACAGAGCATGAACGGGGGAGGGGCAGAGAGAGAGGGAGACACAGAATCGGAAACAGGATTGGACATGGAGTTTTAAGGGCACAAATAGTAGGATCAAGATTTGAAGTCAGGACGGTCTCTCCAAGGTCAAAGCAAATACTTCATACTTGCCTCAATTCTTCATTCTATTCAACTCTAGCTTCTCACCCAACAGTGCCAGACTTATCTACAATAAGAAAATATCTTGACTCTGACAACTCTGTGAATCCTGACTGGTGGCTTTTTCTGGTGGTTCTCTAGGGAAACATCCCTCAGGTCCAACCTTAAAGTGTAGGCTAAGGTTAGTTCTTCATTCCCTGGATGGCCTCACTTATTCTCAGGACTTCATTCCTTGTGTGTGTGTGTGTATGTACCGATTCTCAAATGTTTGTCTCCAGCCTCCCTCTTAGAACTCCCTCTTAGAACTGCTCACCAGACTTCTACCAGCCATCTCCACTGGAATGCCACATTGGGACTTCAACACTGACTCTGTCAGGTGTCTGTGTTTTTTCTTCTGACTTGGCTCAATGAATTACATTGCTATCTAACCCAAGGTCCATGATAGAATGTAGGTTCCTTCCCTCCTCCTCATATATCATATCCAATATATTATTAGGCCTATCAATTCTGCCTCCTGAATATCTCCTAAACCCAGATCCATGTCGCTACATTTCTCACACCACCCTAGTCTATGCAGCCATCATGTCTTGCTAGAACTTCTGTAATGGTCTCCTAATTGGCCTCCCTGCCCTTCACGCCCTGCTTTATAGTTCACTTGTCATGTATTACCCAAAGTGATCTTCCTATAACATAAATATGATAATTTTATGTTTATATTTAAGATATTTTAGGGTCACCTGGGTGGCTCAGTTGGTTAAGTGTTTGACTTTTAATTTTGGCTCAGGTTATGATCTCATAGTTCGTGAGTTTAAACCCCATATCAGGCTCCATGCTGACTATGCAGAGCCTGCTTGGGATTCTCTCTATTGCTCTCTCTGCCCCTCCTCTGTTAATTCTCTCTCCCTCTCTCTCTCTCCCTTTCTCTCAAAATAACTAAACTTTCAGTAAAATAAAATAAAATATTTTAATAACATGATATATGTGTAATATATGTAAAATAAAATAATATATCCTCAGTATTTGCCCATTTACCAGAAGATTAAGTCCAAGTTCCATAACAAGGTTACCAGTCTGGCCTCAGTTCAACTTTATGCTTCATTTCTTGCCTCTGGCCAACTCTGCCTTTCAGCTAGTCGGAGCAGAACAGAACAGAGCAGAGCACATTCTCCTGTGTGCCACACTTTACCTCCAGACCTTGGCCCGTGTTATTTCCTCTGACTGCACTCCTCCCCCTCTGCATTCCTTCACCTCCACCTTGTCATCTCTCAGTTTCTTTGCAAGGATAACATCTACTTATTCTTTAGTTTTCATTAAATCATCATTTATTCAGCATTCAAATATTTATTGAGTATCTATCAAATGCAGTTCTAGGTGCTAAGAACTCAGCAGTAAACAAACAGACAAAATCTCTACTCTCACAGAACTTTATATTTAAGAGGGGCAGATAAACAGCCAACAAGATATGTGGATCAATATATACACATGTCAGATGGTGATAAGTACCAATGAGAAAAATAAAACAGGAAAGGAGATAGGGAGAAGGGATTTGGCAATATAAGTAGAGTGGCTAGGGAGGCCTCATGAGAAGATGTTTGTGTCAAGGTCTGGAAAAGATGAAGGGCAAACCATTCAACTGTCTGGGGAAGGTGTTCCAGGCAAACTTCACACTAATTGCAAAGGCTCTGAGTGATGGAGTGCTTGCAATGTTTGAGGAATTGAAAGGAGATGCACCAAGGAAGAGTAAGTGGGAGGCAAAAAAAAAAAAAAGAAGGTGTGGTCAAGAGATATTGGAGAAACAAATTGAAGGGACTGGGGGGTGAGAGAGTGTGTGTTCCTGATGACATCCCTCTCAGGGTTAGGTAGCATCTCTAAATAACACCTCTATTTCTCCTTCCAGAACTAATCGCAACAGACTTAATTGCCTGCTGTTTTCCTCTTCTTCTGTACCCTTGTTGGGACTGTGAGCCTTATGAGGACAAGGGATATTGCACCTGTCTTATTCTCTGCTCTGGCCCCAGACCCTTTCACAGTGACTCTCACAGAATAGTAGTGCTGCATCAGAGAATCAATTAATGAATAAACAAATGAATGAATCTCAATGAATCTATAATTATGCTGTGATACATTCGATGTGCTCTCTCCATTTCCCTCTTTACCCTGGAGCTCCTCAGCTCTCTGCTGTTCCAGTAAAAAGTCTTTCCTTACATTGTATCCATGCTTTGCCACTTTATGAGATCTACCTCTAAGGGTGGGAAGTTATGGTACTTTCATTATACATGACAAAAGAGGCTTTTCTACTCTGTTGGCAAAACCAATAGACCAGTGATTCTATGGCAATCTAGGCAAATGCTCATGATTGAAATCATCTCAGGTGGAAAACATTGGCCTAAAATGCAGACCTTCCATTCAGAGACCACAGATCTCTATTTGCCACCTTAAACCCAATTTCTTTTTTTTTTTTTTTTTACTTTTTAAAAAATATAATTTGTTATCAGACTGGTTTCCATACAACACCCAGTGCTCATCCCAACAAGTGCCCTCCTCAATGCCTATCACCCACTTTTCCCTCTCCCCCACCTCCCAATAGCCCTCAGTTCTCTGTATTTAAGAGTCTCATATGGTTTGCCTCCCTCCTTCTCTGTTTGTAACTTTTGTTTCCCTTCCCCTCCCCAATGGTCTTCTGTTAAGTTTCTCAAGATCCACATATGCGTGAAAACACATGGTATCTGTCTTTCTGAACCCAATTTCAAACATTCAGCTAGTTAACTGGGAAATCAGATCATCAAGCTTTCCATCTTCTGAGGGCTCCTTGGACACACTGAGCAATAGAGGTCTTTTGTGACCTGTATACGGGGAGCTCCATCGTACAGTTCATGATATTATTATGAAGTCTGCATGTTGTTGCCAACATGACAGCTATTTTGTCTAGCTGTCCCTATTCTGTGTATACCAGCTAGGTGTGGATCCTGTGAGATTAGTAAAAATATGTATCCAAGAGGTTAAGATGTCCTGGGCGGGTAATTTTTTTTTTTTACCAGGCTATTCACACCCACCAGGGCTTCTCTGACATCAGAGTAACCATGAGAAGAAGGCTTGAGTCATCAGACCCCTGAGACATGAGCGCCTCGTTCATGCTTTCCCTGCTGTGTCCTCCCATATGCATTTTGAGTGATATTATACCATTACTGATGGGGAAACATGAAATTAATCAACAATGAGTATGAAAGAAAAGAAACCTTGTTACTGAAAGCTTTCTACACTTTAATATCTTTAAATATGTGAAGTAGGAGAAATGCTTTATGTTCTGCTTTGCTCATTTTGGTGTGGAGTTGTTATTCACTCTATAAAGCTTGAATGAAGTGGCCTGGGGCAGCAGTGAAGATATGGCCAGCCCCACGCTCCTGCCTGAATACCATTCTTACATTACTTCCTGATTGGCCAGAAATGGAAACTAGTGGGAATAGAAGAGAGACCCTCCAACTAGTCCCTTTCATTTACATATATGAATTTTTTTTCAGAGAGGACAGAGATAGTACTAGAGCCCACAGCTTGAAATGGAATGACAAAATAGTGCATCTCTTTTGATTTGTATCTTCATGTTGGCTTTTGCTCCTTTTCCTAAGTCCAGAGCATCTTCCTCAGCCTATTCTCCAGGTACTAGAGCTTAAGATTTGTATAGAAAAAGCAAACAAATGAAGAGTGAAGGTTTAGCCCATTTTGTCAGGATAACTGGGTTCTCAAAGCCGAGACCTACTACTTGTTAGCTCTACTACTTGTTAGCTCTGTGAGCCAAATCTAGTTTCTTAAAATCCCAAAGCCTTAGTTAACTCATCTGTGAAATGGACATTGTAACAGCCCCTCCAGGATAGGGTTGCTATGAGAACTGAAGGAAATACTGCACTTAAGGCACTCAGAAGATCTTGCCACACAGTAAGTGCTCAGTAATGTTAGCTATGATTACTCTGTGTCCCTTTTGAAAAAAAAGGCTGTGGGGTGATAGCATTAGCCAGCAGTAAAATTCACATATGTGGTTTTATTTTGGTAAATAGTATCATTCCTGGAAGAGCAACACTGCTCCAATTTATGAAGATTTTTTCTTATATTCTTCTTCACTCTTTTGGTATAATATGTTTTCAGTTTCAATTTGTATCAGCCCAGAGCCTATCCTTGCCCATCGTTAGTCCATCGTCCACACTTTAACTGTATAGGATACTAAAACTGTTAACAAACACAGGGCTTTACATAACAAGACACAGACAGCACAATAGGCTGGAATATAGAACAGAAAGGGTCTCCTTCGCTTCAAAGGTGAACAAAGGAGCCAGAGTTGCATTTGTTAGTAAGAACTTCATTGCTTCCAGTGTGGGGTTTAAGCTGTTTGAAATGGATTAGAGGATGATATGGAGCCCAAATCAGGCCCATTTGGAAAGAGAGAGAGAGAGAGAGAGAGAGAGAGAGAGAGAGGTAATGGGCTCTGGAATGACCTACCTTTTTGCTTTTTCTCTCACCCCTTCTAAACCTTATGCTAAAAGCAAGTTAGTGAAAGGGTCAGGTCTACTAAGGAGAGCCAAGTCTGAAAGCAATTTAATCTCCTGAAGAAAGTCTAGGGAAACCAATTCCCCAATCCAGATTTCAGCTCTTTATTTGAAAGCAGGGACCAGGAAGGAAGAAAAAAACTCTGTAAAGAGAGGTTAGGAAAGCATATGGAGCTGGAGGTAGGGAACTAGCTAAGGAGGCTCCATGTTTGTGTGTGTGCAGGCATGGCCTCTCCCTGCCTGGACTGGTCTCTGTGACTTTGTAAACTGTAGGGGAATATACTGTTTGTGAGCTTAGGACAGCAGCTGGGTACTGCTCTGTTTAATCGCACAACCTGCTACTTTCTGAGCTGTTCTTTCCTGAAATTTCTTCTCCGAATAAGGAAAAAATTAGACAAGATAATTTTTTGGTTTCTTTCCAGTACTACCATTCTAAGATAAGAATTCCCTGCCTGCCTGCCTGAAGGCCAGTAGACTTTGCTTCTAGGATTGCAAAAGGATTTCTTGGTCACATGTCTTTCTTTCAAGAGAATTTCTTCTTGCACATTCCCAACATTGGATTCTTTACCAGACCATTGCTGAGGCCCAGGAGTATCTGAGCCAGAGTCCTCAGTTGGAAGGACAGACCTGCTTCTGGTGCTTCAGGACCTTGGCCCCCCTAGGGATCACTGGAACTGGGAATAAAGGAAGGAGCTGGCAGCTCTGGAGGTTGTTGAGGGAGCCAAAGGTCTGGGACTGAAGAGATAGCAAGTTGCTGCACTGCAGGTCCTTTGTTGTCCTTTGTGCAGGGAAGGCAGAAGTTGGATGGGGTCATTTTATGCACTGAGGGAACTCTGTAGGAGCCAGAAGTTGGTCCAGAAGCCACTGGCTGCAGGAATAGAGAAAAGGGCCTTTGCAGGTTCATAGAGAAGCCTGTCACTGAGCTTGTATTGACACTGTGCTGGATGGGCTAGCTCTCTCATATCACTGTTTCACTGTGAGGCTGCAGGGCACTGGGAACTGCTCTGTCCCTGGGGTTAGGGATACCCTGCTATAGCTAAATTTTAATGTTTATTTATTTTTGAGAGAGAGAGAGAGCACCAGAAGAGAAGGGGAAGAAGGAGAGATGGAGACACAGAATCTGAAATAGACTCCAGGCTTCGAGCTGTCAGCACAGCTAATGAACTGTGAGATCCTGACCTGAGCCGAAGTCGGATGCTTCACTGACTGAGCCACCCAGGCACCTGGCTATACCTAAATTTTAAATGAAGAATTTAGCTGGGCTGTATTCATATTTGCTGCAATAATTAAGATAACATTTGTAAATATAGAAAGAAGGCTAATTTATAACATGGATGCCATCATTGCCAAGTGAGACTCTGAAGCTCCAATTACAAGACAAATTTCCTTATGAACTGAATGCCAGAAAATGCCCTTGTTATTCTGACAACAGAAGCTAACTTGTTACTTTTTCCTTTTAGAATAAAGGAAGAAAAAATAAATGGCAATAGTCTCCCCTTGTTAATAATCTGAGTTGACTCTTCTAAGACTGCAAATGCTAATGAGTCAGGCTCCAGGCTTGGCTCAGTGCAACACTAAGCCTGCCCTAAGTGGCTATTCTTGGCTCCACAAAAAAAAAAAAAAAAAAAAAAAAAAAAAAAAAAAAATGGCTGGAAAGAGAATGACCTGGTTTTGCAGCAAGGGATACTGAGACTAAGCCAAGGGTAGGTGCTATGGACTGAACTGTGTCCCCTCAGAATTCACATGTTGAAGCCTTAACTTTCAATGTGATGACATTTGAAGGTAGGGCATTTGGGAGGTGATTAAGTTTCAATGAGGTCATGAGGGCGAGGTCACTTTGGGTTACTATAACGAAAATTATATACGCCCAGTGGCTTAAACAAAGGAAATTTAGTTATCACAGTTTGAATGCTGGAAATCTGAGATCAGGGTGCTGACAGACTTGGTGTCTGGTGAGGACTTGGTTCTTGATTCATAGATGGCCATCCTCTTGAATCTTTATATGGCAGAGAACAAAGAAGCAAACTCTCTTGTGGTCTTTTCTTATAAAGACATGAATCCCATCATGAGGGCTCCAACTCCATGACCCCATGGAGTAAGTAGGCCCCATATCCACATATCACATTGGGGCTTAGGGGTTCAAAATGTGAATTTTGGAGGAAGGCAAATATTCAGTCTGTAACATAGATGGAACTCAACCATATGGGAACCCTGATCTCAGACCTCCAGCCTCCAGAACTGTGAGAAAATATTTTGTTCAAGAGTTTTGCTATGGCAGTCTGAGCTGACCTACACAGACCAAAACTAATACTAATACTACTAATACTAATACTAATACTGACTAGTATGAACTGAAACGTTGAGGAAAACCATTCCCTGTAGAGGTTCTAGCATTTAGGTGATGAAGTACAAGAATCTGGGTTCAATGTCAGCTCAGCATCTCCTCAACTGTATGAAATCAGCCAAGTTACTTAGCTTTTCTAAGTCCCAATTAATTAATCTGTAAAATAGAGATACTAATACTATCAAGACCATATAATTGTTATGAAACTAACTACATTTATTTTTTAGAGATAGTATTCATTTTTATTTTTAAATAAAATTTTTTTAAAGTTTATTTATTTATTTTGAGAGAGAGAGAGAGACAGAGTGCACGAGTGGGGAGGGGAAGAGAGAGAGATGGAGAGAGAGAAAGAGAGAGGGAGAGAGAAAAAGAGAGAGAGAATCCCAAACAGGCTCCACACTGCCAGTGTAGAACCTGATGCTGGGCTTGAGCACATGAACCATGAGATCATGACTGAGCCCAAGAGTCAGAAGTGTAACTGACTGAGCCACCCAGGCAACAAAAATATTTTCTTTTTTATGTTTATTTATTTTGAGAGAGAGAGAGAGAGAGAGAGAGAGAGAGAGAGAGAGAGAGAATGCATGGGGGAGGGACAGAGAGAGAGGACAGAGAGAATCCCAAGCAAGCTCCCCATGGCCAGCGCAGAGTCCGACATAAGGCTCAGTCTCACAACCATGAGATCATGACCTAAGCCAAAATCAAGAGTCGCTCAACTGAGCCACCAGGTGCCCCAAAGAGAGAGTAGATTTAACGTGCCTCGTGCCCAGTAAGAACTTAGAGGAATTCTTAGAGGATATCGGGAACATCTTATCACTTAGAAAGGAAGTAGAAGCATGACCATTCTATTGAATTTGCCTTTGGTGTACAATTCAAATTCTAATCCTTCCTTAGAAGAAGTCCTGGAACCTCTAGATTTTAGAGCCATTAGAGTCTCCTAATAAATCACTCTCTGGAAAGAATCTGATCCTTGGAATCAGAGTAACCTGGGATTTTAATTCCAGCTTTGCTGCTTATTATCTCAAAGTGTCATAATTTTTCAAAACTTTGGTTCCCCCTCAGCAGCTTGGAGATAACACCTGCTTTCTAGTGCCCCATTGTGAGAGACACATGAGACAGCTGCATGAAGCATTTAGCATAGGACCTGACACTCCTAGTCACCCTATGAGTCTTAGTGCTACTTCCCCTCTTGAAATAGTTCTAAATGCTAAATAGGTAATTCTCATCCTTAAGATCCGGGTCCAGGGGTTGCCTGGGTGGCTCAGTCAGTAAAACATCTGACATTGGCTCAGGTCATGATCTCACAGTTAATGAGTTTGAGCCCCACATCAGATGAGTTTGAGCCCCTCTTTGGCTCCAAGCTGACAATGTAGAGCCTAAGTGGGATTCTCTCTCTCTCTCTCTCTCTCTCTCTCTCTCTCCCTCTTTCTATGCCCCTTGTGGGTTCTCTCTCTCCCTCCCTCCTTTCCTCTCTGCCCCTTACTCACCTGTGCTCTCTCTCTCAGAAAGAGAAAGAGAGAAAGAAAGAAAGAAAGAAAGAGAAAGAAAAGAAAGAAAATTAGTCTTTTAAAAAAATCCAGGGCCAGGAGTTCATGTAGTATATGTATATGTTTTTACATGAATGTATGTATATATATATATATATATATATACACACACACACATATATATACATATATATGTATATATATATACACATACACACATACATAGTATGTAATATACATATATTATATGTAATATATATAGAAATGTAAATATATATAATTTATTATATTATATGTGAAATTATTTTATATATTATATATATGAAAATACCTCATACTTTAAATATAAGATTCTGTGCAATTAAAAAAGTTATCATTCTTATTTATCGAAGGTGGAGTCAATATAGTAGGATTCTGCCATGAAAAGAGGGTTTGATAATTACTTTGTTGGTAGGCAGTTGCCAAACAAAGGGTTGCCAAACATTTGTGGGGACCTCCATTTGCCAGGCACTGTATCAGATACTTCATGCAGTCAGAGATATATCATGATATTGGGCAGACATTACTAAACTGTGACTCCTCAAATGATTACCATGTATTGCCAAGAACTGTAATTTAGAATCAGATTATCTTTTTCCAGTAGTTTCTAAGACCCTTAAATACAGAGACCGTGTTTTATAAATATGCACTTTCTCCACAGCACCTGGGATAGTGTATCAGAACAACTTTAGAGATATGTGGTGAATAGGTGATGGGCGATCATATCAACTTATTCATTAACTCTACAATTACTTACTGAGTATCTACTATGTTCCAGGCACATTTCCAGACACTAATGATACAGCAATTAACAAAAGTCTACTTTGCTTTCCTAGAGCTCACATTCTAGCAGGGGAATGCAACATGTAAGGTGTGAAGAGGCACAAGTGGAAACAGCAAATGAAGCAAGTGGTCAGTGAGTTGGGAGATCACCTGCCAAAAGCCACCTGTGAGTCATCTGGATCCTCCCTCATCACATTGGCACAACTGGTATGATCATGATGTTCTGGGCTTGTTGAGGGCTATGCTCCCTAAAGATGAACGTCATAAGTATGTTCAAGAAATCTTCTGGTCCTGAGCCCAGGAATGATACAACTTCTCTCTCTCTCTCTCTCTCTCTCTCTCTCTCTCTCTCTCTCCTTTAAATTAATACAATTTACTGTTTAAAGTTTGCAGAAAAATTGAGCAGAAAGTACAGAGAGTTTCCATATATTCCCTTTCCCCCACTCCCAAATTTCCCTTATTATTAACATCTTGCATAACTGGAGTGCATTTGCTACAATTGATGAGCCAATATTGATACTGTATTAATAACTAAAGTCCATAGTTTACACTAGGGTTCACTCTTAGAGTTGTGCATTCTATAAATTTTGACAAATGTATAATGACATGCATCCACCATTACAGTATCATACAGAACAGTGTCACTGCCCTAAAACCCCTGTGCTCCATCTATTCATTCCTCCCTCCTCCTAGTCCCTGGCAATCACTTATCCTTTTATTGTCTCCATGGTTTTTGGGTCATTCTTAGATTGTCATGTAGTGGAAACCATACAGAACCTTTCTCTTTTAACAATTCTGTTCTCTTTCAGTTTAGTTTGGTTTCTACCTTCATCCCAGAGTGATGGAACCCAGAACCCTCTGACCTTCCATGGTCATCTGGGCCCATTTTTGTAATTGAGAGGCAGTGATGTACACGATAAAAGTCTTCTCCACTTAGCAAGTAGGATAGATCTACTGTTAGCCCAGAGGGGAAAGATGGGATATTTGCAGTTTTCTTGATTCAGTAAAACACATTTAATCACTTAAATGCTTTTTGATGATGAGCTGGGGGTGATTTTTTTTAAATCATTTTAGCCAACTCCCAACAGTCTCTGCTGTGTCCTGAATGAGAGAACTGAGAAGAAAGCAGGGGCAGGAGTTTTCCTTTTGGTTTATTTTGCTTTATTTACCTGTGTGAATTATCCACTTTTGCACTTAAAATGACCCAAATTTGCCAGGCACCTGAAAAACTTCTACTGGATGTAGTTGCTGTGCTGTTGGCATGATGGAGCAACTGGCTGTGAGTCCCTCCACCCCCCAAGGGTTGCCATGAGAACAGAGGAAGGCTCTGTCCCTGCCCTTCTCCACAGGACCCAGAGTGGGAGTGCCCTGCAGAAGATGGGGAGGGGAAGGGCAAGTGTGGGTGAGATCTTGCTTGTGTGTTACTCGTCAGATTTATAACTATTAGTAGCACTTATCAAAAGTGACGTTTATTGCATGTGAAATGCTCTCATTTGTTAGATAATGCAAGCTGTTTAGTATTAAAGCAGCTTTTGCACAGCACAGTCTCCTCTGTCATTAGGGGACCTCCTAGGATTAATTACTGAGATCTATACCCCAACATTCAGATGCCTCCCAGAACCATAAACTTATAAATCACACATGAGCTGATTGCCAAGAAATTTTCCTCAAAGCCATGATCTCTCTGTGAGGGGGACAAGGACAAGTTAAGTGAACAGTCAGTAGCTCACAGATAAGCACTCCCTGGAGACCTGGGTTCCTAGTCTGAAGTACTTAGACTATCCCTGCTTCCCTCATGCTTGAGGTTGCTACAATAACACCTCATATTCATACATGGTTTTTTTTTTAGCTTTTCAAAGCATTCCATCACAAAGCTGATTTCTTTGTCATTTGTGATTGCACTACTAGCACCTGGAAAGCATCTGGCACATAGTAGATCCTTAGCAATAGCGCTGGATGAATGAAAGCCTCAGGAAGGAGAGGGATCTACCTGCTTCTAAGAGGTGGGTGTGCTGCTTGTCCCAGATCATGCAGGCTGCCAGAGACAGTGCCCGGTCTCTTTTCTGAATCCAAGCTATTCTCCTTCTTTTTGAACCCTATTTCAGAACAACATTGTCCCAGACCTCTGGCTCCCAAGGTCTCCCAGAGCAGCACTGCTTCCATCTACTTTTAGGATGGAACATAACATCTTTAAGGATTATGATAAAAACAGTAAGACTTCAAATGCAAAGAAGTTTGTTGAAGAATTCTAAAACTACTTAGACCAAAACTGGAGTCAACACAAAAGGGAAATGTACCTACTAGTTTTTAAAGCACTTTGGATCACTGATAATTCTTTGGCACAAGAAAATGAATATAAAATGCTACAAGCTGAATTAGGGTGGACATTAGGAAAAATTGTTACGGGTGTCTACAAACATTGATGTGCACCAGGGAAATAAAGTTTGTTGAATCTTCTGTATTTTATATTTGCTGTGTAAGACAGTACATTTTGGCATCCTAGGTAGTCCCAAAGCATGTGGGTTCACTCTCCAAGAAATATCCCATCTCCAACATCATTATTCCAGTCCAAGGCATTTTCCCCTTTAAACTGCTGCAAGGCCTTCTAACTGAATTCCGCATTTCTACATTTTCCCTGAAATACCACCTCCCCACTACCTAAAATATCTCAATGGCTTCCTGTTGAATTTAGGATAAAAACAAAAATCTTTATCATGACACATAGGCTTTACAGGAGCTGGCCTCTGGCTCCCTTTCCCACCTCATTTCTTACCATACACCTTTTCACATACCACTTTCAGCCAAACTTGCCTTATTCCAGGCCCACAGATGTACCATTTCCTGCTTAAGGACATTTGCAGAAATGCTGTTCCTTCTGCCCACAATGTCCTTTCTTTCACTTTTCCCATGGCTGGATCCTTCTCATCCTCCTAATCTTCTAATCATCCTTCTAATATCATCCTAAATGTAATCTCATCTGAGAAATCTTCCCTTACCACACAATCCTAGCCAGTACCCTTCCCCTGTTATTCTCTCTTACATATTCCTTCATTCTGCTCATAACCCCTTCTGTTTATTCATTTTTTTTATTTTAGTGTTTATTGCTCTCCTTATATTATATATACCTAAGGACAGGGACCATGTGTATTGGTTATGCCAATAGAACCTTAGAGCCTAGCATAGTACCTGACTTCAGAACAGGCCTACAAGAAATATTTTAGGAATGGAGGAAGAAATACATTAATGAATACCAAGAAATATAAGGTACATTTAATATTCCCAATCCATTTTTGTTTGTTCATGTATGGATATAACATTTATGCTTCAAAATCTCAGAGATTTTTGTCTATTTTGTTCACTGACATATCCTCAGCATCCAGAACAATGCTTGGCACATAGTTGTTCAAATAAATATAAATAAGCATTTGTTGGATGAAGGATGAGCAGAAACATAAGGAACTATATAAGAACATTTATCAGGGAGACCTAATCTAGTCTATAAATCAACAAAAACATTTGAGAGCAAGAGGCATTGAAACTGAGTCCTGGCATTATCTACACAATGGGGGAAGGGAGAGGTATAGCACTGAATAGTTCTGACATTGTAAGCAACCTAAGTAAAGGCCCAAGGTTAGAGGCAAATGTGAGCTTAACAGGCTACATGTTCTTAACATGATTGGGTGTGCAGTATGGCTGGCAGAGTGCCATTGTAGATATGAGGGGACACTCATGCAAGCCTGATCTCAGGGAATGAGTCCTCTGGGTGGAAACTGTGTCTCCCAGGTCAATAAACTGGCATTTTGCTTTCTTTAATTAGTCTTTAGGAAGTTTGGTTAGGATAAGTCAGGCCTGTTCAGTGGAAATAAATAAATAATTTTCTCGGCAAAACTGAGGACTAGATCCAGAGCCATCAGGACCTCACCAAGAATGGCCACCTATGAATCCCTGAGTAATGGTCTGCCTGCCTCTCCTTCCAGTCGGGACCAAGTGCTAGGATTTAAGAGGCCGGTGTCCTATGTTTGGTGATGTCCAGTGTGTCATCTCTGGGCTCCTGACTTCCTTCCTATGAATACTCTTGCTCTTGGAGGGGAGGGGCAATGTCGGATTCTGCTGAGATTTCCCAGCCGCATTAAATACAGTCTTGTATGTCATAGACATTCAACATTCAGTGACAAGTTAGCAATGCAGAGGTGACAAAGGCCTGAGGAAAAGATGCTTGTGCCTTGACCACCTGTCTGTGTTGTTCCTAACCTCTCCTCTTAACTCCTGTCAGGCTCTTACCCAGAAGGCTTTTCCAGGCCTCCTCCCAGATTCTCTTTCCTTATACTCCAAACATGGGAAAACCTGAACCTCTATTTAGCAGTAATCTAAGGTTCTTTTTCTTTTGCTCAGTGAATATTGATTGAGGGCTGACCATGGGATGGCCTGTGTGCTAAGTCTTAGGGATGTAATGAATAACAAATAGACCTACTCTTTGCCCTCAAAGAGTTGCAATTTAGTAGGAGAATCAGATATCAAATTGAAATACACAAGTAAATATATAACTCAAATTGTGATGTAGGTTGCATATCTGCTGTGATACAGGAAAAGCATAGATGCAGAACACAGGTGGCTTACATTATGTAGAAGTCAAAGTGACACTTGAATTGAGATTAATGCACAGAGGCAGGTAACCATGCAGAGTCTGGGGTTGGGGAGGGGTGAGCAGCTCTCTAAACAAAGATAAGGGTGGGTCCAAAAGGCCCAAAGGCAAGACAGAGCTCAGTGTGGCAGAGGAATGGAAAGAAGGCCCTGGTACACTAGGAGTTTGAAAACATGGGCCTGGCTAGATTAGGCCTTTCAGACCAGGTTAAGAATTCTGAATTCTATCCTTAATTCAATGGGAAGCCCCTAAAGAGTTTTAAGCAGGGCATGACATAATCTGATTTACATTTTTACAAGATCATTCCAGCCTCTGTGTGGAGAATGAATTCAGAAGATGCTAACAAGGAAGATATTGAAGTAGTCTGGGTGAGAAATAAGAGTCGTTTGCACCTGGGCTGGAGATGGAGAAAAGAAGGGGATGAGATTTTTTTTTTTTAATGTAGAAATGACAAGATTAGTGATGGCCTGGATTTGGGGATGAAGGAAAAGAAAGGGCAAGAATGGCTTCCAAATTTCTGGTTTGAATCAAAGAAATCTTTCACATGCCTTCCCTGTTCTATTTGGCTCTTGCAATAACTTTGGGGTGGCCAGAGATTTTTGTCCCTGGTTAATGGAAGAAAATAAGAAACTGAGAGATTGGATGATTTGCCTGGTGTCTCATGTTAGCAAAAGGCAGGACCAGCTCCCTCCTTTCTAGAGGAGGTCTAGCCATC
The DNA here is from genome assembly GCF_018350175.1 of Felis catus. Classification (NCBI taxonomy): domain Eukaryota; kingdom Metazoa; phylum Chordata; class Mammalia; order Carnivora; family Felidae; genus Felis; species Felis catus. Next base: position 37,441,179 of record NC_058371.1, on the reverse strand, counting down.
CTGGGTGTAGCCATCTCTGCTGAGCCCCCATGGGAAATGCCTGTGTCCTGTCATAGGACCCACATGTGGATGGCCCCCATTGCTTCTGGGCTGGCAGCCTCCCTGACTGCCTCTGTGTACAGCTCCATCAAGCCTCCATCCTGCCTCTCCCCGCCCATCGGCTCACTCATCCCCATCCCCTCCTGGCTCACTTTTACTTAATGACTCTCATCTCCCAGAAAGTTCCTCCCAGAATCCACAATGGGCGACATTACGAACTCCTCATGTCTGGTGATAACTTTTTATGAGGTTTTTATTCTTTTACAATATATTAAAGCCATATTTTTTGCCAGGTTTTTACTTCAGTTTATTTCTTGTCCTTGAATCACTCCTTCCCTTCTCCCCCACCCCCTTTGCTCTCTCTGCCACTCTTCTACCTGAGCAGGCTTTGCACTGGAGACGTTTAATTCCCCTTTAATCCCAATTCCCTGAGGTACATGAAAGCAGCTTTACGAGCCCATAAATCCAAGAAGATAAAGTGCATTTTTATTAGTTGTGTCAGCATCAAAGGGAAAAAAAATGGAATCTAATGTGAAATAGTCAATAATGAATTTGCTTAATAGCCCTCCTCATCACCTCAATGGGTCTCACTGAAGGTAGTGGCCTCCCAGGTAGGGTGTGGAGACTGGCAGACTTCCTTGGGGGATGAGGCAAAGAGTACCACCCTGACTGGCTGTATTTTTATTTTCATTTCTTCCAGCAGGAAGGTATTTCTTCTAAATGGAGCTAGAAGGCTTGAAGGCAGGGGTGGAGAGAGGAGAGGTTTGAGTAGCAGGCATGAGAGGAAGGTACGGGCTGGCTGAGGCTTAAAGCCCACCATTGTCTTGGGACTGCTGAGGTTCTGTCTACTATGCTCTGAGCCTAGGTGAATGTTTTGTCCCCTGAGAGCTGCAGAAAGAAGGAAGGTGACAGAAAGATGGAGGGTAGAGGCAGGATGCTCAGATGTCAGTAACAAAGAAGGTGTGCTACCTCAGGGGCAGAGTGACCAGCATCCCTGTGAAGACAGGGAGGTGTACTTTGTGGAAGTGAAGGTGAAAGAGCAGCCCTCCTGGCATCTGTGCTGTCTTCCAGATTTGAGCTCCTCTGCCATCTCTGGCACACACCTCATTAGCTTAGTGCTGGCATATCTCATCTTGTCTCTGTGGCCACAGGTCCAGGGTTTGCAGTCATTCCCTGACCTTACCCCCTCTCCTCTTCCTCTTCTGCTCAACTTCTCCCTCTTCTCTCCCTGCTACCCTCTCCCTTTCTTGCAACTCCTCAGTCTTCTTAGAGAAAGCCTTCATGCCTAGGTTGTTACCTACCGGAAGGGCCCTGATCCTAACATCTACAGGTTGGCAGGTGTTCAAATAATTTCCTGAGAAAACTGAAGCTCCTGGCAGTCTTTGACCACAGGTTTTAGGATCTTTTGGTGTTGAAAAGGAGAGCCCTTTTCTTGCCTCTCAAAAAAGGTAAAAGGGTAGTTTGGGGGGGATGGGCTGCAAGTTTAGTTTATGCCACATGGCCACTAGATGGCAATAGTCAAACATGCAAAAAGTAAGCAGCTCAGGAATCCCGCAGGCCTCCCTTTCTCCTAGCATTTCTCCCTGTAGTAGGAAGGATTGGGGGTAGGGTATTGAGAACAGAAGCAGGGCCCCAACACATAGGTAGGACTTATGGCAGGAATCTGTCTTGGAAAATAGGGTGGGTATGCAGCAACTTCCAGGCAGCATGAGAGAGCCAAGGCAGTCTGCCTCTAGAAAGCTGCCATCCCCCATATTCCTGTCCAGCAAGAGACCCAGACACTGGGGCTCCAATTTCTTCTGGCTGGGTGAGGTGGGCATTTCCACATGTACTTACTGCTGTGTTCAGGTGTGACCCTGAAGATGCTTTGCCTTATAAGGGGAGAACAAATGGTTTCCTATTTCTCAAGGTGACTCTGAAGATGGGTTGTAGTTTCATCTTATTTCAGGATGCCCTGAGGTCATTAAGGGAAGGGCACAGTGCCAAGATTTGCATAAAGTTGTGGCTTAAACTCTCTGTCATGAAAGTTGTTCAACTGCCTGGAGAAGCCCAGAGCATGGACCAGCCTGTCAGTCAGCACATCAATGGATACAGGCAGGGGATAATGGTAAGTGTTCAAAAATATTTGTTGAATTGAGCTTAATTGAATAGTCTCTGCCCTTCAGGACCTTATAATCTAGCGAGAGAGAGAGAAAGAGAGAGAGACTGTGTGAAGCAATTAAAGAATAATTTAGTGGCTTGCTATCAGTGAACTGGAGTTTAGAAAATCAGAGATCATGTAGAGGCTCATGGAATTTTAGCTGGGTCTTGAAAAGTTTAGATAAGAAAAAGTTACAGTATGACTGGAGATGATGGGAAGAGCCTGGAACAATCAGGACATCTTACTTGCAGGAATAGAGGGTTTATGCTATAGTTAGCAAGATGAAGTAGAGTTAGGTTGGAAGTGGGTAATTAAAGTCAGGCTGAATTGTTTGTACTTGATCTAAAGCAATAGGAAGCTATTGCAAATTCTTGAGGACAATGACCTGCTGGAAGTGTTGGTTGGGAAAACTCTCAACTATCGCTCTTGACTGAGAGGTCACTGAGTGTAGGGATGGTGGGTCTTTCTTTTCTGTTCCTCTTAAAAGGTCAGTATCATGCTTGGCCTTGGCAAGTGTTCGATAAATGTTGAATTGAATGGATGTGCTGCAGGAGATCCAAGGATACTGAGGCTAGTGATGGACTCCCTCAGGGGAGGTCAGATTCATTGGTGAGTATGTGGGGCAGAGTTAGGGCTGCTGGCAGTTTGGCTGAGCACTGCCCACATCAAGCACCAGTTTTCAGAGAGTTGCTTTGTTCAGTGGCTCAGCAGAGCATGTGAGATGTGATCACAAGCTTGAAATAACACAGACAGGCTCTGGTCTCTGCCACTTCCTACTTTGCTGATCCATTTATTTAACAATGCCTAAGAAACACCTACACCTTCCTTTCCTACCTGCATTGCTCACTTGTGGGAATTTCTGCAGTCTAGGAGTGTCAATGCAAGAAGCACACTGCTAGCAGCCCCCTCACCTGGACAGAAGTGTGGGCCAGGGGTGGAGGGACCCATGGAGGCAGCCTTATGTAAACATTGGTGTAGGTGAAATATCTAAATTTCTGCCATGGGCAAAGGCAGAGCTGACTGAACTCTGTGTTTCGAGGTGCCCTCACCTCTACCTTCATTCCCATTTCTACCCTGAGCTTGGTATCACTTCATCCATTTGTAAAAGACACTGAGGACTGGCAATGGTAAGTTTATAACAGATGGCATTATTCCTAAGCTGGGGAACTTGAGGGTGGACCCCTGCTTTCATTGTCAAATACTGTGCCTGTTCCATGAGACCCTCCTGACTGGGTCCAGGTTATGAGGGCAAGGGATGCAGGGAAAGTCTGAGTCTGTCAGAGCAGCTCTCAAATATGGAGGTGGTGAGGCCAATTGGGATGAGAAAGGGCACTCCCACAGTTCAGGAGCACAGCAAAATTCTGATGTTAGATTGGGTTCCATACTTCTTCAATACCAAGGCTGGGCCAAGGAGAGGACTGGCTTTGGGCATGCCTGGGAGTCAGGTCAGCAGAGAGATGGGATTCAATGTCAGGTGAGAGGCAAGGGTCAGGAGCACATAGATATCTGGCAAAAGAGGCCAGTTGTTAGTCTATAAACATTTACTGAACACCTGCTTACCCCAGATGAGGAGTAAGACAGATGGAGAGAGACAAGGAAATCAACAGTTACAATACAATGTATTATTTATAGTAAGAGGGGTGTGTAAAAATTCTATGGGAATCTTAAAGAAAAATCTGTTGCATCTTCTCTGGGATGGTGGAATGAGTGGTAAGGAACTTGGGAATACATAACAGACCTCATGTCATTGACTTGGTCAAGGACGAGTCATCAACAGCATGGGGCCTTTCAGTGTGCTGCCCCACATAGCTGTGCTATGGCCTCCTGGAGCCCACTGGCACAGGAGCTGTGTAGAAATGTTTCCTCATGTTTCAAAACTATCGTCGTAGGTAGCACCGGGCTCATGGCCTCGGTTCCATGATGTCTTCTCTTCATCCTCATTCTTTAGAACTTCAGAATTCCCAGTGCAAGAGTCAAATATCTTAGCATCATCTTACAGGCCCTTTTCCTCTGGCCCATGATCTCACTGCACACATCATCAGGACAATGGAGACCTCTATCAAGAGAAATAATTCATCTTTGTTTCAAATCATCTTTACATGCCTCAGGGACCTGTTTGAGAGTATATGTGATAAGTTTGGCTGGATCTGATGCTCAGGAGCACCAAGTGTTAATGGACTTGCCTTTTTCATATGTCTTGGTAGTGGACAGAATGCACTTTCCAGAGGCAGTGAAGACCGTCAGAGGGTGGTAACATCAGTGTGCCCTGGAAATAATAATGAACTCAATAATAAAAATAATAGCTACCATTTATTAGATGTCCAAAATCATATAGCAAGGAAATGGAAATGCAAATGAGAATTTATCTGTGACTGGGGTGAGTTTCATGATCAGCTTGTGATACTTGTTAGGGAGAGCCTCCCAGGTTTTGAGTCTATTGAAGGATGGGAAGAGAAAGGAGGAGTGGGGCAGGGCAAGACCCAGGCTTTCTGCTAGCTCCGGTATAATAAACAGGTATGTGAAAGCAGCTTGCTGGGCACAGCCTTTGTTCTCATTCCCAGCAGCCAGCTCCTGAATCTCTCCAGTGACTGAGGCTTCCTACATACAGCATTTGGGTCATTTAACAGATCATACCCTAGCCTATTGTGATATTGTGATTTATAAGAAAAATGTATTTGATCACTCAGATGATCAGTATATGTATATTTCTCCTATATATTTGGCCTGTTCATATTTCTTGACTCACAGCTCCCAAAGCCCTTGGAATTTCCTGAATGTTGAGAGTAATAAAGGTATCTTTTGTTATGTTAATGATGTGACTTTTGGAAAGCTCATAGGGATGGAGGCTGGTTGCCAATGGAGCCAACTGTGTGATAAGAGGGTTGGAATTTTCATCCTATACCAGGACATCTGGGGAGGGGAGAGAGGCTGGAGGTTTAATCAATTGGCAGTGACCAGTGACTCAGGCAATCATGAATATGTAACGAAGTCTCCATAAAAACCAAGAGAACAGCTTTCTGGTCCTTTGTCAGAGAACTTCCATGCTTGGGGAATCAGAATGCTCTTCCTTGGTAGTGATCTGGGACCCAAGTTCCATAAGGACTGAAGCTCCTTTGTGCAGGACCTTGCCCTATGTATCTCTTCATCTGGCTGTTGATTCATATCCTTTTTATCATATCCTTTAATAAAATGGAAAATGTTGGTGTTTCCCTGAGTTCTGTGAGCTGCTCTAACAAACTAATTGAACCTAAAGTGGAGGTCAACAGAACCTGAACTCTAGTCGGTCAGTTACAAACACAGGTAACAGCCTGAGGCTTGCAACTGGATTCTGAAGTGGAGGCTGGAGGAGGGCAGTTTTACAGGACTCAACATTTAACCTGTGCAATCTGGAGCTATCTCCCTGTAGATAGTATCAGAATTGAGTTGAATTCTGCTGGTATCTGAAAATTTTTGGTGTTGTATGTGTAGGGACCCTCTCTTCTCCCCATTGGAATTAGGCCCAAGAACCCTAAAAGACTGTGCACCAAATTAATCTCATCTGGTTGGTAGCACAAAACATTCTGTACCATGACATTGAACTTGATTCAGATTCAAAGCCAACTAGCACTGACTGAGAAACTACTATGTTCTGGACATTGGACCAGATAATTTTGTCTAATATTATCACATTTAATCTTTATGACAACCTAATGTGAGGCATTACCCCACTTTTTTTAATTGAGAGTCCCAGGGGTGTTGCTTCAGGTTTCATGATGTATTAATAACAGTGACAGCTTCTTGCTTTTGTGTTAGCTGTTTCTGAGGTTCTTTCAGTTCTAATACTCTACTACCTGGGCCATAGGGAGAAACATGGGAATTGATTACCTCTGGGAGCAAGATGCTAAATAATTCCAAAAGAACAGTTTCCTTTCTTCTATTAATAACAGTCTCTCCTCTCAGGTGCTCTTTCACCTGGATAACTAACAACTAATGTTTCCTTCTTCTCATTTCTTTTTCCTATCTCCAGGAGTAAAATTCAAGGAAAACATGAGATTAGAAACAATAAAGAATTTGTATAATGAAGACTGGTATCCAAAGTATAGCAGGAGAGAAGGGTGAGAAGGGTAGAAGACACTCATATCCAGGAACAGAAGGACTGGGTAAAGCCTCAGCCACTACTTGTAGACTGGGTGGATGCAGCTCAGGAAAGTTGCAGGATCTGCTTGGTGTGGTTGACACCAGCTGTTCACCAGTTACATTTCCCCTTCCTTTTTGGTTAACAGCTAGACTGCATTTCCTAACCTCTCTGAAGTTAGGGTGATCAAATGACTGTGTTTTGGCCGGTGAGAAGTGAGTAGAAGTGGTATGTGCTGCTTCCAGGCCTGGCAGTTAAGAACCTCTCACCCATGACCTCCGTCTTCTTTGCTCTCCCATAGCAACCCTAGAAGCCACATGCTGGTAATGGTGAAGCCACGGATGGAAGGATCTTCGGTCCCGGAATCACCACTGTGAGAGATAAACTTTCATTATGTGAAGCTCCTGGGATGTGAAGGTATATCTATTACAACAACTAGCATATCCTTGGCTAATATACTCAGGTTGCTCATATGGAGAAAAAGAGGGTGCTAGTTAAAATGATTTTTGAGGGCCTTCGGAATTTAACAGCTTTTGGTTCTCTGGCGCCATGAAAGAGGAATGCAAATTCCAGCAACATCATATTGAACATGATTTATAGTACCTTGTGAGCTTCTCTGTAGTCCCTGTCTTTGGGGAACTTCCATTTGAGGGCTAGCTGTGGTAAATAACTTTACTTTCCTGGCACTGTACTTTTCTCTGAATGACCTAAGTCAGGACCATTCTCATCTCTGTGGATTGAATACAATGACAAGGGCCTCTTCATGTGTTCCAGAAAAGTGATGAATCTATATAAAGGCTTATTATTATTATTATTATTTGGGGGATTATTATAAATGATCAATAATAATTCTTATTAATTAATATTAAGAGCAGGTTGTAGTTAAGATTCAGGAAGTCAGCGAAAGATTCAGAAACTCACAATTGATCATCTAACATATGACACTTACTTTCATTACCCCAGCCAGGTTGCATAACATTAGTCCAAATGGTAATATAATCCATTTAATGTAAATCAAATAGGTGACAACTGAAACTCTTATAAACAGACACATTAGAGAATGATTATTTCAGAGAACTTTAACTATCAGCTTCTCTGATCTTATCTTGTTTAATACTGAAAGAGATGAAACTTTCAAGTGAAAATTTATCAATTAAAGATCAATTTAAAATAATGATAAAGTAACACTACAATTGGGGAAGGGTGAGTCACACTAAGTAAAATACAGTTTACATAAGATTTTTTTTAACTACTACCCAAAATGGGGGCCCCTGGGTGGCTCATTTTGTTGGATGTCCAACTTCGGCTCAGGTCATGATCTCACAGTTTGTGGGTTCAAGTCCCATGTCGGTCTCTGTGATGACAGCTCAGAGCCTGAAGATTGCTTTGGATTCTGTGTCTCCCTCTCTCTCTGCCCCTCCCTTGCTCATGTTCTGTCCCTCTTTCAAACATAAATAATAAACGTTAAAAAAAAAAAACTCTTGTACCGAAAATGAAGTATTTTCTTAAAATGGGTTTGCAGAGACAGTTGTGTCAACACAGGTTCTGCATTTTCCATGTGTTGGGAATATAGCAGTGAACCAGAAATACAAAATTCTTGCTCTATGGGGAGATAGAAAATGCACTTTTAGAGGGTTCAATGTCAGTTACAAACAGCCAACAATCATTGCATCCTGCCATATTTTTTACTAAGCATTTTACAGGTGTTAATTCATTTAAACTGTTAGAGCTTTATAGGATAAATGCTATTACTCTGATCTCCATTTTACAGGTGGGAAGATTGATGCACAGAGAGGTTAACTGTCAAAGCCAGGGCACCTGTTCTTAGTTCCTAATCTATGCTGTCTCTTAAGGGCTTAGTTAAGGGCTACAAAGAATGTGAATCAGGGAATAAAATACGATGGAGAAGAGGTGGCTAATTAGGATGGTTAAGAAGACAAAACGTTTAATCAAAACCTGAGTAGAGTAGGAAACCAGTCTGAAAAATATCAAGGGAAAGATTGGATTCTAGACAGAGGGAACAGAAAATGCAAAGGCCCTGAGATGGGAAAAGTATTGTGGGTTTGAAGAATATCAAGATGGTTGGTTTCTGAGTGGATAAGCAAGGGGTAAAGTGACAGAAGACAATGTTGGAAAGATAGGGCTAGATATTGCAGGGCCTTGGCATACATGATAAGGGCTTTAACTTTTGTCTGAAGAATTAGGGCAAACCATTGTAGGGTTTCCAGTAAGGGCAATAACAAGACCTAATTTACATTAAGAAACAATGAACTATTCTGATTTCAGTGTGTGGAGTGCAAGATGACAAGAGTAGAAACAGGGATGTGGTGCAGAATGGAGACTACTGCTATAGTCCAGGCAAGAGGTAATCTGGGATTAGATTAGAGTGATAAGGATGTAAGTGTTAGAGTTTGGAAGCTTTGGATGTGGGGAGTGAGAGAAAGATAGGAATATAGATGTTATTAAGTCTTTTTTAACCTGAACAACTGGGTGTGAAGTGGTAGTGGTACCATTTGCTGAAATAGGGAAGAGTAGAGATGAACAGGTCTATCAGTGGTATTTGGAGATAATTAAGTGTATTGTTTTGGACATGCATGTGGAGATATTGAGTAAGAAATTACATACTCAAGCCTGAAGATCAGGGGAAAAGTGGGGGTGAGAGATACTAGTGTTGAAATCCCAGCCACAGATATGGAGAAAATGTTAGAGAAGAGATATACAGTATTCTAAGATTTCAACATTTAGATCTCAAGGAGGAACCAGTAAAGCAGACTGACAGGCCAGTGAAACAGTAGGAAAACAGAGAAAGTGGGGTTCTCAATACCAAGACATGAAAATGTTTTAAGTAGGATGGCATACTCAGTTGTTCAATAAGGAGACCGATAATTAATTGATCACTGGACTTGCCAACGTGGAAGTGGTTTTGATAAGTGCAGTTTTTCTATGGAATGATGGGGCCACAAGCCTGTTTAGAAAGTCAGAATTTGCTGAGTAAGGCTGCCATAATGATCAACTCCCAACTCTAAAGGACTTGTCAAACAGTAACATTTTGTTGTTGTTTTTCAGGTTACCTGGTGACAGCTGTGGGTCAGCTATAATTCTGCTCCTTATAACTTCTCATTTTAAAACTCAGGCTGGAGGAATAGCTCCAATCTTGGTTTTGGAGTTACTGTAGCTTAGAGGAAGAGTAAGATTGCTGGTGGCAATTTAGCATGCCTCTTAAAGCTTTTATGCAAACACAGCTCATATCATGTCTACCATGATTCTGTTGGTAAGCCAATGGCAGTCTTCTACCAAGAGAGCTCAAGAGAAATTGTAAGGTAAATTAATGAAGATAAGAATTTTAAAAATCAGGAATTTTACTATAAAGGGAACAAATAAATAGGGTAGTAGCTGTGGGAGCTGCTGCTGCTTCTTTAAGATGTGTGTTATTTCATTATGTTTGTGTGTGATATACTGTTCTTAGAGAGGTGGAAGTGAAGAAGGAGAGTGATAGAATAACTACAGGGACAAAGTCTTTCAAGTGGAAGGAAACAGAGTCCTCTGGATGTGGAAAAGTTGACCTCTAGGAAGAATTTTGGCGGGAGAAAAGGCAGAGCTTGTTGCACAGAGTCTGGGAATTGTGGCTGTAGGAAGACAAATAATTTTTCTGATTGTTTCTATGTTTTCAGTGAAATAGACCATCATACAAGAGTGAAGAAGTAAAAAGGGGTGTTGGAGATTTGAGAAGTGAAAAGTTGTGAAATAATTGCCTGAAATGAATAGAAAAATGAAGTAGGAGCACTTTTCCACTTGGGGGTCTAGGGTCATGGATTTAAGACGAGAATATTCAAAGTGTTTGCATGTTTTTCATCATTACCATTCAGCTGGATGCAGGTTGAGGTAGATGGAGAGTTGGGTTTAACCAAAGGTTAGAGTCATCCAGGATGGCTTCCATGATGGAGAACAAGGGAGACAATAGAACAGGTGGCTTATCCAATGGATTGATTTCTAAAAAGGAAGATGTAGTGAAAACCTGAAAAGTAGGATAAACAGTATATATTTTATGATCTGGAAGTTCTGGAGGATCAAAAATTGTTGAAGTAGATGCAATGGACAGAGTAAACTGGAATATTGGTGATGATGGTCAGTTGGATGTTTGATATGAAGACATTACAGATGATGCAGTTGGTAATGACAGTCTGGGCTATGGACATGGGAATAGTTGGCTGAGATGGGCTGAGATGATTTCTGAGCTGGTGATGGGCAGTGACATCAGGCACTTGAGAAACTAGTGTGTTAAATGGATCAAGTATGTGAAGGTAGAAGTCACCTGGAGAGAGGAGGAGGATATCCACCAGGATATGGAAAGGATTGAGGCAAAAGTGGTTATAAATAAATGCAACAAAGAAATGGTATTACCAGAAGGCAAAAGCTTATGAATCTCATCATGTGATTCTAACAATCTTGCTTTTTCTTCTTTTGAGCTGTATTGGAGAATAGTGCCCTTGATGAGTAGTTACAGGTGTTTTTACATGGTCTATCCAGTAGCTTGGCATATGGAGGATGCAGGAAAGCCTCCAGGGTCTTACATGGGAATGTGTCCTTACCCTTGCTTTCATCTTGCCTCCTGGCTGCCAAAACGTGGAAGGCTCTGCTGGATGGTGGACTGCTGTGAGAACACATGGTGCCTTTTTACAGTAAGTCAACAGTAACAGAGGCCAACACAAGCCCCAGATGTGGGGAAATGCAGTGATGGGAGTGGCTAAACCATGCCATAACAGTATCAGGGAGAGGGGGTCCATTGTATGTGTGGTAGGTGGAAGAAAAACACAAGTAAGGAAGGGACATTGTCTTGTCACCCCAGGAAATGATCTGTAACAGTTTCCCATCCATGACATGAGGTTTCTTAGATGCTTTCCCTTCCCACTTCCATGATCCTCCCCTCCACCCCCAGCTTAATAAGACCATTTTGATTTCATGGTGAAGGTGTTTAAAATCTGAGTATTCACACATCTTATTGTGGGACATCTGTAGAGAGCTGGAGTAGGGACATTTTTTGATGGCATTGCTTTTAGTCCATTTTATCACAGATCTCTGAGACAGAATTGATATCCCATAATTGAACATTTGGCTCAGCAAAATAACAACTGTTTAAATAATAGGTTCTTCAAAATATAGTATTTTTCTAAAGCTTATTGTAATGTTTAGTTTCCTGAGCTTTGTTTTTTGAAGATGTTCCTTACTGAGTTTTTCTTTTCTTTTTTAGTCTTAGACCATCAGAAGGTGGCAGCTGACCTGCCCCCTCAACTATTTTTTCTATTTCCCAAAGGTTGTGCTTATCATAAGCTTTCTCTAACAGTATGTTTGGATGATATCTGGGAAGTGATTCAGTTGAATGTGTAAGTGTTGGAACTCTGTAGAGTCATATGGATCTGCCACTTGCCTGCTGTTCCTTAACCCTCCCTATACCTCAGTTTCTTTATCTGTTTAGTGGGGATAATAGTAGGTCTTTACTCAGAATTGTTGGAATCATATGAGATAAAGCATGCTCAGTTCTGAGCGTAGTAGCTGACATGTAGTAAGTGTCCAACAAGTCAATGATAATAAAATTATTGTAATCACCAGTATCATTATTATTATCAAAATCAAAGGTACAATTGTGAATTACCTTCCAGCAATTATTTTAATCTCTGTTCTCTAAAAAAGCATTGAAAAGTCTGTAATTCTATGTGATAGCCATAGAAATAAAAAAAATGGAGTTCTATTCTGATATGTTTCCAGGAAAAAAGGTATGGAATCCCCTCTTAAACCTTTTAGGGGATTTGGCACATCAGTCAAGATTCTTACAGTTTCAAATGACAGAAACCCAATTCATACTAGTTTAAGGAGGAAAATATATAACTGATGTTCAAATAAGCAGGTGTAGAGATAATAAGAGACACACAGAGAAATTTCTCTTTCTTTTCCTCTTTCTCAAACTTTCTCTCTCCTTTCATCTCTTAAGTCAGTCTCCATCTCTGTGTCATCTCCCTTCTCATGCCCTTAACTTAATTAAGGACACAGCCATGGGCAATTCTAGAGTAATATCCTTGCATCTAGAAATCCCAGGAAGAAATAGAGCAATTTCTTCACCTTCAACTAATGAAAATTCCAGAAAAGGATTCTGATTGGCCCAGCCTGGGTCATAGTCCAAGGCTGATAGGTAGGGAGCACTGACTGGCAGCTCTCCTCAACTCAAATGGGTCAGCTGAGGGAGGGGCAGTTCTCTAAATAGCAATGTGGAGTACTGCTAATAGGAGAAGGTAAAAAGGTAAGGGGATAGGTACTTGGTTGGTCCAGACAGCTAATGTCCACTGCAACTGGAAACCCCAGAAACTTCAGGTTTCAAAGATTCTCAAAACCTCGTTCAGCTCTGGTCTGACCTATAAACCCCAGTGGTTAAGAGTGTAGGTATGAAGTCTGACTGTCTGGGTTTGAAATCTATCTCTGATGCATCTTAGATGTATGACCTTGAGCAAGTTAGTTAATCCCTTTAATGACTTACTTTTCTTATATAAGAAATGGAGATAGTACTACCTATCTCACAGAGTGCTTTTGAGGATTAAATGACATAATTCATGTGCAACATTTAGCACAATGCTTGGTATACATTAAGTGTACAAGGTATGTTGTTATTAGTACACCATCATATCACCATCATTATTATTTCCTTAAACTGGCCCAAAGTCCAGTCCCTTACCATTGCTTCTAAACTGAGAGCTTCCTTAATGAGGCCCATGACATTCTTTGTTATTCAAGTTTTCTGGCATCTGCTGGAGGCCAAGTAAGTCCCCACAGTCCAAGACTCTCCCTTCATCCAGTGTCCCAGATGATTTCATGTTACCCAGAGTCCAGGAGCTAATCTGTCTTGTGCATTGGCTGAGTTGTCTTGTGGGAAAGAAGCAGAGGAAAGTAAGATACAAGGCATCTCAAATAAACCACACCAAAATCTGAGAATAAACAATTGAGGTTGAGTAACTTACCCAAGGCTATGTAATCCATAAATTGAAGCAAGAATCAAACCTAGATGAACCAAGTCCAAAACCAGCACTCTTCGTATGTTCCTCTCAGTCACAGGTCTCCCAGTCCCATGTCTAACTTTTGAAGCCTTTTGTAACTGAGCTCCATACTACTCAGACATTCTCATTTTCTAATACTTCAAATTAGTTCTCATTTGAAATATTTTGACTTTTCTTGAGCATATTCTCTTTCCTGTAATGCCTTGTTGTTGTTTTTTTCCCTTCTCCTCACCTATCAATATTCTTCAAGACCCAAGGCAACTTTTCCTTTCCACAAACCCCTCTCAGGGGACTCCTGCCCTCACTGATCTACTTTGGTCACCCATGCCCTCAGTCATCAGAACCAACTGACCAACAATTTCAGTCATTGGGATAGGTCCAATATGTCATCTCCATCCCCAGCTGTTGAGCCCATCTCTGTGTGTCCCTCTCCTTACAGGGCTTCACACAATGTTGGAAACCTCGTAGATTAAATTTCAGAATGGATGGATCCTACGACAAGCATAACAGCAAAGCTTAGTTTGCTGGAATCTCAGTGCTAAAGTTTTCAATTTACATGCCAGGAAGGGATTGATTAAGAAAAGACTAAGACTTTCAGGACCTAAGGAGGTTCTGAGAACCTTACAGTTTTAAATTTCTTATTAAACTCAATCAATGATTATAAAAAAAAATCTTATGGTCACTGATAATGAATTTGATGTTGTGGTGCCATCCACACCACTCTGAGATCTGATACCTGCTTTCAACCTGGTTTACACAGGGTCCTTTCCTAGGACTCACAAAGGAAATCTCAGGACCAAAAGGTCAGGGACCACACTAGCCACTGTGATAATCTTTGAGAAATGCAAGGACTTACAGGTCTCAAAGGATGTTCACAATGGTTCCTTTATCTTCCCCACATCACAGCAAAGTCAGAGGTATTGTAGTAGTAATGTCATCTTATTCATGCAAACTTAAGGGGCCCTGAGGTCACAGGGAATTATTGGAAAAACCAAGACTGGAATTAAGTTTCTTCAGTCTGGATTGATGGCCACTGTTATAACAGATAGACTTTGGGGGAAAGTATTTCCCATACTTCCCAGTTTCCACCCAGCCTACCAGGGCATCTCTCCAGCCTGAAATTAATTCTCTGTTTCTCAGCCCTGAATAGCTTTCTGCCTGGCTGACAGCTGGTTGAAAGAGTCTCCTGGGGGTGCTCCTGGGTGGCTCAGTCGGTTGAGAGTCGAATTCGGCTCAGGTCATGATCTTACAGTTCATGAGTTCGAGCCCCACATCGGGCTCTGTGCTGACAGCTCGGAGCCTGGAGCCTGCTTCAGATTCTGTGTCCCCTTGTCTCTCTGCCCCTTCCCCACTCATCCTCTGTTTCTCTCTGTCTCTCAAAAATAAATAAATGTTAAAAAAAAAAGAAAAAAAAGAAAGAGCCTCCTGGAAAGTCATGGTACCTGGAGACAGTAACTGCCTCTTCACTTGCCCTGTGCTCCCCATCCAGGTAGCCCCACTTCAGCCACACCTCGTTAAAGCACAAATAATTCCCAAATGTGCATGTTCTTCAGAACTCATAGATTATGAGTATAGTTTTGTTACTAAAGCTGAGTAGAGGAAGCAGTTAGGTTTTTACTACCTTTTCCCTGAGAACAAGAAAGAAAAGGGGAAAAGGAGAAAAAGAAAAGAAAGAGGATTGATTTTTTAAAAAGGCAATTCTTTGCTATCAGTAAAGCCTTGCTGAATATGAGTTTTTTCTGCTTTCATGGCCCTTGTGGTCACCTGGCAGCCTGACCAAGCTACTGCTCTCTCTCTGGACCACTTGTCTCCAAAGTACCTGCTTCACTGTGTTCTACTTATCTTTGGAATATCCCTGTTATGCCCACCTCGGGCTGTAGCTTGAAGTCTTCTCTATGATTTCCTTCTTTATCTCTCCTGAAACTAGCCCAACTTCTAAACATCTTCCCTAACTTTGGAGTTCTGCCTTGCTTTGCAAGTACTCTCCTGCCTAAAGTCTTTTACATGGTTTTCCTGTCCCCAGAGCCCTGGATTGGCCTTTATATGATCCCACCCACTGTTGACTGTTATTACCTTCATCTGAGTCTTCTAGGAGTACTGCTTAGGCTGGGGAAATATTTCCTGTACTGATTATCCCTTTAGTTCTCTACACATTGCCTTTGTTTAGAACTCAATGCTAGGAATTTGTTTCTTCTGAATAAGTATGCTGTCTTTCTTTTATCTAACGATAAAGTTTGCAACACATTATGTTCCCCTTTTTACATTCCCTTCTAGGAAGCTCAGTGGCAAACTAAAGTTAGTTATAGTGAACAACTCATTCCTGCTTCTTGGCATAAACTTTCCTCCTTTGCCTATATAGCTCTGGATTTCTTTTATACTTTATCTTATATTCACATGTATTTGAGTAGTTAAATGTTTTTTAAATGTTCAATATAAGTTTATTGAGCAAATAAAACCTGAAAATGGTGATTTTCTTCATAAATTGTGTACTTAAATTGTCATTAACATGTTCTCAGCACGTAGTTTTTGACCAAATGTGGAAATGTTTCTATAGTTAAACTTCAAATTCTAGTTATTATGTAAATATGGTTTTATTTTTATTTATTTATTTTTAAATATGCTTTTATTTTACACCACCAAAAAATCCTTTCTGAACATAGAAAGAGTATAAACTACCAAAAAAAAATGGGAGAAGTCTTAACCTTTCTGGGTTTCAGGCTCCCCTATCTGTGAAATGGTGATAATAGTTCCTGCCAGACTGACTCAGGAGATAATGGATATAAAAGAAATTTGAAAGGGATAAAAGATTCTAAAAAGTCAAAGTAATATAAATCACAATATTATTTTTTTAAATTCTTTACAACGTGTGGCACAAGTTGACTGGTTTATTAAACATGTATGGGTATTTATTAAAAATAACCTCTGACCTTTCTAACTCCAAGGGTCCATAAATCTGACTGATTTTCAGATGATGATTACAATTTGTTCTATAATTAGGCACACTATTCATATATAGTTTCTCAGGTGCTTGAGGTAAGAGTGTGCTGGTGTGCTAGAGTTCTCCAGAGAAACAAAACCAAGGATATATAGAGATATATATAAAGAGATTTATCAGAGGGATGGGCTCATGCAAACACAGAGGCTGAGAAATCCCATAATCTGTCATCTATAAACTGGGGGCCCAGGGAAGCTGGTGATGTCGATCCAGGCTAAGCCTGGAGGCCTGAGAACCAGAAGAGTCCATGTCATTGGGCAGGAGAAGGCAGATATCCCCCTCAAAGAGAGAGGAAATTCATCCTTCTTTTACCTTTTTGTTTTATTTGGGCCCCCCACAAATTGGACGATGCCCTCCTGTACTGGTGAGGACTATCTTCTTTACTTAGTCTGCTGGTTCAAATGCTAATTTCTTCTGGAAATGCCCTCACAGACACATCCATAAATAATGTTTTCCCAGCTATCTGGGCATCCCTTAGCCCAGTCAAGTTGACACAGGAAATTAACCATCACAGGTGGCGAGCAGGTGGTTAAGAGGTTACCTGCTGTCCTTGTTACACCCTGGTGACAGGCCTGTCTCATGGAGATTTTCCCAGCAGGTTTTGTGTTTGTCTTCTGACCCTGGAAATTGCATAGGTGGGTGATGCATGGAGGAGAAACAGTGCTGAGGCTGATGAAGAGCAGCGGCCTGCCTACAGACCTGGAAGAGGCCATTCCTGCCTTGCTGTGAGGTTTGCAGAGTTATCAAGAGAGAAGGGATGATGGATGGGAGTGGGGCTCCCTCCCCCATGACCCACTGGCTGGACCATCACTCACAGTCCCTGATTGACTGCCTCTTCTGCTCGGGCAAGGCTTTCGGGTGGGTTATGGATGAGCTGCTGTAAGAACTATTTTTTCTAATTGTATTTTTGAGCTTGGGACATGACTGTCCATGGGAGGTGGGAGTTGCCTGATTCTGGAGGAGGAGGCAGAGAAATAAAGTTAGAGGAGAGTGTGGGAGGTTTTTTCTCTGTAGATGACTCTATTTAAGCAGCTAAGAAAGATCTCCAAATCTTAGGAATGGCCATGGGTGATGCTGCGAGTCACCTTTGATGACCTTTTCTGTATTCACTCATTCATTTGTCAAATGCTCTCTGAATGACTGCAGTGTGCAAGGCACTGTGTACAAGATGTTTCCTAGACAGAGTTTGCCACACTTTATTGTGCATACAAAGTACCAAGGGATCCTGTTAAAACTAGAATCTGGTTCAATTGGGTCCAGAGAGAAGCCTGAGATTCTGCACTTTCTTTTTGTAATTTCAAGTTTTTATTTAAATTCTAGTTAGTTAAACAACAACAACAAAAGAATTTTTAAAAGCGGGGGGCGGGGCTATGTGGCTCTGTTGGTTAAGCTTCCAACATTGACTCAAGTGATGATCTTGTGGTTTGTGGATTCAAGTCCCACATCGAGCTCTGTGCTAACAACTCAGAGCCTGGAGCCTGCTTCAGATTCTGTGTCTCTCTGTCTCTGTCTCTCTGTCTCTCTGTCTCTCTCTCAAAAACAAGTAAACATTATTTTTTTTAATTCTAGTTAGTTAATATATAAGGTATATACTGGTTTCAGGAGTAGAATTTAGTGATTCATCACTTACATATAACACCCAATGCTCATCACAAGTGCCTCCTTAATGCACCCACCCCTCTGCCTACCTCCCTCCAGCAACCCTCAGTTTGTTCTCTATCATTAAGAGTATCTTATGATTTGCTTCCCTCTTTCTTTCTCTTTTTTCCCCTTCCCATATATTCATCTGTTTTGTTTCTTAAATTCCACATGAGTGAAGTCATATGGTATTGTCTTTCTCTGACTGATTTATTTTGCTTAACATAATACACTCTAGCTCCATCCACATCATTGCAAATGGCAAGATTTCATTCTTTTTGATGGCTGAGTAATAGTCCACTGCATATCTATCTATCTATCTATCATCTATCTATCTGTCTATTGACATAGATAGATAGATAGATAGATGTATATCTCTATCTCTATCTCTATCTCTATCTCTATCTCTATCTCTATATCTCTATCTATCTATATGTATCTTCTTTATTTATTCATCAGTTGATGGACATTTGGGCTCTTTCCATGCTATAAACATTGGGGTGCATGTGCCCCTTCAGAGATTCTGCATTCCTAATGAGATCCCATGTCTGTCATGCTGCTGATTCACTAATTTTGAGTAGCAAGGGCCTAGGATACATAGCCAGATAATATATGGCTCTTGTCCTGAAGGAGCTTTCAGTCCAATGAGAGAAATAGGTATGTGGACAATTATTACAATGGAAGTAAAAAGTGCGATTGCAGTAGAAAGACAATAATAATGTAGGAGCAGGAAAAGGGAGCCATTAATTCTGACTTGGAACATCAAGGAAGTTTTTGTGACATAGATGTCATTTGAACTGAGCCTTGAGGATGTGTCATAAGGGGAGTAGAAGACTAGATGGTGGGGAAAGTTGTAGTGAGGGTGCTTTCCAAGGCTGATAGAAGAGCATTGCTATGAATTGAATGTTCATGTCTCTCCAATATTCATGTTGAAGTCTAATGACCAAAGTGATAGCTTTAGGAGCTGAGGACTTTGGGAGCTAATTAGGTCATGAGGGTGAAGCATTCATGAATGGGATTAGTGCTCTTATAAAGGATACCCTACAGAGCTCCCTCACCCATTCTGCCAAATGAGAAGTCATCAAGAAGGCACCAGGTATGAACCAGAAAGTGGCTCTCCCCAGACACTGAATCTGCTGGCACCTTGATCTTAGACTTCCAGTCTCCAGAACAGTGAGAAGTAAATGTCTTATTTTAGCCACCCAGTCTGTGCTGTTTTTTGTAGCAGCCTGAATGGACAAGGATGAATAGAGACACACTCATTGTTAGGTTAATTCACAGCAATAGTAGGATTTCTGGACAATTAAGCTGCTAACAAATTTGGACTTTATTCTCAAATGAGACACTATACTCAGATGGGAATAACAAGACTGGACGCATGTACTTCCTTGTGGGAACTTTTAGGGGTGGGCTGGGCAGGGAGTCAGCTGGGAGGCCCTCAGTCTCTGGGGGTAGATGAGAATGGGAGAGATAGGGTTGCTGGTGAAAAGGAGAGAGGAACAGAGGGAGGAGGGAGAAGGGGCAAAAGGAGGAGGAAGGAAGGGTCAGAGGGAGGAGAGACAGGGGGTAGAGGGAGGAGGAGCAGAGAAAGGAGTGAGAGTAGCAGAGGGAGGAGAGAGAGACAGGACTGCTGATGGATGGAAGGGAGAGGGGCAGAGGGTGGAGGACTCTAAACCCACCCATGTTTCTGTCTCCATAGCTCTTATCACTCACCTAGGAGGTATTGAGTTTTACATTTGCAATTTTTTTTCATAAAAGTATGTCCTATTGCTCTACCTTGAATATCAGCTTTTGGGGGGCTGGGGAACCACTTTTGTACCTGGCAAAGTAGCTTGTACCCAGCAGCTGCTCATTAAACATTTGTTGATGACAACATGTGAGGAAAGTGAAAAGGATGAAGTAACTCACACTATCCCACTTGTGGTTCTATCCAACAGGCTATGGATTCCTCCCTTTAGCTTGTTCTTTCTTTTTGTTCAGCTTGAACATTTCTGAGTAGCAAGATTGAAAGGAGTTTGGCCCATAAGATGTGAAAACATCTTTAATGGGTGATGAGGTAATGCATTTCTTCCCCCACGAGTATGTTCTTTTTAAAAGAAGAGTGCAGAGGAGATCCACTGGGGCTTGCTCATCACCCCTGCCCCTGGTCTCAGGCAGTAGTCCTGAGAGCCTATAGGTGCTGCAGAGGTCAGCCCCAGACTCTTATCTCAGAGAGAAGAGCAAAGGGATCTTATGACTTTCCCAGGGTTGTGCAGCTGGTTAGTGGCAGGTACTTCAGACATATATTTGCCCTGGAACAGGCTTACATTGCTGGCATTGCAGATCCATGGACAGCATGGAGATGCCCTCCAAATCCTGGGCTTACAGACAATGAGCACTGCCTTTTTACAGGTCTGGGCCTTCTTTGCAGGCTCTAAACCTCTTAGGAAGGAAAGAAATGAGGGACCTCATTTATGAAGACTTTCTACATGTGATCAGAAATTCAGTGCAGCAAACTCCAGTGGGCCTCCACCCAATGGAGTGTGTTGTATCACCTCTATTTGATGAAGAAGATCACTGAGGCTCAGAGAGGTAGTGACATACCCAGGATTCATGGAGGAGGATCTGGGTCTGAACCTACATATAGTTTCCCTGAGAGCCCTACATGCTCTATCCTGTGCTGCCTGGTGGTAAATGCAGAGAGCTGAGGGAGTACAGGCATTGGGAAAATTAACATCAGCATTGCACACAAAGCCTGAAGGCTTCAAGGGAGAATATTTTACAAGCAGCAGTAGCTCTTCTGGAAAACCAGTGAGGGCAGTGGACATGGCTATCTTGCCCCTCTCCCTGAGTGGAGGAAGGTCCTCCAAGCCAAATGGGTGGTCCAGCTCACCAAATCAGAGTCGCTGTTGACCACCAACCCAGTCGGAAACATCCTGTACTCTACACCATATCAGAGGAGGTAAGAGTGAATATTCAGGATTAGAGCTCAGTGCCAGGCATGGGGTGGGGGTGAAATCTGTAATTGTAAACTGAATGGGTAGATTCAGGGTATTAGGACTCTGAATTGCAGCAGTGTGATAGAAAGAGCATGAACATTGGAGACAGACTAATTTGAGATTGAATTCTGGCTTTTCCTTGTGCTTGCTGTGTCACTTTGGGTGAGTCCCTTAGACTCTCTAAATGTATTTTCTCATTTGCAAACAGAAAGGGGATAATAACACCACTTGTTTGTGAAGCATAATAGAAGCTCTGGGAGAGTGTGTAGCTCAGTGCCTGGTGCGTATGAATGCCCTTCCCTTTACAGCCCTGGTTTCTAAACTTACTCTATTCCTTGTTAACTGTGTGTCTTTGAGAAAGTCACAGATCCTTTTGAACTCAGTTCTATTCCTGTTAAGTGAGGGAGGATAAAATCAACCTGTTTAGCTCACGTGTCTGTTGTAAGAATGGATGATGATAAGCCAGTAATGTTAGTGATGACACTGGGGACGGCTGCACAGCTATTATGTACTGAGAGCTGACTATGGAGCTGGTGCTTTCAGAGTGTGCTGTGGGGATTGAATAAGACATCAAATGGCTGGAATATGTACTTGGCACAGAAACACTGTGTTTAGGACTGTGCTTAGACTGTGCTTAGGACTGTTTAATATTGTGATTATTTTGACCCCAGAAGGCAAAAGAGACAAGCAGACATCAAATTAGAGGTAAAAGCTTATGGTTAAGAGTGCCCACTCCCAACTGGGAATTGTTGCTGTCTATACTCTCCTTTCCCTTTCAGACCAGCATAGGTGTTGAGGTTGCATGGGGTCTCCTTCCAGAGTTGGACCTGACTCCTAGCCCAGCACTGTCTCCTCAAAATGGCTACACCAGTCTTCCAGTGTAGGGGTGACAGAGATGGTCCAGAACTCAGCCTCTTTCCTGCACTACAGCAAACAGTGGATACTTTGCTTTCCAACATATCCTCTCTTCCTCCCCAGTCTTCCTAAGGTTAAACCGAATTATGTTACCCCTGCAGAAAATCCTTCAATGGCTCCCCGTTACCTTGCCTTGAAGTCTGAATTTGATATCGCTCGCAAGTCTTCCCACTCTGGCCCACATCTACCTTAGTTGCTTCCTTTCCATTCATGCTCTGAATGACTCCCTAGCACTCTACACTGCCTCATGGACCCTGATTTTGGAGATGCTAGTCCCTCTGCCTCCAACACTCTCTCCCACCCATCTGTTTATCCTTTAATTCAGAAAATAATATCGAGCAGGGTGCATGGGTTGTTCAGTCAGTTAAGTGTCTGACTTTGGACATTTTGTGAGTTTCTTGCATTTGGTGGGTTCCAGACCCGCGTTGGGCTCTGTGCTGACAACCTAGAGCTTGGAACCTGCTTTGGATTCTGTGTCTCTCTGTCTCTCTGCCTCTCCCCCACTTGTGCTCTCAATCTCTCTCTCTCTTTCTCTCAAAAAAATAATAAATATTAAAAAAAATTAGAAATATCTTTCTTAAAAAAATAATATTGAGCTCCTACTATATGGCAGACATGATGCAAGACGCTAAAGTTATATTAGTTAATAAGATACAATGTTTTTGGTCCCTTGAAGTTTACATTATAGCAGAGAGAGATATAGCTTAAAAAAAGCAAATAAGCAAAATACATACATACTTTGAATTTATTTGTTAGTTTGTGTATGTAGGTGTGTATAACTGGCAAATGCTATGAGGGGAAGTAAACAGCATAATGTAATGATCCCTGGGGTGAGGGGATAGTGGGTTTGGAGTACTAATTCATCAGGTTAACATTTATTTGCTTATCTTCACTCCAATCAGGGTAACCTCCTTCAGGAAGTCTTCCTGGATCAGAACCCATCTGGATGGAGTGTCCCTTTGTGTTCCCAGAGTGCCTTGCCCTGCCCTGCCCATGCCATGTCTGAGCACTTAATGCACCAAATATAAAGTTGTGGTTTAGTATCTCTCTGTGGAAGCTCTGAGCTACCTGAGGGTAGTGGCTGTGACCTTCAGTGCCTAGCCCTGAGGAAGGAGGAAAGGAAGTACAGCTAATGACTGTGAGTAAATATGTGGTCAGGGGCTGGGGCCAGGGGAAGGAGAGATCATGGAGGCAGAGGTAGGCCTGGCTGTGCTGTCCCTACTCTATATAGAGGAGTGCAATTGAAGATGGAATTGTGGAAGTCAGTCAGGCACTTGTTTATAAATGGCAAAGGCAGTCAGGAGCTTTTGATGAGCCACTCATTCATCCTGCCCCCATCACCTTCCTGTCATTTTCCAGTTATTTAGAACCGACTGGCCAGATAGCCCTTAACCAAGCAATATACATGTTAATGTGGAGAGCAGGGGCTGAGATTGAAGTAGCAGCAAAAACACATTATTCAAAGAGAAGACTAAGAAGAAAAGAAATAAATGGGGTTGGAGGCTGGGGCAGCTGTTGCTTGCAGTGAAAGTCACCACCAGCCTTGTCTCCTTAGAGCCTGGCACCCTCTACCCCATTCCCCTACATCCCAACATCCCTCTGAAATAATCTTTACCCATCCAAAAATGCCCATAGCTTATTTTTAGCCCTTTCCATAAGCCTCCTGGAAGTCTAACTTTACTTAGAATTGTACCCAAGGAAGCTAGAGATATTGATGGAATGATTTCTTTTCTTCTCATCCTGTGGGCATTGTGCAGAGGAGAGCCTAAAATGTTTCCAGACAAGTGGAAAATTTAGCATTTATTTATTTTTCCTGGCCAACTGGTGCGAGTCCAAAAAGGTATGTGAGAAAGAACAGTGTTGCTGGCAAGACAAGGTGGTGCTGGATCTCCCCCTCCACTCACAGGCTGTTGGAACTAACACGTCCACCTGTGGAATAAGCCTTGTTTTCTTCATCTGTGAAATGGGGTCTCCATTCCTGCCTGGCTTTTCTTCCTGGGTTATAGTGAGGAGATAGTGAGTCAGGAGAGACCTTCTATTATAAAGTAAGGTACATGGCACAAAAACAGACACTCAGATCAATGGAACAGAACAGAAAACCCAGAAATGGACCCACAAACATATGGCCAGCTAATCTTTGACAAAGCAGGAAAGAATATCCAATGGAATAAAGACAGTCTCTTCAGCAAGTGGTGCTGGGAAAACTGGACAGCGACATGCAGAAAAAGGAACATGGACCACTTTCTTACACCATACACAAAAATAAACTCAAAGTGAATGAAAGACCTCAATGTAACACAGGAAGCCATCACAATCCTCGAGGAGAAAGCAGGCAAAAACCTCTTTGATCTTGGCTGCAGCAACTTCTTACTCAACACGTCTCCAGAGGCAAGGGAAACAAAAGCAAAAATGAACTACTGGACCTCATCAAAATAAAAAGCTTCTGCACAGCAAAGGAAACACTCAGCAAAACTAAAAGGCAACCGACGGAATGGGAGAAGATATTTGCAAATGACATGTCAGATGAAGGGTTAGTATCCAAAATCTACAAAGAACTTATCAAACTCAACACCTGAAAAACAAAGAATCCAGTGAAGAAATGGGCAAAAGACATGAATAGACACTTCTCCAAAGAAGACATCCAGATGGCCAACCGACACATGAAAAAATGCTCAACATCACCACTCATCATCAGGGAAATACAAATCAAAACCTCCATGAGATACCGCCTTCCACCTGTCAGAATGGCTAACATTAACAACTCAGGCTACAACAGATGTTGGCAAGGATGCGGAGAAAGAGGATCTCTGTTGCATTGTTGGTGGGAATGCAAGCTAGTGCAGCCACTCTGGAAAATAGTATGGAGGTTCCTCAAAAAACCGAAAATAGAACTACCCTATGACCCAGCAATTGCACTACTAGGCATTTATGCAAGGGATACAGGTGTGCTGTTTCAAAGGGACACATGCACCCCCATGTTTATAGCAGCACCATCAACAATATCCAGAATATGGAAAGAGCCCCAATGTGCATCGATGGATGAATGGATAAAGAAAAGGTGGTATATATATATCATATCATATATATACATTGTGTATATATATATATATAATATATATATATAATGTATTATATATACACACACACACACACACACACACACACACAATGGAGTATCACTTGGCAATCAAAAAGAATGAAATCTTGCCACTTGCAACTACGTGGATGGAACTGGAAGGTATTATGCTAAGCGAAATTAGAGAAAGACAAATATCATATGACTTCACTCATATGAGGACTTTAAGACACAGAACAGATGAACATAAGAGAAGGGAAGCAAAAATAATATAAAAAACAGGGAGAGGGACAAAACATAAGACACTCATAATTATGGAGAACAATCAGAGGGTTACTGCAGGCATTGTGGGAGGGAGGATGGGCTAAATAGGTAAGGGGCACCAAAGAATCTACTCCTGAAATCATTGTTGCACTATATGCTAACAAAACAGATGAACATAAGGGAAGGGAAACAAAAATAATATAAAAAACAGGGAGTGGGACAAAACAGAAGAGACTCATAAATATGGAGAACAAAGTGAGGGTTACCAGAGGGGTTGTGGGAGGGAGGATGGGCTAAATGGGTAAGGAACACTAAAGAATCTACTCCTGAAATCATTGTTGCACTATATGCTAATTCGGATGTAAATTTTAAAAAATAAATAATAAAATTAAAAGAAAAAAAGAAAAACATTTTAATAAAAAAATAAATAAATAAATATTTTTTTTTCAACGTTTATTTATTTTTGGGACAGAGAGAGACAGAGCATGAACGGGGGAGGGGCAGAGAGAGAGGGAGACACAGAATCGGAAACAGGCTCCAGGCTCTGAGCCATCAGCCCAGGGCCTGACCCGGGGCTCGAACTCCCGGACCGCGAGATCGTGACCTGGCTGAAGTCGGACGCTTAACAGACTGCGCCACCCAGGCGCCCAATAAAATTTTTTTAAATGAAAATAAAGAAATAAATAAAGTGAGGTACAAATGGAAAACTGTGGTGGGTACAAGTTACTGAGGTATGCACCACGGGCCTTGGGCCCAGGAGCACGAGAGGGCAGGCAGGGAGAAGAGGGGTCTGGACTTGTAGATTCCTAAGAATTGCTGCTTCTACACTTCTCTCTTGAGCAGGTCACATGGACTTGTCTTTGCAGCCAACTCCCCTGGCTGGAGTTTTAGGGAGGATAGAAATGTTTGGAGGGAGTTTTTTTGGAAGTGAGTGATTCAGGGGACCTTACAGGGTGTTCTGGGACCATGAGGAGGGACAGTGCCTCTTTTGGTTCCAGGCCCAGCTCTGTAAGTCATGAACATGGCCTTTGGTGGCACCTGGCAGGTGTCCTCTGGTAGGCTTCCTAGAATCTGTTCAGGCTGTCAGTGTGTGTGATGATGGCACCACAGCCCTCCTGGTAACATGGTAATACTGAGATAGACATGTGCCCCCAGAGGCAGACAGACACAACTACCTGCATGCAACGTTGCACACACATCCATTGGCGCGCACACACACACACACACACACACACACTTACACAATGCTACAATTTATACAACTGTTGGAGTAGGAACCATATGAGCCATAGCAGGTTGGAGGATTTTTGCCGGCACTCTGAATTACAGGTTATGTTATCCTGCATCCCCATCAGCTCAGTAACTTAACACAACCTGAGTCTATTTCTCTCTTTTTCAAATTTACTGTGGATATGGGTAATTCTCCAGGACAGCTGCCCCCCAGATGTTGGCTCAGCATTCCACACGTGACCTGTCTTACAGCACCTGTGTGTTAACAAGTGATTGCCATGGCAGGATCAGAGCTGAACACCAGTCACTAAATGCTTGGGTCCCAAAGTGACACATTATCATTCCTGGTAGAGGAGAACCAGAGTTAATGAACATCAGTTGTATCTCCCACTCTCACCCCTTCCAGGCCTGAGTTTCCTTCTCTGGGCTTTATTCCCTCTTTTAGTGAGGAGGATGAGTTGTATGATTTTCTGCTCAGATATTCTGTAGTAAAACATGGACAACAGTCTTACACTTCCTTGTTGCCTTATTGCTCTGGATCAAGTGCCTCTGACATCCTCAAACCCACCTTACTTTATGAGAAATATATGGGGAGTGTCCCTAAGGATCTTCCTTCAGACCTGGCTTGAGCATTCATGAAACAATTTCTCCTAGACAATAAAGTATATCCACGTTAATTTAGTGCCTGAGGTTTCCTGATTTTAGTACCAAATTAGTTTTCCAGAATCATCCGTTACTTCAACCCCTGTCCAAATTGACAGATTAGTCTTCCCCAGATATCCTCAGCCTTCATCACATCCTACTCTTCTCCTTGTTCATTCTGCTCTAGCCACATTGGCCATTTTCTTGGTTCTCAAACAGTCCAAGCTTGTTCTGCCTCAGGGCCTTTGCACTTGTTGTTTCCTTTGACAATGCTCTGCCTCAGCCCAGCTCTATCTTGTCAGTGTCTTCTCAGCTGAGATGTCATCACCTTGGAATGTCCTTTTTCACTATCTTATCTAAAGTCATCCTAACACATCATCTTCATGTCACTTATAACTATCCAAAATCATTTGTAGTCTTACTTGCTTATTTATTATCTACCCTTCCCAATTAGAATGTAAACTCTCTGAGGGCAAGGATCTTGTCTGTCTTCTTCACTCCCATATCTCCAGCACTTAGAACAGTGGTTGGCACATAATAGTTGCTCAATAAAATGTGCTGACAAAATTGATGCTGGTTTCTCAGTGTTTGGTCTCATTACTCCCTCACCTGACCTCCTCTTCCACCCCATCCCCATTTCAGCATTTCTAAATCCTGCATGTGCTTCAAAATAGGCTTCAAGACAAACTATTCATGAGTTTCACTAACTATGTTTTCAGTTCTTACCCCACAAGAAGGGACACCTTTTCTCCTCTGAACACCTATTATATCCAACAGAAATATCTGTAGGTATTCTTCTCAAAAGACTACAGTATTTTTCAAATTCCTTTTGCTTCTTCATCTCACAATAACTCAGTGATAAAGTACTCACAGGTGAAGGAGTTTGGAGAGGTCCTGCTGTTAGTAAGAAATCCCATCGTGCCTGGAAGCCACGTGTCTGCCTTCATGTCCAGAATCCCATTGCTCCACATCACAGGCAATGTTCACTCCCCTCCTACATGTTAGTTATACAAAAAAAGTAAACCACAGTCCCTGCTGTGACAGTAAGGGCACTGCATTGTGCCTGGTTCTCTCTTCTACATCTGAGTGTCTCAGAGGAGGCCTGCCCTGGGCGTCACAGGAATCTGGTGGAGGCAGCACATGAGGGCCAGGGGCCAATGGGAAGGGGCCTGCAGTGATTTCCAGAGGAGGTGCTTTGTGAGTCTGGTCTTGAAGGAGGTCACTTGGTCAGGCTTGTAGGAGAAAATGGGAATTCTGGGCTGAGACAGCCACAGGAACAAAAATGTAGAAAAGGTATTCTCTGGACCCAGCCCCCCAAATTTGCTTGCTGGTGGCTATTCAAAGTCAGGGGAATCTCTTCCTCAATTCTGGAGCATGGAGAAGTGTAGTCAGACTCCACTGAAGGGAGAAGCACCCCACTGCCCCCAGAGCTGCCCAGACCCCATCAACTTGGGGGGGGGGAGGGAAAGTGTGGGGAAAGGTAAGAGAAGGCTGTCAGAGAAGGAGAATTTGGATTTTGAAACTTACAATCATGGGCAGCAGAGAAAACATGCAGTCCAAAGTCTGCAGTGGGCTAGACCTATTTTGGAATATGTTGTTATTCCTCTGATACTAAAGAGCTTTTTAAAAAATGTTTATTTTTGAGGAGACAGAAAGATCATGTGGGGGGGGAGGGGCAGGGAGAGATAGAATCTGAAGCAGGTTCCAGGCTCTGAGCTGTTAGCACAGAGCCTGGTGTGGGGCTTGAACCCACAAGCTGTGGGATCATGACCTGAGCTGAAGTTGGATGCTTAATCAACTGAGCCACCCATGTGCCTCTGGCTGTGAAGAGATTTTAAGGAGGTCTTGAGTTTAGTAGATGTGAGGCTATGGGTAAGTTGTGTAATGTCTTTGAGCCTCAGTGCTGTTATCCAGAAAGTGAAGATTATAATATTGTCCTCAAAAAATTATGAAGATTGGGTTAAAAAAAAAACAAGTAAAGTGGATGCCGAGGACCATACATGTGCTTAGTAAAAGTTTCCTGTACTCTCTGCTTGTGGGCAGGTGCCTGCTCTCCCTTCCTCAACAGATGAAGAAGCTGAGGCCCCCGACCAGGGATCATGGGTAAATGAGGGCTAGATTCAAATGGTAGTCACCTTAAGACTTCCAGGTCTTCTGGCTGAGAAGGGTGGGGATCATTGGACTCTGGGATTGTCACATAACCAGTTGCTCAGTATCTGAAGCAGTTGCTTCACCCTAATCTCAAAGCATCTGTGTTGGTTGTGAGAGTCAACTGTGGCCACACCTCCACTAAGAGAACAACCAGACTTGTTCAGGGAGACATACAGGCAGAAAAAGTTAAAATGCTTTGCCCAGAAGCCTTGTATGGCAGAAAGAGCTGGAGCTGGAATTCCCAGGCCTTGAATCTCTAGTTCCCTTCTTAAATTCTTTGAGCCCTGTTCTAGCCCCTACACGGCTCAATTAAAACAAAGCAAAGCAAAACAAAACAAAACAAAACAAAACAAAACAAAACAAAAAGCAATGCCGCTTCAGCACTCTCAACAATAGCCAAATTATGGAAAGAGCCTAAATGTCCATCAACTGATGAATGGATAAAGAAATTGTGGTTTATATACACAATGGAATACTACGTGGCAATGAGAAAAAATGAAATATGGCCTTTTGTAGCAACGTGGATGGAACTGGAGAGTGTGATGCTAAGTGAAATAAGCCATACAGAGAAAGACAGATACCATATGGTTTCACTCTTATGTGGATCCTGAGAAACTTAACAGGAACCCATGGGGGAGGGGAAGGAAAAAAAAAAAAGAGGTTAGAGTGGGAGAGAGCCAAAGCATAAGAGACTGTTAAAAACTGAGAACAAACTGAGGGTTGATGGGGGGTGGGAGGGAGGGGAGGGTGGGTGATGTGTATTGAGGAGGGCACCTTTTGGGATGAGCACTGGGTGTTGTATGGAAACCAATTTGACAATAAATTTCATATAAAAAAAAAAAGCAATGCCGCTTCAACAGAAAAGCACAGAGTCAGTTAGGATAAGAGTTGATTAGCTATTGCTAGAATGTTTTTTTCTTTTTTCCTTCAGATGGCTCAACAGCCTTCACAAATAGTTTTAAAATAGATTAGGAAATAAGATAGCAATAGCGTTTCTCAACAAATGACAAAAAAAAAAGGCTGTATGGTTTCCTCTACTGTTTAGCTTATAGCTTTCTTGGGAGAGAACATGGGGAGAGGGTGACATCCCTGGGCTGGCAACTGGAGCCAGGTGTGTGGGCCTTGCAGAGGATGGAAGGCTGTTCTGTCATCTCTCATGATCAGCTTTTTTCAAAAACACAGTAAGACCTAATATCTTCATAAGGAAGATATTGGAGATGACTGAGAGCTGACAGGAGGGCAGTGTCTCCCAAGTATTTCAAGAAAGATGACTACCCACTGGCTTTGTCCCTCACTCCCTGATTGTTTCCTGGAGACTGTTTCAGATTGTCTTGGTTGTGTACCAGCGACCCCATGTCTCCTCTGTGTGATAAGATTCAGCAACAGAGACCTGAGTGTTTCTCAGTTAGAGGATGGGCTTGCTGTGACAGTGGCCTGGAAGGTTTGGGGCTCCATGCTTACTCAGTAATAAGTTTGGTTGTATATCATCAGAGAAACTCCCCTATTTGGGCTTCCACAAAAATGTTGGTTTGCTGAAAAAGTTTAGAAGCCATTAAACAAACAA
The DNA here is from genome assembly GCF_018350175.1 of Felis catus. Lineage (NCBI taxonomy): Eukaryota > Metazoa > Chordata > Mammalia > Carnivora > Felidae > Felis > Felis catus. The sequence goes on along the minus strand of NC_058371.1, from coordinate 37,410,393 downwards.
ACATTAAAGGTACTTCTGGGTCTAAGAGCATGTGATATCTGAGATATCGGTGGCCACCCTGGGGCTGGGGTGAGTGAAGCAAGAGAGGTACCATGGCACAACATTGAAAGAAGTTTTCCTCTCAGGGATACATAAGCACAGGGTTGGGCTCACAAAGAAACACCTCCTTGAACTTTGCACCTTTGGCACCTCTCTAGCTTCATCCTAGCCCCAGCTCTGATGGGTGAGCAAAAATTCTTCCCTCTTAAGGGAAGAGAGCCACAGGGTCATCTGACGTCATCCAGACTAGTCAAGAACACCAGCTATTCAGCAAATGGGAAGGATGAAAAAGCTCTTGTCTGAGCCCAAGACAGCCCAGTCTGTTGAGGAAAGAAGAATGTAAGTATGATAGTGGGCCAGGGGCTTCCTTTCTATTATATCTGGGAGACGATGGGAAAGGAGGTAAGGCAGAGTGTAAATCCAAGTCAGAGGGAGAGACCTGGATTGTGAGCCTATAAAAGTCAGGAACCTGTAAAATTCCTAACAGTTTTTAATAACTCAGGTTGGGAATGGGTCCTGAATTATCCAATTACTCTTCTGGAAGAAGAGTATATTGACTTTGAGAGGAGTTTGCTTGTCATGTCAGTTCCTGGTTTTTTTTAGAGACGGGAAGCTGGCCTTGAATTTCTACAGAAATGTGTCTCTAAGGAAGAGGGAAGAGTGAAGTAGCAGAAGGGGTTTGGAGGCAAAAGACCTAAGTTCCAATTCTGCCTCACTGCCTATGGGTAAGCCTCTCTGAGCCTCAGTTTCCTCATTTGTAAGGTAAAGCAAATATCCTTCTCCCAGAGCTACCATAAGGACTCAACATACTGAAGGTATTTGAAAGTGTTTGCCATGTACTGGCCCTTACTACATGGAATATCAGTCCTACTGGGAATGAAGGAAATTATGTCTGCTTCCTTTTCTTAATCACCATCACTATCTAGTCCCCGCTGTGGCTTCTTTTCACCAGCAGAGTATTCTCAAAAGTTGTGTATCAGTTGAATTTTTTCTAAATTGAATCTCATTTCCAACGCACTGAGGGAGCTGGGCATTTAAAAGAATTCTCTAGTTTGTCTTTTTGTAAAGCTAATAACCACCCCTTGATGTCTTTGGTACAAATCAGTTTTTTTTTTCATTTATTGGCTTTAATGAGAGTAGGGTTCCCTTATATTTAAGAAGCCCACATATACAGACTTAGTGTTGACACAGAGATTGAAGGAGTCTGTCTAACAGAACTGGTCCCTCCTGCTGTGGGGGGTACAGCTAAAACAAACAGACACAGAAACACTTGGGGAGGCCAGGAGTCTCTCTCTCTCCATTGGCACTGGTGAACTGTGGTTGCAACCTGCTCAGGGGGGACAGTAGAAGACAGATATCTCCATTTTAGATCTGTGGATGCTCTTCCAAAAGAGAGTCCAACTGTGCCCCAGGTGAATTCTTGATGCTGCATTTCTATCCCTTTATTGAAGTCTATTCCCCTTCTTTCAACTGTTGCTGGTAGATGGAACACAGTGTTCTGTTGTTTAGATCCCCAGAAGCGTGTCCTGAGGTCCCAGGCCTGACTTACAGCTCAGATGCAAATTCATCCGTCTAGTCTTTAAATCTCATTTGGTTTGTCTGTTTTCCCTAATAAGAAGAATAGAATCAGTTAGTTTGCTACTCAGCAGGGCTCTGGTATGGAATTTATGTAAATTATCTCCTTAATAAAATTACTAAATATAGCAACAACGCGGTTACAAAGGGGGAAAAAAAGAAAGCTCTTAGATTGTGAGTGTCTTTAAAAAAACAAAGCAATGTTCCACCACCAAAGGAAATGAAATTTAGCTTCTTAACCAGCAGGTACAATGTGGGGAAAGGGGGAGAGGGAAGATTAGGGAGGACAGAGACAAAGACTGAGAGAGAGGATGGGAGAAATCTCTAAGCCAGACACACAGATAACCATTTAATTAATTGCTCTCCAGGGATTTGCAGGGTGTTTGGAATCAGGTCAAGAATATAAACAGTTCTTGCCTTCCTGAAAAAGATATTCTGATTACCTTCTCTCATGTCAAATAGATTGTTCCAGTAAAATAAAAATACTAGATGTCACAATAGGTCAGAGTAGTGTGTGTCCATGTGTGTGTGTGTGTGTGTGTGTGTGTGTGTGTGTGTGTGCAGGCCAATCTGGGGGTGGGGATGGGTGTAAAGAATAATGTTAGAAATGGGAATTTTAGATTAGAATCAATTTTAGAGCTACCTAAGGAGAAATGCAGGGGAGACCCCAGATGTTTCAATTCCTCTCTCTCCCTGGTTTTTACATAGAAAACATCCTCTGTATCCTACTTCCCCAGAGTCTCTTGTCTTTAAGCACCTTGTCACACCCTTGATTCAGTTCTTTCTGTTTCAGCTGTCCATAATACTCTCCTGCATCCCATCTCTGACCTCCTGTGTTTCATTTTCATATGGCTGCCAGAGGTATCTTCTTAAAATATGCTTAGATCATGTCAATGTGCCGAAGAAAAGTTTGTGCTGCCTGATATTCTCATTCCGTACTCCTCAGCCTGATGTTCAAGGCTGTTGACTCCTCCACCTGACCCTTCACTTCCTGTCCAGACCTCTACACAAGAGCCTACTTTGCCTCATACCCTCCACTGATGCCAGAAAGGTGCTCTCCAGAAGGTGCACTTCATCTCTGTGGGGCCCAGCTTCTTCCACTGTAAAAGAGAGATAGAGAGGCCTACCCCATTGAGCTGCTAAGGGAATCAAATTATGTCATGCCTGCAAAGCAGTTCAAGCACATCCAGTAAAACAAATGTTTATTTTTATTGTCTGTCTCCCTCTCTTGGCTGTGAGCTCCTTCACAAAAGCAGTGTCTTCTTTAGCCTTCTAGTCCCAGCAGCTAGCATGAGACCTATCACATTACATACTTTTAAAATTTTATGGATAAGGGCACAGAGCAGTGACGGTTCCTGTAAGTATCCAATATCCTCCCAGTTATTCTCCTGTTCAGGCTGAGAACTGGGGTTTTGGGAATATGTTAAAAGGAAAAGAATGCCACATATGGGGCTACATTTTTGGATGCTCCATCCTTTCTCTGGTAACTGCCTCATTCCCCACAAACCCTGTAGTGGGCAGAAAACTGGGTGGCCAGTTTATAGCAGAGGATGTAATCCATTCCCCTCACAGCTGATGAGCCCAGGCTCAGTGGTGGCTCATTCACAAACAGGTGAGCGTAGGTAATCAGATTCTCTTGTGGGAAAGTGAGCTAACAGACTCACGGTCCATGGTCAGTCTGTGCTCCACTCTAGGGTGAGCAGGTCTGCCAAGGAAACCAAAGCCAAGAGCAAGTCAATATGAAGGGTGAATTAGTTTGCTAAGGCTGCCTTAAAATACTACAAATCAGGTGTCTTAATATAAATTTACTTGTTATAGTTCTGGGTTCTAGAATTCCAAGATGAAGGTACCATCCAGGTTGTTTCTTCCTAAGGGCTATGAGGGAGAATCTATTGCATGCTTCTCCTCTAGCTTCTGGTGGTGTGTTGGTGATCTTTGGCATTCTTTGGCTTCTGCTTCAGCACCTAAATCTCTGGTTTTAGCTTCCCATGACATTCTCCTTGTATGTATGTGTCAAAAATTTCCCATTTTATAAGGACACAATTATATAGGATTAGCATCCACTATAATCTTAACTATATCTTAACTAATTATGCCTATAGTGACCCTATCTTCAAATAAGGTCACATGCTGAGATACTGGACATTAGGAATTCAAAATATAGATGGAGGGGGGCACAATGCAACTCAAAACAAGAGGGGAGCAGAAACTATAACAAATCCAGAAGAGACAGGCTTGGGTTGCCTGGGTGGCTCAGTCTGTTAAGCACCTGTCTCTTGATTTCAGCTCAGGTCATAATCTCAAATTTCATGAGATTGAGCCCTGTGTCAGGCTCTGAGCTGACAAGGTGAAGTCTGCTTGGGATTCTCTCTTCCCTCTCTCTCTATACCCCTCCCCTGCTCATTTGCACTTTCTCTTTCTCCCTCTCAAAATAAATAAATAAATTTAGAAGATAAAAGGAAGAGATGGGCAACTGGGGAGACATGGCACAGATGTACACAGAGAGGCAGGTCAAAAGACCTTGCAGCCCAAAAAGAGAGAAAGCATGGCTTTTTTTTTTAATTTTTAAAAATGTTTATTTATTTTTGAAAGAGAGAGAATGAGCATGAGTGGGGGAGGGGCAGAGAGAGAGGGAGACAGAGAATCTGAAACAGCCTCCTCACTGTCAGTGCAAAGCCAGATGTGGGGCTCAAACTCATGAACCGTGAGATCATGACCTGAGCTGAAGTTGGATACTCAACTGACTGAGTCATCCAGGCACCCTAGGAGAGATATCTTGAATTACAACTCTCCAGTTCCAAGTTCATATCTCTAGGCTAGCTCTACTTGGGTTCTTCAAGATTCCATGAACCGTTCAGGAAACCTCCTTTTGATTTGATCTGAAATGCATGGATATCTGCTTCTAGCATCAGAATGACTTTTCTAGATCAGGAGCACACAGAAGCCCAAGTTTAACCTTGTACTCATTTTTATGTGGTGACTCAGGTGGAACCACAGCCTTCTTTTCAAAACAAGAGGAGCCAGGGATGGAGCTAAGGAGTTAGGGAAAAGTAATAATCAAAGAACACAAACCTCCAACTATATTGGCCAGTCTCCCAAAGCCCCTCTTTCCTCTTTTCTATTTCCACAATCTCACTTTGGTCCCTTCCTCATGGACCCTCCACAAGTGGCCTGTCCCCCTTTCTCCCTGCTGATCCTGCACTTTCCATTGGAGTCCCACAGAAGCATTTCTCACTCCACAGTCTTCAATAGCATCTACAAGGGGCCTATTATCTGAGATTACACTTGACCTTCAGTTTATTTGGAAAGAAATTTTTTCTCAAAGATTTCAGCCATGCTGGAATCCCATTTATCTAGTGAGGCTGCAAATTCCTTAAGGGTATAGACAATCCCTAGTGTCTTGCTCCCCAATGCTCCATAAATATTAATGGAATAATCAAATGATTACTTCCTCTCTTCTTCATTTTTCTTAATATAATTTATTGCCAAATTGGGTAACATAACAGTGTGTACAGTGTGCTCTTGGTTTTTGGGGTAGATTCCCATGGTTCATTGCTTACATACAAGAACAGTGTTCATCTCAACAAGTGCCCTCCTCAACGCCCATCACCCATTTTCCCCTCTCTGCCACCCCTCCATCAACCCTCAATTTATTCTCTGTATTTAAGACTCTCATAAGAGACTCCTTGCCTCCCTCCCTCTCTGTTTGTAACTATTTTTCCCCCTTCCTTCCCCATGTTCTTCTGTTAAGTTTCTCAAGATCACAATATGAGTGAAAA